>NC_091068.1:12718205-13044290 GCF_000393655.2 Nicotiana sylvestris
AATTAATAGCCATTATCACTCCACCATCAGCTCACTTTTATATCATATTACCCTCACTATTCTGTCCAAAAAAATGTCCCAGATTTTCTACTGTAATTAATGTTATTACTGTCTTAAATTCAGAATTTCACAATACAGATTTTAAAATCTGTTTAAGCAGCTATAACCAATCCTAAAGTTTGGACTGAATTCTGATTAAAAATGTAACTCCTAACACAATTACATCCAATCAAACATTGGTAGAATCATACTGAATTCAGAACCAATCATCATAGCAACATATTACACTGAGTTCAGTAACTGAGCTTTAACTTTGAACAATAAATCAAACAAACACAGGAGCATTGTCAATATACTGACAATGCCCTGTTCAGAAAACAATATATACACATCATATATTTGAAATTACTGATTCACAAACAAACATGATTTAATTGACGAGTATTAATCAGTTGACTATTTACAACATTTGTCAATAATTAGTCTAAAACAATAGAAGCCAGACTGTTTCAGTCAGCATTTTCATAAATGAAAATTCGTAATATAACTAATCGACGAACTTAATCGAGTCGATTACACACATTGTAATTAGTCACAACCAACAGAAACAATTCACATTCGGATCAAGTAGATAGGTAGGAGACAGAAATGACAGAATTAATCAAAACAAAATATGAAAAATTAACAAGTTATTAAACAAACGAAAATACATACAGAATACACAAACAGAAATAGAAAAGTACCTCTGAATTTTAATCAGACTCGAACTCAACTTGGCTTCGGATTTTGTTTGAAATCAAACAGACCTTAGTCGAAGTATTTTCCACTGAAAATACTTCGACTAAGGTCGATTAAACCTCAATCTTTACTCAATCTGAACAGAATTCAAAAGTTTGGTTTTTTAGGGTTCTTGAAAGTTCGATTTGGGACTTACTCATTTCTGGTTAGATTCGAGGGAAACCAAAGATGTTCTAGGCACGAGGGAGGTCAGGGGGTAACTGGTGTGGGTTTGAAGTAGGTTGGGATAAGGTCAGGTTGTACTCGAATCTTCAAATGAAGATTCGAGTAGTTCCAGTATGATTCGAACCATGCAACTAACAGATCCATGATGAGGGTATCTAGGGGAAGTTGTGGTGTTATTTTGGAAGCCATCGGAGAAGATCAGGTTTTTTTGGCCAACCTTCGATTTAAGATTCGAAGGGTTGGGGCCTGATTTGAAGGAAACTAAGGTCATATTCGTGTAGAGGATGTTCAGGGGGTCTTAGGGTGTTATTTTGGTGACCGGCGGCGTTGATGCCGCCGGGTTTCAGGCTTTGGGGTCTTAGGGCGGCTAGGGTTAGGTGGGAGGGTCTGAGGAAGATGATGAACAGTGATAGGAGGGGGGGTGTTCAGTTAGGGGCCGGGTAAGGCTTGGGACTTATATAGGGGTGGGGTGGATTGATGCAATCCGTCCGATCAAGTAAGATGAAGGGCCAGGATCAATTCATTAATCCAAACGACGTCGTTTGGTTTAATGTTGGGGTCGGACTGAGTCAGGTCACTGGATCGGGTTACGGGTTATGGGTAAAGGTGATGAAATCGCGTCCGTTGGTTGGATTTGATCCAATGGTCCTTGATAAATGTGGCCAAACGTCGTCGTTTGGTCTTGGCTTCGGACTGGACCGGACTTGGGCTGCCTGGATTGGGCTAAAGGGGGTAATTTGGCTTGGGCCTGGATTTAAATCCAGGTCCGATTTTTATTCCTTTTTCAACTATTTCATTTTTCTAATTTAAATTTCCAATTTTAATTATAAAACAATTTTAACTTCACAAAAATATATTAATTACTCTATAACAATTATTTAACACATAGACAAAACATCAATCACACAGTGAAATATTTAAAATAGAACTATCGCATATTTTTGTGATTTTATTTAAATTATCTTTTAAATGCATAATTAAATCCTATATGCATGCAACATGTATTTTATTTTATTTTTCATTTTATTATGACAAAGTAAACATTTACGGACATAACACAAAATATTTAACACCACGCAAATTCAAAAATTACACAGTAAAAGAAATTTATTTTATTTTTTGATTTATTTTGGAGTAGTTTTCGTTAGGGCAAAAATCACGTGCTCACAATTATAACTATACTAAATAAAACTAACAAAACTATAATATTAAAACTTAAGAGTTGGAACGAGTTTACCGAATTGATGAACAACTTCTTGAAAATTTAATATCATTGAAGACATGAAGACTTGAATACTTCAATTCACCAACTTCAGAATTTTTCACGAAATTGTAATAATAAAGTAAGCAACTATAGAAGAAAATAAGAGAGAGATTGATGAATTTGTGAGTAAAAATGAAAGAATGGGGGGGGGGGGGTATTTATAGTTGAGAATTGGGAAAAAGTATAATTATAAAAAGTTTGGGGTTAAAGCAAAGTTTGGGGGCCAAATGGTTTTTTTAAAGTGGCCAACAGATAAATTTTGAAGGCCAACAACTTGATTTTAAAAATCTGACCGTTGGTCTTTTTTAATTTTTTTTTTAAAATTAACGGTTGGAGCCCGTTGGGCCGGGTTGAACCGGCCCAGGCCCGCCTGCCGGTCCCGGGCTTAACGGTTCCGGACTCACAGGCTAAATATCTTGAACCGTCCTACCACGAGCTTTTGCACCACTAGAGCCCAGGCTCGGTTGAACTAGCTCGTTTGGCCCGTTAGGCCCGCGGTCCTGGGCCGGTCCCGGGCCATGTCCGGGCCACAATACAACCTTACTCTGAATGTCCCTAACATCAACATAAAGAACCCAGCACCTCCCAAGAACACAACAAACCAACATCCACAAAACCCTCCTGCACCGCATCAATATGCAACCCCACCTCAAAATCTCAATCTCTTACTAGTACCCACTCTGCCATAACACCACCATCAAACAGTCTAGTACCCATCAACCGCCACTTATCACACTCCCCATAACATACCACAACTCATTCCCGATCCTCAAAACTCAACCAATGATCACCACTACACCTAGGCTCCTGACACTTACCAAAATAACCCTATATACGTGGAAACTGTACCTCACTCTATCCAACCAACTTCCTATACACTAGAATCCACTGAGAAGGACCTGCTCATCAAGAACATGGCTGAGGAACTTAAGAAGTTGACAAGTCGAGTTCAGGGTGTCGAAGGAGGCAAAGGTATAGAATGCTTGAACTATGAAGACCTATGCATACAACCAGACGTAGATTTGCCAGAGGGGTACAAACCTCCCAAGTTCGAGATGTTTGACAGTACAGGTGATCTCAAGGTTCATCTAAGGACCTATTGTGACAAACTTGTCGGGGTCGTAAAGGATGAAAAGATCCGGATGAAGCTTTTTATGAGAAGTCTCAAGGAAGATGCTTTATCCATGTACATCAGCCAGGATCCTAAGAAATGGTCCAACTAGGTGAGTATGGCGTCTAATTTCATGTACCGATTCAGGTTCAATACAGAAAATACACCAGATGTTTTCTACTTTCAGAACCTCAAGAAAAAGCCCACCGAGACTTTCCACAAGTATGCTACTCGTTGGAGGTCAGAAGCAGCCAAAGTCAGGCCATCTTTGGATGAAGAAAGATGAACAAATTTTTCATCAAAGCATAGGATCCGCAATACTTTGAAAGGTTGATGGTTATGTCACACCTCCTTTTTCACCGCGCCACCGTAAAGGCGCAAAAGGAGTTTTTCCAATTAAAGGACATTCAAAGCTGGATTTATTATTTAATTCAGAGTCGCCACTTGGGAGATTTAGGGTGTCTCAAGTCACCAGTTGAATCCCGAATCGAGGAAAAGATTGACACTGATACAGTCCGCGAACCAAAAATCCGAGTAAGGAATTCTGTTAATCCGGGAGAAGGTGTTAGGCATTCCCGAGTTCCGTGGTTCTAGCACGATCTCTCAATTATTATATTCGGTTTATTTATCTGGTTTTAATACATGTTGAACCTATGTGCAAATTTTTAACTGTTTACCGCTTTTATTATTATTTTTAATGAGAATTGCAACGTCGTGAAAATACACCTTGAACCACGTCACATCAATGCACCCGTGGTTATTGATACTTTGCAACTCCGTTGATATTTGGATTTGGGTCACATAAATGTGCACCCGAGTTTAAGAAAGTAAATTATTAAAGGCGCGCCTAAAGTGACTAGCGTATCATTATATTGGGTAGGGCCGTGAAATTTAGCTAAACAGCCCATCCCGAAGTCTAAGTAATTTTACCAACTCGTATAGAGGGCCCCGCAGCTTGTGTATTTTTTGTTTGTCGAGGCTCGTCTCATTCATTATGTTTAAAAGGAATTTGCAACATCGTGAAAATGCATCTCAAACCACGTCACAATCAATGTACTCGTGATTAGTGACACATTCGACTTTTGTTGAGATTTGGATTTGGGTCACATAAATGTTCACCCGGGTTTAATAAGGTAATGTTATTTAAGGTACACGCCTAAAGAGACTAACGCAAAGTTATTTTGGGAAATGGCCGTGAAATTCGCTAAACGACATGTCCCAAAATCTAAGTATTTTAATATATACAATTATCGAGGCCCCCGCAATCTGTGCGTTTTATTTGGCGCGGTGCACCTTATTTATTTTAAAGCCAACCTAAAGTACTACGATTTTTCTATCATATATTGTCGCTAATAATAAGAAAAGGCCCTAATTAATTAACATGTCACTGAATTGTGATTAAGTACTCGAATAGATTCAGTTCAATTTGATAACCAGTCCATCATGGGCCTCTGTACAGGCCCAAGTATAATCAAGGAGCCTAAATTGAGACTTCATGGTCTTAGCATGAGGCTGACTTGAAGTTTCTGGGGCCTAGGCTTTGGGGAAAGGCCCAAATCGTCAGAAGGTGCAAGATGAATTATGGCAGGCCCAAGTTCAGAAGATACAACACTCAGCGTTTGAGCTTTCAACTTAAAACAAAAGACTGAGAATGCAACGAATTTAATTTACAGGCACAGGGTTGTCACATGTCTAAGCAGACTGGTGATTGTTTCCTACCTAATAGTGACTATAATTAAATGATTTTTTACAAAGTAAGCAGTTCGACTCCATATAACCATGGCAAATGGTATCACTTTCCTGCAGTCCTTATGATTAATATACTGAAATGGCCCAGAATGTTCAAATCTTACATGTCTACCATTATTTCAAAATTAACTACAAGCCATATCATTAACAATTTCAGAATCAGATTTTTACTAACAGGCTCAGTTCTAAGTTCAAATATACCAACGAGCTCATTTTAACACAAACTTTAGAACACAAACGAGGCAGGAGGGGAAACAGACAGGAATGAGGTATGAAAATCAAAACCAAAATTAAACTACTATCGTGTTGAACTAACACTCAAACCTACCGGACTAATCGAAGAACCTTATTCGATTGATTAAACAGTTATAACATATAACAATCGACAACAAACAGAAGCAATGATAAAATTGGACCAAATAAAAGGTCTGATGGAGAAGAAGAAGGAACAATGAACAAAACTGGAATATAACTAACTAAACACAATTAACCGTAACAAAATAGAACAAGAAAGGAGAAAAAGGTACCTTAACAAAACAGAAATTAGACGAACCCAAGTCGAACCCTTGACTCGAACTTTTTGAGGTCGAACTGACCTTAATCAAGTGTTCTCAACTGAGAACACTTTGACTAAGGTCCACTGGACACCCAAATTCCTTTAATTCGGACAAACTCCAGCCTTTGGTTTTCTAGGGTTCTTGGGGTTTGATTTGGGGTTCGAACGGTTCTGGTCTGATTCGAACCAAACCAATGGTGGTTTGGTGACGATCGAGGGGTATGAGTTTGGGACTGGTTGGGGTAGATTTAGGTTCTGCTCGAATCTTCGATTGAAGATTCAAGAAACTACAGGCTGATTCGAGGCAAACGGTTAACAGATCCGTAACGAGGGTGGTCAGGGGGTGCCTTGGTGTGAGTTCGGGACTGGTTGGGGTTGGGGTCGAGAAGCTACAGGCTGATTTGAGCAAAACGGGTAAGGGATTCATGGAGAGGGTGGTTAGGTGCTCTAGGGGTGTTAGTTTTATGGTCATCGGCGTTGTTGCCGCCGGCTTTCAGGCGAAAGGGTTTCAGGGCGGCTAGGTTTTTGAGGGTCGTTTGGTTTGTCTCTGAAAGAGACGAAGGATGAATGGAGGGTATGGCTTAGGGGGGTGTGTGGGGTGAGAGGTCGGGATTATATACGGGGGGAGGGGATTAAATCTTGGCCGTTTGATCAAATCATATCAACGGCTTGGTTCCATTCCTTAATGGGAACGACGTCGCTTCACTTACCTGGATGACGGGATCGGTCTTGGATGGGAATGGGTCGGGTATTGGAGGAGTTGATCTGGACCGTCCGATCCATTCAAACGAATGGTTGAGATTGACTGACTTAAAACGATGTCGTTTGGATTGGTCGCAGGCAGACTGGATTTGGAGCGGGTATGGGTTGTGTTTTGGATTTGGGCTTGGCCAAATTGGCCCAACTGAATTTTCCTTTTCTTGTTCTTTTTTTTTCTTTCCAATTTTCCTCTTCAATAATAAAACTAAAAATCCTAATTCGATTATAAAATCGACAATTAAGTAAAAATATTAACTCTTACTAATTATCACACGAAATTAAACATCAATAAAGGTAAAATCACACAATTTGGACATTAAATGCTAAAAATGCGACATATTTTTGTGATTTTCCGTTTTTGTAAAACAAACTTGATTGTTTAATTAATTCCTAAATTGTAAAATTAAATCCTAAATGCACATGGAACACATATTTTTTGTATTTTTCTTAATTGAAGTAGAAATAAACATGCACAGACAAAAATACAAATAAATCACAAACAAACACAAAACCCCCTTTTTTTTGAATTTTTGGGAGTAGTTCTCATAGGGCAAAAATCACATGTTCACAGCTGCCCCTCTTTGTCCGAAAACACAAAGGGTTTTCGTGTAAAGATAAAGTGAGCGGATATGAGCGATTTTTGCCCGTTCGGCTACTCCGTGTGAAGCATTTTTTGAAAGATTTGACCGAACCTCTGCTTCAAAGGTTTCCTACATATCCCTGGCTAAAAGGGAATCAGGTCAATGTAGTTCGGGAAGTTTTGGTAGCTGGGACTACCATGGGGCTGCATTTTCGCTGTTACTGCTGCTGCATGCTGTTGCGACTGCTTTCTGACCTCCTTATTACACCATTGCTAGAAAGAAAACAAAAAGCTAGACTAAACTAATGATTACAACATCTTATCTATCTTCAAATTGTTCTTGTAGTCTTCTTTCTGATTTCTGCGATAGGATTCATGCTGGGGGTATTTTGTTGTAACCCTCTGCATTACTGACCTCTGATTTGATCTTGAAATGTATTCCTCTGTTCTGCAGGCGGGCTTCTGACTTTAACAACTCAAAAAGTTACGCCTCCGTTCTATGGGTGGGATCCCGAATGCAACAAACTAAAAGTAACACCTCCGTTCTGCGGGCGGGCTCCCGACTGCAACAACTTCAAAATTTAACAACCCCCATTCTACAGGCGGGCTCCTGACTTTATCAACTTAAAATTTAACAACCTCCATTCTACAGGCGGGCTCCTGACTTATTCGACTTAAAATTATAATAACCTCCATTCTACAGGCGGGCTCCTGACTTCTTCGACTTGAAATTATAACAACCTCCGTTCTACAGGCGGGCTCCTGACCTCAATCTTGAAATTTGTTCCTCTGTTCTACAGGCGGGCCCGTGACTTCGTTTTGAAATGTACTCCCCTGTTCTACAGGCGGGCTCCTGACTCCAACTTGATTTTAAAAGATAATACAGCCTCCATTCTCCAGGCGGGCTCCTAACTTCAACAACAACTTTTAAAATAAACACCTCCATTTTTCAGGCGGGGCTCCTGACTTAAACTTCAACTGAAATGACAACAACCTTCATTCTCCAGGCAGGCTCCTGACTTCAACTACTTCTTAAAACATAATGCCTCCATTCTCTAGGCGGGCTCCTGACTTCAACTACAACTCAAAAATATAACACCTCCATTTTTCAGGCGGGCTCCTGACCCCAACTTGACTTTAAAAGATAATACGGTCTCCATTCTCCAGGCGGGCTCCTGACTTCAACAACAACTTTTAAAATAAACACTTCCATTCTGCAGGCGGGCTCCTGACTCCTTCAACTTAAAATATGACAACCTCCGTTCTACAAGCAGGCTCCTGACTTCATTAACTTAAAATATAACAACTTCTGTCCTACAGGCGGGCTCCTGACTTCATCAACTTCAAATATAACAACCTCCGTTCTAACAGGCGGGCTCCTGACTTCAACAACAACCTGAAAATATAACTACCTCCATTCTCCAGGCGGGATCCTGACTTCAACTTCAACTTAAAACATAACAACCTCCGTTCTACAGGTGGGCTCCTGACTTCAACTATAACTCAAAAAATATAACACCTCCATTTTACAGGCGGGCTCCTGACTTCAACATCAATTTAAAAATATAACACCTCCATTTTTCAGGCGGGCTCCTGACTTCAATTACAACTCAAAAAATATAACACCTCCATTTTTCAGGGGGCTCCTGACTTCAACAGCAATTTAAAAATATAACACCTCCATTTTACAAGCGGGCTCCTAACTTCATCAACCTTAAATATAACAACCTCCATTCTAACAGGCGGGCTCCTGACTTCAACAACTTCTTAAAATGTAACACCTCCGTTCTTCAGGCGGGCTCCTGACTTCAACAGCTTCTTAAAATGTAACACCTCCGTTCTTTAGGCGGGCTCCTAACTTCGACCACAACTCAAATATATAACACCTCCATTCTCCAGGCAGGCTCCTGACATCAACGAACCTTAAAATTTTAACACCTCCGTTCTTCAGGCGGGCTCCTGACTCCTTCAACTTAAAATATGACAACCTCCGTTCTACAGGCGGGCTCCTGACTCCTTTAACTTGAATCATCTTCTTTCAGAACTGTTTCCCTCAAAATTGGTGTTTCATTCCTCTGAAAACTGCTGGGGATAACACCTGTATTTTATTCAAAATATGTTATTTTCCACCTTCAAAGACTACTTCCCTTAACGCTGGTGCTTTCCTTCCTCCGAAAGCTACTTCCCTTAAGACTTATGTTATCTTCCTTCTGAAATTGCTTCCTTTGAAACTTGTTTGGCCTTCTTCCGAAAACTGCTGGGGATACCATTTTTCCCCAAACTTGTGTTATCTTGCTTCTTCCCCAAGTGCGTACCGGACCTCCAGAAACTTTTCAAAATGAAAGAAAATTTTTTGCCTCAGTTTACCAATCTTTCTTGTATCATGATGCCTTTTCATCATCTATACCATTTCCTGTCCCTGCTTCAAATCAAAGAAAAATTTGTTAGTTTAAAATGTGGTGAATGGTCGTGCCATTCTTGCTGGGGATGGTTTTCTCTTTTCTCCTTTCCCCACTTCGCGTTCCATTACATCACCAATGCTTGTTGGGGATGATATTCCTACTGGCGATCATATTCCTGCTGGGGATGGTTTTCCCCGTATTCTTTCCCCACTCCGTGTTGTCCGACCCTCTTGGAACTTGGTCGATAGTCTGCCAAGGATGCTCTTGTTTCTTGACGATTCTTTATATACCAATTGTTGCTTCATACTTTTCAGCATACTCTCCCCGAAATTCTAGACCAATCCATCATTTGGTCTTGCAACGAACGTCTTTCTCGTTCCATTACATTATCTTTGGCCCATCCTATCCACATTGTGCTTTTGCACAATCTTGGCAGCTGGTAATAAGCTCTGAAAATTCTTTTCAAAAACAAACTACTGGGGAGGTAAAGTCTTTAAACCAGGAAATGAAAAAGTGATGATTTCAAAAGATAGAAAAAGAAGAAGTCTTTCTGAACAAATGCTGGGGAAAAGGAAATAAAAGAACTTATCTGAATGATATAACCGATCCCAAAGATCATGTCGTGCATTCCGGATTAATCAACCCAGTCTATTTGTATCAATCAACCTTTCAGACGGCCTCATCTTACTGAGGATAAACAGGCACTCAACTCTTTTCCAAATGCGGATCCTTTCCGCCAATCTTGTATTGTCGCCTCGTAGTGCCCTTCGAGGGGTTTTCACTAATAAGACTCTCTCATTTATCTCAACTCTCGTTGCCTTATGGTGCCTGTGAAGGTTTTCACCGATAAGACTCTCTCATTTTATTTCTCAAAACTTCCGTCGCCTTATGGTGCCTGTGGAGGTTTTCACCAATAAGACTCTCTCATTTTATTTTATTTTTCAGCTGGGGATTGGAGTGTTACCGATATGACTCTCTCTGCTGAGGATTCGTTCGGCTATCAATTCATTTCCAGCTTATAATCCTCTTCTCTGCTGGGGATCAAAGTGTTATTCCCGACTTCCATTTGCATGACTTGGCACTTCTCGGAGACTGATCGGGAGGTCTTTTTTGGACATCAATATGGGTTTTTGTGTATGGCTAAAAGAAAAGGGGTATCCAAAGGTTGAAAATAATTTTGATGGGTAAAATATTACAACTCTTGGAATCAAACTTCCTTCTCAAAATTACAAACACAACTTCTGCCCCAGTTTCTTGCTTGGGGGATTTTTTATTTTTTGTTACACTATGACCGAGCCGTGAGGCGCCTACGTATCCTTCTTTGAGGAATCAGGTCAAACGTAGTTCCCAATTCCTTTGTTTTTCTTGTGACTTTTCTTTTGTCTTTATTATCATTATTTTTCTCTTCTCTTTTTCTTTTGTTTTCATTACTGATTCCAAAAGAGAGGTAAGATAGAATAAATAAGTCTCGAAAGGGGAAACAAAGGTTGAAGTGTTTGGATGGAAGAACAAATTACCTCCGTCATTCCATTCTCCGATACCATGCCAAATGCAAGCAAACAACAATTATAATTAAAAGAAATCATACATAATATCTCTTAACTGCGTCAGAATTGATAGCCATGTCGGCGTATTTCCCTTCGATATCTGTTAAACATAAAGCGCCATTGGACAACACTCTATTTACAATGAATGGCCCTTGCCAATTCGGGGCGAACTTGCCCTTTGCCTCAGCCTGATGCGGGAGGATGCGTTTCAGCACTTGCTGGCCCACTTCAAACTCCCGGGGATGCACCTTTTTGTTGTATGCTCTTGCCATTCTCTTTTGATATAACTGGCCATGACACACAACATCCAATCTTTTTTCATATATTAGGTTCAACTGCTCCAAACGGATTTTGACCCACTCGTCATCATCAATCTCAGCCTCAGCGACGATTCGAAGGGATGGAATTTCAACTTCTGCCGGTATCACTGCTTCAGTTCCGTATACCAACAAATAAAGAGTGGCACCTACTGAAGTACGGACAGTAGTGTGATAACCCAACAATGCAAATGATAATTTTTCATGCCATTGGCTCGAACCTTCTATCATCTTCCGAAGTATCTTCTTTATGTTTTTGTTGGCCGCCTCAACTGCTCTATTCGCCTTGGGATGATATGGGGTGGAATTGCGGTGTGTAATCTTAAACTTTTGACATACCTCTTTCATCAAACCGCTAATAAGATTAGCACCATTGTCCGTGATGATCACTCTTGGGATCCCAAATCTACAAATGATATGGGAATGAACAAAATCTACCACTGCCTTCTTGGTTACTGACTTGAAAGTTTTAGGTTCAACCCACTTAGTGAAATAATCGATGGTCACCAGAATGAACCTATGACCGTTGGTAGCCGCTGGCTCAATAGGTCCAATGACATCCATGCCCCAGGCAACAAATGGCCATGGTGTTGACATTGTATGCAATTCTGTCAGCGGAGAATGAATCATATCTCCATGTATCTGACACTGATGGTATTTCCGCACAAAACTGATACAATCACGCTCCATAGTGAGCCAATAGTACCCTGCTCGAAGGATCTTCTTCTCCAATACATATCTGCTCGAATGTGGCCCACAAACTCCAGAAGTGTACCTCTGTCATAACTATCGTGGCTTGACTAGCATTTATACATCTCAGCAATCCCAAATCATGTGTTCTTTTATACAACACTCCTCCACTAAAGAAAAATCCATTTGCCAGTCGCCGAATGACTCTCTTTTGATCTCTGGTGGCCTGCCCCGGGTATATCCCCATCCTAAGGTATTCCTTGACGTCATAGAACCATGGTTCGCCATCCAGTTCTTCCTCTAACATGTTGCAATAAGCATGCTAATAACGAACCTGAATATGCAATGGGTCAACATGAATTTTGTCTAGGTGGTGCAACATTGATGCTAAAGTGGCCAAAGCATCGGCAACCTCATGATGAACTCTTGGGATGTGTCTAAACTCCACTGATCGAAATCGTTTACTCAGATCAAGCAAACATTGTCGATATGGTATGAGCTTCAAATCCCTTGTTTCCCATTCACCCTGAATCTGATGCACCAGGAGGTCTGAGTCTCCCAAGACTAAGACGTCCTGGACATCCATGTCTTCAGCTAACCGTAGACCCAAAATGCATGCCTCATATTCAGCCATGTTATTGGTACAATAGAAACGTAGCTGTGCCATAACAGGATAATGATGTCCTGTTTCAGAAATAAGTATCGCTCCTATTCCAACTCCTTTCGCATTTGCGGCTCCATCGAAAAAAGCTTCCATCCTGGTTCCTTGGTCATTTCCAAATCATCTATATGCATCACTTCTTCATCAGGAAAATACGTCCTCAAGGGCTCGTATTCTTCATCAACAGGATTCTCAGCCAAGTGATCAGCCAATGCTTGGGCCTTCATGGCTGTCCTCATCACATAGACGATGTCGAATTCTATGAGTAATATCTGCCATTTCGCCAATCTCCCTGTGGGCATAGGCTTTTGGAAAATATACTTAAGTGGATCCAAGCGTGAAATGAGATAAGTAGTATATGATGACAGGTAATGCTTCAATTTCTGGGCCACCCAAGTTAGGGCGCAACATGTCTTCTCGACTTGAGTGTACTTAACCTCATAGTCTGTAAACTTCTTGCTGAGATAATAGATGGCTTGCTCCTTCCTTCCTGTAATGTCGTGTTGCCCCAGTACGTAGCCAAACGAATTCTCCAGGACCGTTAGATAAAGAATTAACGGTCTTCCCGGCTAAGGTGGAACCAACACAGGTGGATTTGATAAATATCCTTTGATTTGGTCAAATACTTCCTGACATTCTACCGTCCATTCTACCGCAACATCTTTCTTCAGTAGCCGAAAAATAGGTTCACAAGTTGCTGTGAGTTGAGCTATAAACCTGATGATATAATTCAACCTTCCCAACAAGCTCATTACTTTTGTCTTGTTCTTCGACGGTGGCAAATCTTGGATGGATTTGATCTTTGACGGGTCCAACTCAATCCATCGCCGACTGACGATGAATCCCAACAGCTTTCCAGATGGAACACCAAATGCACATTTGGCCGGGTTGAGCTTAATATCGTACATTCAAAGTCTTTGGATAAACTTCCTTAGGTCTGCTACGTGGTCTTCCTGATGCTTGGATTTTATGATCACATTGTCCACGTATACCTCAATCTCTTTGTGTATCATGTCATGAAACACAGTAGTCATTGCTCTCATGTACGTTGCCCCAGTATTCTTCAAACCAAATGGCATTACCCGGTAGCAATAAGTCCCACACGGCGTAATGAAAGTCCTCTTTTCCGCATCTTCTTCATCCATCAGAATCTGATGATACCCAGCATAGAAATCCATAAAAGACCCGATCTCATGTCCGACACAATTATCGATCAAGATATGGATGTTGGGTAATGGAAAATTATCCTTTGGGCTTGCCCTATTCAGATTGCGGTAATCAACACACACCCTGATCTTCCCATTTTTCTTCTGTACTAACACCACATTAGCCAACCAATCAGGATATCGAGTGACCCAAATAACCTTTGCTTGCAGCTACTTGGTTACTTCCTCTTTAATCTTCACACTCATGTTCGTTGTGAACTTCCTCAATTTCTGCTTGACGGGAGGGCATACCGGATTAATGGGCAATTTGTGAACCACTAAATTCGTGCTTAACCCCGGCATGTCATCATACAACCATGCAAAAACGTCTTTGAACTCAATAAGTTCTTTGATTAGTTCTTCTCTGATATTCGGTGCAATGTGGATGCTTATTTTAGTTTCCTTGACATCATCTGCATCCCCTAAATTGATGGCTTCCGTGTCATTTAGGTTGGGCTTGGATTTCTCTTCAAACTTGCTTAACTCTCTATTTATCTATTCGAAGGCTTCATCCTCATCATTTTCCGTTACATCATCATAATCGATCTCTTGTACAATTAGTTCATAATTAGATTGATTTTTTAGACTGGGTTGAAGATCTGTTGTGCATGCCATGTCATTGGAACCAATATAAAGAGAACTGTTCAGAAAGAGAAAAGAAGAAAACAAAATTAGAACAAAATAAGAAGAAAAAAGCTTTCTCTTAATTAAAATACGGGATAACAGAATTTCACACTTTGCCGAATACAAAACAAAACTGGATTACAAGCCTGGAATAATCCAAAAAAAAGAAAGGAAAAATCAGAGCCCACTACCAAGACTCCATCCGGGTAGGAAGGGGAGTAGCCATCCAATTGTTGATACTTGCCCTGGGCCCCACAAATTGTACATCTAACCTACTGGACCCTTCTCCAGCTTCTATCATGTTGACATCGGCGAACAACCTTTCAAAGCTCTCATTCAAATCTCCATCTGGCCCAATCAGTGGTCCGAGAACTTTTGGGACCGGCAACTTTCTGATACCTGCTCTGACAAATGATCTGGATAGGCGCGGGATTGGCTTGGGAAGGACCCAGGCTCTTTTCTTCAACTTGCGGGACCGTCTCACCTCCGCCACTGTAGGCTTGATCCCCAACCCAAAGGTATCCAGATTTTTGGGCAAAGAAACCGGCTGATCAATACCCTGAAGATCAGCCCTTAAACCTTTTCCTGGCACAAACCCGTTCTTCAACATCTCTGAGGCAACCATGATAGTTGCAGCTGCTATTTTGGGAAGTGGGATGATTTCACCCTCAGGAACTTTGTCCACTGAAGCCGTATCGAAAACCTGGTAAACCCTCGGTCCCTTATCATCATCAGTCTCTATGAAGGGTACGATGACATCATTTACGGCGCTTGCATTATCTTCTCCATGTACTACGATCTCTTGCATATCCCACTCGAATTTGACCATCTGATGTAATGTAGAAGGCACTACTTTGGCGGCGTGGATCCAGGGTCGCCCGAACAGAAGATTATATGACACTACCACGTCTAACACTTGAACTCCATGGTGAACTCGACCGGACCAATTGTTAATTCAAGTATGATATCACCTACTGTGTCTGTACCACCACCATCAAACCCTCGAACATAGATGTTGTTCTTGAGAATCCTATCACCATCGACCTTCAGTTTGTCCAATGTGGTCAAAGGACAACTATTGGCACTAGACCCATTATCAATCAGTTCTCGAGTGACTACCGAGTCTTCGCACTTCACGGTAAAATAGAGGGCTCTATTATGTTCTGTACCCTCCACGGGCAACTCATCGCCTGAAAAAGTGACCCTGTTGACCTCGAAAATCTTGTTTGCTATTTTCTCTAGATGATTCACAGACATCTTATCCGGAACATGGGCTTCGTTTAGAATTTTCATTAATACCCGGCGGTGCTCATCTGAATGGATCGAAAAGGATAACAATGTGATCTGTGCCGTGTCTTCCTCAACTGCTCGACAATGGATTAATCTTGCGCCTTCATTTTCTTTAAAAATTCTTCCGCCTCTTCCTCGGTAACTGGATTCTTTGTCGCTAATGGATTGGCACTTCTTAACTCTGCGAGAGAAAAACACCTTCCCGAACGAGTTAACCCCTGTGCCTCACATATTTCCTCCACAATTTCATTCCCCTTATGCATTACCATTACTTGACTGTAGCTCCATGATACAGCTTTCTCGCTGATTATCGACAACTGCATTACTGGCCTGATAACAACTGGTCATATGCATGCCCCCTTCACGGCTACTGGCTTTCTTGATATCCCTTGCACCGTTATTTTGACCGGCTCTGGATTCTTGGCAACATCAGACGAACTCTTCCCCATCACCAACACTGGCTTTCCTTCTACCCTTTCCGACTGTACTACCGCTTTTCCACTGATCGACTTTTTTTTCGAATTGGCACGGATCATCATTACCGTTTGTGAGGGCTTCTTGAGCTTCCCTCCTTCGTGCACTAGTTCGATCATGTGGGCTTCATGGTGTGCCGACAATGGGTTCTGATTGATGTTAGGTGCCTATGGCTCTTGGACCTCGATCCTATTTGTGTCAATAAGATCTTGTACGACAGTCTTCAACTTCCAACACTTCTCAGTATCATGCCGAGAGCCCCCGAACAATATTCACAGCTTACCAAGTGGTCCATATTTTTGGGAAGAGGATTTGGAAATTTGGGCTCCACGGGACTCAATAGCCCTAACTTCCTCAATTTTTGGAACAGAGTAGTATAGGTTTCTCCCAGCGGAGTGAATGTTCTCTGCCTCTGAACCCTTTCATTCCTGAAAGTCTGATTCCCACGAAAACCTGGTCCCGAAGGATTCCTATAGGCCCTTGGTGGTGGATATGTGTTTTGTGGAGGTGGATATGTGTTTTTTGGGGGTGGATATGTATTTTGTGGAGGTGGATATGTATTCTGGGGAGCCAGCTCACGCCATTGCGGGCGAGCTGGAGGCTGGGTGTAGGTTTGGGCATGATGGACAGAGAAATGTGGTTCTTATGGTGGGTAGTAGGGATGTGGAGGGTCGTATGGAATGTATGGGTAATTTGAGTGATGGGGTCTAGGTTGGTAGTGAGGGGTGGACCTCTGTATCTGGACCAAGTACCTGCATCGACTGTTGCGTCATCTTCCCTTTTCTTCTTTCCGAGCGCACCTCCCGTGCCACTCTGGATGGCCTGAGTGGTTGCTTTAATCGCCGAATAGCTCAGGATTTTGTTGGACTTAAGTCCCTATTCAATCATACCACCCATTTTTACTACTTCGTTAAAAGATTTGCCAACTGACGTCACCATCTGACCTAAGTAAGTCAGCCCTAGAGTCTGCAAAGGCTTGTGATAGATCGTCCCAGGTGTACCACCTGCTCGGATCCTGTCTTGTGTACCATTCCAGTGCAGACCCACTTAGACTTTGACCAAAGTAAGCTATTAACATCTCATATTTACCACCTGCTCCTCTCATCTTGCTGCAAAACCCTCGCAGATGTGCCATTGGATCACTGTGCCCCTCGTATAGATCAAACTTTGGCATCTTGAACCCTGCCGGTAGTTGAACATCAGGGAAAGGACATAGATCTTTGTAAGCTACACTGACCTAATTGCCTAACCCATGTATATTCATGAAGGACTACTCCAAACTTTTAAACTTTCGAAGCACTTCGTCTTGCTCTAGGCTCTTAGTCGGCTTTTCAGTCTCTACCGAGATCTCGAAGTGAGTGTTATAAGTATGAGGCTCGGGTGCTTTGAAGGTTGGTTTAGGGGGGTAATATTGGTTATTGTGAGCCTGAAACAACGGCTCGCTAGATAATCTTTGCAGCATGGCTGGTGGGGGTGCCACGAAAACAAGAACATTTGGTGGATGAGGGTTCTGATTGGGTTGTGAAGCTTGGGGATCATAGGCATTTCTTCCCTGATAGTATTGGTGATTGGGGAAGCTTGTCGAAGGGCCGGGGGGAGGGTATTCCGGTGTGTGTCCTGGTGGGAGAGGGAGTAACGAGAGGGCCAGGAACTTTTTGTACCCTAGCTAAGACCAGCTGCATTTCTTTCATCTCCTATCTCATCTTATCCATTTCCTCCTTCAGCATTTGATTCTCCGTCCTTTCATCCTCGACACTTTGGTCTGAACTAGTCATGCTTTTTAGTACGGGCCCTTTGGATATTGTTTGGTAATGGTAATCTTCCATAACGTTCTAACAAACTAACTTGTTTGAAATCTCTGGATAAATAACAAACTTGTTAGCGTTAGAGTTTAACACATATTGCAATTTCACGTTGGGGGATGCAATGTTCCTAAGCAGTTTAACAATTTCTAACATGTCCTTGCTTCGACCGCATGCGTCATTCCGACTTACTTTCTTTGTGCCTCGTTTAAGTGTTTCTGAAACTTTCTTTATCTCTCTTTTTATTTCTTTCTTTTCCTTTCTTTTATTCGCTTTGCCTTTTCTCTTTTTAGGGGTGGTCGAATCTTTTGTGGATTTCCTACGTATCATGTCCCCGCATGAATCAGATCGCGCATAGTTCTTCCACATAAGTGCGAAAAGGAAAAAGATAATTTTTGGAAATTTTTGATTTTTCATTAATAAATATTCTATTACAAACCAGACGCTTTTTGGAAAGGAAAATAACAGACGCGAAACCAAACCAAGTACAAACTCAATAACTACTAACATACTATGATGCGAAATAAAGACAAACTCTAATAGACAACAGACTCTAAGAAAAAGAAAATGCAGATTCAAACTATGAACACATTAAAGTTTTAAATTTGGGTGCCCGCGGGGCGTCATTCGGCCTCGCCGCAGGTTTAGGTGTAAGGTTTCTTTCCAGCTGTTCCAATTCATAAACGATTTGCTTCACAAATATCATCACCGCCGATAAGAAGGTAGTACGGGTCATGTTTTCACACTCTCGACATTTCCTGGTGATAGCACGAGCAATAGTCAGAATCTTGTTCCTGATTCGGTCTTTCTCTAGGAGTAGGCATTCTATCTGATCCCATCTAGCCATCAAAACCCGAGAATCATGCAGATGTTGTTTTTTTAACTGATGTATTTCATCTTCCATCGAGGCCATCAGATTATAGCAGTGTTTACTCTCGATTTCAAAAGCCTTAGCTTGTTTAGCCGCCTCGCTCTCAAGGGTGGTCACCTTTTTTTTTAGACTGACAATGGTCTTTTAATGATCTTTCCTTGCCTGCTGTAAGTACTGTGTGCGCTCTTTCGTTCTCTTTTCCCATTGTGCCCGGAGTTGTGCTATGGTATCCTCAAATTTCTTCAAATCATCCCGGCACTCACCGATTTGCTTTTTCAACCCTTTTATTAACCGCTCATCCGACCGACTCCTGTGTTGTTTGTCAGCATCTCTCCTCATTTGTCGGATTTGGGCTTTCAGCGCCTCATTTCTTGGGCTAATTTGCTCTTTTCTCCCCGATCGACATCAACTTGCAGACTATTTTCAAATTCCAGGTCTCTAATCTATTGCCTCAGCTTGCCTAGTTCGGCCCGGTATTCGCGCTCTATGGCCAACCAGTCCCACTGTTCTTGCGACGCTTTGACGAACTCCTGGAGATGGGGCCTTTTAGACGGCCTTTCATGCTCAAGTTCTCTTATGTACCAAGCAAGGTATCCTGGTGCCACTTCGCCTTTGGCCTGATCCTGCACACAAATATCTGCTTTTAAATATTGGCATTCACTCCAGATCTGACGGACTCTTGCTTCAGGGAACTGTCCGTCAGGGCTAATCTCAATTACTTGAGTACTAAGATCTTCCTCCTGTGGCACCGTTTGGCATCTCCCGAGTTGTCTCAAAACCTGATATGGCACGTAAGGCTGAATTCTCTTGAGCCCCATCAATAGAAAGTGGGTCCTAGCTGTCGGCATATGGATGACCTCGTCAACGGGCAACCATCCTAGTGTCCACTGTATTTGGATGGTGGTAAGGTCCCGAAAGAATGATGTCCACGTCGTAACTCCCTCGGGTAGACTGATTCCCTTGATTCTTGTGTAGAACTCTTCTATGCAAGTTTTCTTTGAGGAACCATAACTCAAGAGCTGGGAACGGTGGCAGAGATGCTCAGTCATCCATATTTGTAGCAACAAGTTACACCCCTCAAAAAACTTCCCTTTGGCTTTGCAGGCTGTGAGAGCTCGGAAGATATCAGATACTATCATAGGTGCAAGAGTGCTTTCGTCTTGAATGAGCAATGTACTGACGACCCCGACTATTTTCAGATCAATGTTTTCGTCTTTCCTTGGAAATACAAAAAGGCCCAAAAAGGTTATCATAAAAGCCACTCGTCTATGCTCGTCCCATTTCTGACCGTTACTTTTGCTGCATAACTTGTTACCCGGGTTGTTGAATCCTCCGACATGACCGTACCTATCGTATATGAAGCGCGGATTACAAAAACCTGTGGCTAAATCTGGGTTATGGACCGTCCTGGGTATCTTTAACGAATCTAAAAACCGATGCACATTGACAACTCTTGGAGGAACCAGGTATTTTTGCCTCAACGGAACTTCAGCATTTCCGATGTACCCAGCTATTTCCTCCAAAGTCGGAGTGAGTTCAAAATCGGAGAAGTGGAAGACATTGTGTACCGGGTCCCAGCACGTGGCCAAAGCTCTTATGATATCCCCCCGAGGCTGGATTTCCAATAAACCCGTAAGACCTTTTAGATATTTCTTGACCTCATCTTGCCCTTCACCACCTAAATCATCCCACCATAGTTGCAACTTGAAAGGGATTTTAGTCATTATTGAAAAAAGTTCATTTTGCATGGTGCTCATCCTGCACATTTATTAAGGTGATTTGAGCAAAAATTAAAATTTATTTGGCTATTTTTAATTTTTCACAGATTAAAAGAAAGATCCAGTTCCGAACACGGCCTTTCAACACTTCGGGAACGAAAATTTTGAGGCTGGGTGAGTCAACTGGTCAAAAATCAAAAAACAAATGACTACAAGTGGCCGTTTATGCAAAGTCAGCCTTCCGGCGTCCCTTTTGGGAACATTCGGCTATTTTGACAACAACGGCGTCACCCGGCTTATTTATGACGAAAATTAAAATTTTGACATTTTTGTAAAGAGGAGGTTGGACCCGATGAGGGTTGGCTACGTATCCCGCACCTTGTGAGAATCAAACCGGCGTAGTTCGGGTAAATAAAACAAACATCTTTTGAAAACAAGACTCTTTTCAATGGCAAATACAACCATTTTTCATAAACAAAACCCCCTTTCTTTTTCTTTTTTTTTTCTCAAAAATTCGACAAAGTTTCGACGCTATTTGGACATTGATTTTTCTCAAAACAGGCGATTAACTACCTCTATCTCTCTTTCCTCAAAGTATTCAAAAACCGGTCAGCATGCAAGTCCGAAGCAAACAGATGCACAATTAGCAAGTTGGATGCATCAGGATGGTCTTTTGTCGTTTTGGTACACCTGTCCTACAGAGACCCAACCCCAGTGTTGAGCCTCCAAAGTCAAATGCACATGATGCAAACAAACGTTCCTACTAGGGATCTGGCATGGAGCTGAGTTATTCTAGGTTTGTAACCTGGGTATTTGTTCTAGACTGTGTACCCGAGCGGACAACTCGAGTCGAGGAGGGGGCTACATACCGGGGACCCGCGAGATCGTCCGGCTTTGTAACTTGTCCGGCTTTGTAACTTGTCCGACTTCTTTCTTATTCCAAGGTATGACACTAACGGAATAGGGAGTCGCAACCAGCAAGCACATCCCCGGAGGTGAGAAGAGAAGGGTTTTGGCACATTTTATATACAGTTCAGATAATATCAAAGCAGTAAAAGCAGCATTTAGCACATTAGGCCCAAACATGTAAAAATCAGATAATAAACAAAGCCAATTATAACAATTATTCCAAGCTCAAATTCTTGAACCCTTAACCAGAGATTCTGGGTTCAGTCCCCAGCAGAGTCGCCAGAGCTGTCATACCTCCTTTTTCGTCGCGCCATCGCAAAGGCGCAGAGGAATTTTTTCCAATTAAAGGACAATCGAAACGGGATTTATTATTTAATTTAGAGTCGCCACTTGGGATATTTAGGGTGTCCCAAGTCACCGGTTGAATCCTGAATCGAGGAAAAGATTGACTCTGTATTACAGTCCGCAAATCAGAAATCTGAGTAAGGAATTTTGTTAACCCAGGAAAAGGTGTTAGGCATTCCCGAGTTTCGTGGTTCTAGCACGGTCGCTCAATTGTCATATTCAGCTTATTTATCTGGTTTTAATACATGTTGAACCTATGTGCAAATTTTTAACTGTTTACCGCTTTTATTATTATTTTTAATGAGAATTGCAACGTCGTGAAAATACACCTTGAACCACGTCACATCAATGCACCCGTGGTTATTGACACTTTTCAACTCCGTTGAGATTTGGATTTGGGTCACATAAATGTGCACCCGAGTTTAAGAAAGTAAATTATTAAAGGCGCGCCTAAAGCGACTAGCGTATCATTATATTGGGTAGGGCCGTGAAATTTAGCTAAACGGCCCATCCCGAAGTCTAAGTAATTTTATCAACTCGTATAGAGGGCCCCACAGCTTGTGTATTTTTGTTTGTCGAGGCTCGTCTCATTCATTATGTTTAAAAGGAATTTGCAACATCGTGGAAATGCATCTCGAACCACGTCACAATCAATGTACCCGTGATTAGTGACACATTCGACTTTCGTTGAGATTTGGATTTGGGTTACATAAATGTGCACCCAGGTTTAAGAATGTAATGTTATTTAAAGTATGCGCCTAAAGAGACTAACTCGGGGTTATTTTGGGAAATGGCCGTGAAATTCGCTAAACGGCCCGTCCCGAAATCTAAGTATTTTAATATATACAATTATCGAGGGCCTCGCAATCTGTGCGTTTTATTTGGCACGGTGCACCTTATTTATTTTAAAGCCAACCTAAAGGACTACGATTTTTCTATCATATATTGTCTCTAATAATAAGAAAAGGCAGTAATTAATTAGCATGTCACTGAACCGTGATTAAGTAATCGAATAGATTCAGTTCAATTTGATAACCAGTCCATCATGGGCCTCTGTACAGGCCCAAGTATAATCAAGGAGCCTAAATTGAGACTTCATGGTCTTATCATGAGGCTGACATGAAGTTTCTGGGGCCTAGGCTTTGGGTCAAGGCCCAAATCGTCAGAAGGTGCAAGATGAATTATGGCAGGCCCAAGTTCAGAAGATATTGGTCTCAGCGTTTGAGCTTTCAACTTGAAACAAAAGACTGAGAATGCAACGAATTTAATTTACAGGCACGGGGTTGTCACATGTGTAAGCAGACTGGTGATTGTTTGCAACCTAATAGTGACTATAATTAATTGATTTTTTACAAAGTAAGCAGTTCGACTCCATATAACCATGGCAAATGGTATCACTTTAATGCAGTCCTTATGATTAATATACTGAAATGGCCCAGAATGTTCAAATCTTACATGTCTACCATTATTTCAAAATTAACTACAAGCCATATCATTAACAATTTCAGAATCAGATTTTTACTACTAGCTATCACAAACCTCTCATGTTAAACTATCATAGGCCAAATATCAGATTTAACTACAACACGAATTAAGGAGTAAACCAGATTAAAACTAGTGTTTCAATTCTTCACACAAATCAAATGAGTTTAACAATCCTACACGTCCTCAAACAGTCCAATTATACAAGGGATATGAAATTGGAATAAACATAATTGCTCTACACTTTTGAACTAAAACAAAACATGAGAAGTTAGAAATCATCTCAAGCAGCATTTCATTTCATGTCCACAAGCTTGAAGGTTACAGGATATGTACCTGGATGTTTGAAATATAAGAAGAAGAAGAAATCAGCAGCAGCAGAAATGCGAGCAGTAAAATAACAACAGTTCAGAACAACAATGCACCAAAATATAACCAGCAGCGACTCAGGAAAACCAGTTAAAATTCCCAGCGATACCAACAACAACACAAACAACTAGTAACTGACCCCAAAACAGCTTGATAGCATCCAAATATCAATCAAAACACTAGTAGAAAACACCCCTAGAATTTAGTAATCAATAAAAACTCGAGAGTACAACTCCACAGTTAAAGCTGAAGCTCTTTTCAGTTTCAATGGGATAGCACCAGTTGAACTAGACTAACTCTTAAAACTCTCTTCTAGTTTTCAGAATGTTCAACACCCTTAAGATTTCCAGAATGTTTTCTTCCTAAGGTCTGCCCAAAACAAACCAGACCAGACTCCCCAACTCTTAAACTCTCTTCCTCTCTTTTAGCTCTCTCTTTTCTGCCTTCCTGTTCTGACCAAGAAAAAAAACCAAGCCCAGACTCGACTAAAAAAAGATCCCCTACACTGTGTCAAACTCCTTTCATTTATAGCCAAGCCTTATTCACCTTCCAGCTCTTAGGAGCATTAAGTTAATTAAGAAAGTATTTCTGCCCATGATATTCCTCAACCACTACTACATGTTTTGTTCTCTTTTTAATTCCCTTATTCCCCACTACCTTTGTCTTTTCCTTATTTAATTATTCAAACAGGTATGGGCACCTATTTCTTAATCCATTCCCTTTAAATCCTTTCATACCATTATGTTTTGTTCCCCATTAGCACTAAACAAATGCATTAGTTTAATGTTAATTAAGTGCTTTACTGACAGCCCACTTAAACTAGCCATTTTTAAACTTTTCAATTCCCAAATTACCCTCCTAAAGCCCCTGAAATTACTATCCTACCCAATCTCTTTCACTCTGCATTGAACCTTTCAACTCTAACCTATTCCAACCTCCTAACTAACTAAGCTGAATCCAACAAACTACAACAGCTATAACCAATTCAAATTAGTTAGTAATTCAAGGTATTAAATCAAATGGCATTAAAATGAAGACTAATGGTTCAGGGCAGCACATATTGAACTAACTATATTGGGGAACCAATCATATTTAGCTCAGCAACAGATGAACTGAAATCAACTAGACGAGCATATGCCTTAATCAGATTGGAATACAAAAGAAGAAACAGCCAGGAGAGCCTTGAGGGGATCGACAGATTCAGGATAACAAATGACCAATAAATTCAGTTCAATGAACTGAATATACCAACAGGCTCAGTTCTAAGTTCAAATATACCAACGAGCTCATTTTAACACAAACTTTAGAACACAAACGAGGCAGGAGGGGAAACAGACAGGAATGAGATATGAAAATCAAAATCAAAATTAAACTACTATCGTGTTGAACTAACACTCAAACCCATCGGACTAATCGAAGAAACTTATTCCATTGATTAAACAGTTATAACATATAACAATCGACAACAAACAGAAGCAATGATAAAATTGGACCAAATAAAAGGTCTGATGGAGAATAAGAAGGAACAATGAACAAGACGGGATTATAACTAACTAAACACAATTAACCGTAACAAAATAGAACAGTAAAGGAGAAAAAGGTACCTTAACAAAACAGAAACTAGACGAACCCAGGTCGAACCCTTGACTCGAACTTTTTGAGGTCGAACGGACCTTAATCGAGTGTTCTCAACTAAGAACACTTCGACTAAGGTCCACTGGACACCCAAATTCCTTTAATTCGGACAAACTCCAGCCTTTGGTTTTCTAGGGTTCTTGGGGTTTGCTTTGGGGTTCGAATGGTTCTGGTCTGATTCGAACCAAACCAACGGTGGTTTGGTGATGAGGGAGGTTAAGGAGATGTCCGGTATGAGTTTGGGACTGGTTGGGGTAGATTTAGGTTCTGCTCGAATCTTCGATTGAAGATTCGAGAAACTACAGGTTGATTTGAGGCAAACGGTTAACCGATTTGTAACGAGGGTGGTCAGGGGGTGCCTTTGTGTGAGTTCGGGACTGGTTGGGGTGGGTTTCAAGTTTTGCTCGAATTGTCGATTGAAGATTCGAGAAACTACAGTCTGATTCGAGCAAAACGGGTAAGGGATTCGTGGTGAGGGTGGTTAGGTTCTCTAGGGGTATTAGTTTCATGGTCATCGGCGTTGTTGCCATTGGCTTTCAGGCAAAAGGGTTTCTGGGCGGCTAGGGTTTCGAGGGTCGTTTGGTTTGTCTCTGAAAGAGACAAAGGATGAACAAAGGGTATGGCTTAGGGGGTGTGTGGGGTGAGAGGTTGGGCTTGTATACGGGGGGAGGGGATTAAATCCTGGCCGTTTGATCAAGTCGTATCAACGGCTTGGATCCATTCCTTAATGGGAACGACGTCGCTTCACTTACCTGGATGACCAGATCGGTCTTGGATGGGAATGGGTCGGGTATTGGAAGAGTTGATCTGGACCGTCCGATCCATTCAAACGAATGGTTGAGATTGACCGACTTAAAATGACGTCGTTTGGATTAGTCGCAGGCAGACTGGATTTGCGGCGGGTATGGGCTGTGTTTTGGATTTGGGCTTGGCCAAATTGGCCCAACTGAATTTTCCTTTTCTTGTTCTTTTTTTTTTCTTTCCAATTTTCCTCTTCAACAATAAAACTAAAAATCCTAATTAGATTATAAAATCGACAATTAATTAAAAGTATTAACTCTTACTAATTATCACATGAAATTAAACATCAATGAAGGTAAAATCACACAATTTGTACATTAAATACTAAAAATGCGAAGTACATATTTTTGTGATTTTTCGTTTTTGTAAAACAAACTTGATTGTTTAATTAATTCCTAAATTGTAAAATTAAATCCTAAATGCACATGAAACACATATTTTTTGTATTTTTCTTAATTGAAGTAGAAATAAATATGCATAGACAAAAATACAAATAAATCACAAACAAACACAAAACCCCCCTTTTTTGAATTTTTTGGAGTAGTTCTCGTAGGGCAAAAATCACATGCTCACAGGTTATCGAGAACCATAAATTCTCTAACATCATCAAACTTGGGGAAAAGATCGAAGAAGGTATCAAAAGCGGGATGGTAACAAACATTGAGGCAATACAAGCCACAAACAAGGCATTACAATCAGGCAGCATATCAAAAAAGAAAGACGTTGCAGCAGTAATGGTATCTCAAGGCCCGAAATCTCCACTTACATATAAAACATCTCTACCCACATACCAAGCACCACCACCTACATATCAACCCCCATCTACCAGATAGTCCCAACCATCCACTATCTATCATACCTATAATTCCAAACCATCTCATTTCCAGTCACCTCCGACTCGCCAAAATTATCAAGACCACAACCCAATTTTAACCGAAAACTACCCAGACAATACACCGCTATTGCTGAGCCCATTGACCAACTGTATGAAAGGTTGAAAGCCGCTAGTTACGTCACCCCTATTCCTGCTGTGACACTAGAGAATCCATCCCAGTGGCTCAACCCAATCAAAACCTGTGCATACCATTCCGGTATGAAAGGGCACACCATTGATGAGTGTCGAACATTGAAAGATAAAATCTAGACACTGATTGACAACAAGGTTATACAAGCAAAAGAAGCTGCACCTAATGTACGCAACAATCCTCTCTCAGATTATAGGGGTGGCAGGATACATGTGATAGAGATGGATGAAAAATGGGATCCTGAGGGGTCAATCGGGCTTATTCGAGAAGGCGATGACTTTAAACCTGTAGTCACACTTACTCCTATTATACTATAGACTCAGTTAGCGATCAAAGATAAGATAAGTGCATCAGTTCCATTTGAGGTAGTGGCAGCTCTACCTGTGGCCACCCCTGTTCCATTTGAAGTGGAAGTGGCCACACCTTTCACGGTGACAGTATCAACCACACCTCCTTTAAATTCAAAAGCAATACCTTAGGATTACGTTGCTGAAGCTAGGAAAAAAGGAAAGGCAAAGATGGAGGAATCTGACGCTACACAAGGAATTACTAGGACCAGAAGAATCTATACACCTAAACACTTGGGAGGACCAAGTAAGGATACCACTACAAATCAGCCTGTCATTGAAAGAAGACCAGATGACTTTTGGAGGAAGTACAAGCAAGGGAATATTCCGTCATTGATCATTTGAACAAAACCCTAACTCAGATATCTATACTCTCACTGTTGCAAAATTCAGAGGCACACAAGAATGCTTTGATGAAGGTGTTGAGTGAAGCTTACATGCCCAACAATATCACCTACGGAGAGATGTCCAATATAGTATGGCAAGTACTGGAAAGTCATAAAATAATCTTCCACGAAGATGAGCTAACGCCTGAAGGGTTGAATCACAACCGAGCATTGCATATCATAGTGCAATTTGAAGACAAATTAATTGCCAGGGTCTTAATTGATGGAGGTTCAAGCCTCAATATTTGTCACCTAGATACTTAGAAAAGATTGGGAAAAGGTTTTCATGAAATACAGGTAGGGAGCATGAACGTGAAAGCTTTCGATGGGTCTTAAAGGGCCACGATTGGGGAAATTAATCTTTGTCTACAGATGGGGCCAACTTGGTTCGACGTTGAATTTCAGATGCTCGACATATCAGCCTCATACAATCTTCTATTGGGCCGACCATGGATACATGTTGCTGGGGCTGTGGCTTCCATACTACATCAAGCCGTGAAATTCGAATGGAACCATCCGAAGGTGATCATTCACAAAGATGGGAGTAACCCCATTTACACCAGCCAAACCATCCTGGTTATTAGAAATAGAGGAAGGTTAGGAGGGGAAACCTATCATCACATCGAACGTGTCAATGCTGTTGAGAAAGACAAATGGTGGAGCAACAAAATAGAAAGCATACAGGCATGGTTTGGGTATGAACCCGGCGAAGGGCTTGGGAAGAATCTCCAGGGTATTACTAAATCGATACAGCTGAAACGTCATGGTACTACTTTCGGGCTCGGATACCAATATATATGGAAGGAGTATGATGATTGGTCACCTCCATGGCGTGGAACTTATTACCCTCTCGAGCAACCAGTGCCACATCTGGGTCAAACTTTTTACCAAGCTGATACAATATGTGGAACTGCAGAAGAAGAAGCATTACTGGGCTGAGGAATCTATTCCCAGAGGACGAAGAGATGGATTGTAGTACAATAATTGAGGAGGAGGAGGGAGAAGGCCTCACTATTCAAACTGTGGAGAAGGGAGCTTTTCTCAGAAACTGGACCGCCACCATCCCAGGCCCGCCGAGTCCTTGGGTAGCTTGGCATATTTTATTTCTATAGCCATTCTAGGTATCTAAGATTTTTAGTAATTTTGTTTTGACTCACCTGTTTCAAAATAAATGCTCGATTAATCGAGCCGTACTTGTTTGGATGTTTTAAGTCTTAATCAAATGATTTGCTCTTTATTATTTATTACTATCTTCCATATTTTTTTCTTTCTACAGAATTATTATTACTTTTCCTGATGAATTGGTGACTGTGACATGTAATGAGGCAACGCAACATGAGGATAGTGATTTGGATGAAGAAGATGAGATACATGTGGAAGTTGTCAGGGAGGTTGACAACTTTGAGAATAAGCCTAAGTCTATCCTAGACGAAAAAGAAGAAGTAAATTTGGGGGATGCCGAGACCGTCAAGGAGACTCGCATTACCATTCACTTATCACCAGCAGAGAAAGAAGAGTATATTCGTTTCTTAAAGGAATTTGAGGACATCTTCGCATGGTCATATGATGACATGACTGGTTTGAGCATGTCCATAATGGCTCACAAGTTGCCTACTAATCCCATGTGTCTGCCAATGAAGCAGAAACTCAGAAAATTCAAACCAGATATGAGCCTAAAAATCAAGAAGGAAGTTACTAAGCAGATCAAAGCCAAAGTTCTCAGGGTTGTTGAGTACCCAACCTGGTTAGCCAACATTGTGCCAATTCTGAAGAAAGATGGGAAAGTCAGAGTATGTGTTGAATATCGGGATTTACTCAGGGCTTGTCTCAAGGACGACTTTCCACTGCCAAACATACACATCCCGATCGACAATTGCGCCAAGCATGTACTCAATTACTTTGTGGATTACTTCGCAGGTTATTACCAGATTTGGATGGACGAAGAAGACGCAGAGAAAATCGCTTTTATTACACCATGGGGGGTATACTGCTACAAGATGATGCCATTTGGTCTAAAGAATACTAGGGCTACCTACATGAGGGCCATCACAACCATTTTCCATGATATGATACTTGTGTACGGCGAAATCGGAGGGACCAATTTCTCATTGATAAGGTACTTCAGGAGATCGCCTCGGAGGCTCCAGACCTTGCGTTGGGTACCTTCCCTAAAGATATATCGACACACGGCCTGGGGACAATGTTGTCCGAGATCCCAACAAGCATGGGAGGCTTCTGAAGAATGCATCTGGGGCCGGTTATATCTACCAGGCTAGTCTAACGCTGGTCTACGTCTACATTATGAAGCTAGTTAGCTATCCCATCTCACTTACTTTATCATTTAATGTATCTTGTACTATGTTTGGATTACCCATATTATATAAGGGGGATCATTGGCACTTTGTAAGGGGTGACTCCAACTATTCTACACAAAATCAACAACAACTCTCTCTCTCTCTCTCTCTTTTCTCTAACTTACTCGCTTGAGATTACCTCTTTCGTTTATTGCTTTCATACTTGTTCTTCATTTATTGCTTGATATTGGCCATAAAGAGCCTCCTTTAATTATATCCTAAATGTTAGTCCTTTTCCGGTTACCCCCGATAGCTCGAGCCCGAGCCCAGGCATCGACCTCGAGGCCCTTCATCGGTTAGCCCGAGGCCTGGACAACTAACTCGTCTATTTGATTATAATGCTGTTTTAGCTAGCATATCACCTTTATCTTCACATATCTAGCATCCACTTCTCTAATAACTAGCATAAAAATAGATCACGTATTTTTAGAGTCCGATCAACAAATTTAATTTTTATTACCATTTTCACGGTAAACAGTTTGGCGCCCACCGTGGGGCTAAAAATAATAGAGTTTATTTTCGTACTGGTTTCATTACACAACGCAAGTTATCTTTCACACTTTTTCTTGTCCAAGATCTTCAATTTCAGGTCTAAATAACTGGATAAGTGAATAGAGTTGAGAACGACAACCTTGAAAACCACGGAGAAAATGGTGTGGCCATTCCAGTTATTGGCGCTCCACCACAGAACCCCGGTAATGCACCTGGACCGATTCCAGTGGACGTGGGTTCGCAAAACGCACAGCAAGTTGACAAAACCTTGTGCATCGACAGCAGCGTACGACATGGCGCCCAACAGGAAGCCCAAAATACCCCAGCTCGGAAAGAACAAGAAGTTAGTCTTCATGTTATTTTCGAAATGTTGCAGGCACAACAGCTGGCTATCGCTCAAATGCAAATCCACCCAAAGACTCCCAGCACAGTAGCGCGGGAAACTATTCCCCCGACCAAATAGGTTCCAGATAGATCGAGCAACAACGGATCGATAGCCGGCCCTGCCATCGTGAAAATGCTCGAGGACCTCACCAAAAGGACCGAATCGGGCAAAAAAATGATAGCAACCAACCATAAGAAGGTCGAGACCTACAACTCCAGGGTCGACCAGATCCCAGGGGCGCCCCCGGTCTTAAAAGGTGTGGATTCGAAAAAGTTCATACAAAGGCTGTTCCCTGAAGAAGCAGCCTCGAAACCTATTCCTAAGAAATTCAGAATGTTGGAGCTCCCAAAGTACAATGAGACATCAGACCCCAATGAACATGTTACCGCCTACACTTGCATAGTAAAGGGCAACGACATAATGAACGATGAGATCGAGTCCATACTGCTGAAAAAGTTCAAGGAAACACTCTTGAAGGGGGCCATGATGTGGTATCACAACTTGGATCCTAACTCCATAGATTCATTCGCTATGCTAGCAAAATCCATCGTGAAGGCACACGCCGATGCCATCAAATTAGCAATGAGGAAGTCCGACGTTTTCAAAATTAAGAAAAGAGAGAACGAAATATTACAGGAATTTGTGTCCTCCTTTCAAATGGAACGGATGGAGCTACCACCAGTCTCTAACGACTAGGCAGTACAGGCTTTCACTCAAGGTATGAATGAACAAAGCTCGGTGGCTTCAAAACATCTGAAATAGAATTTGATCAAGTACCCAACTGTGACCTGGTCAGACATCCATAACCGGTACCAATTGAAAATCAAAGCCGAGGATGACCAGTTGAAAGCCCTCTTGGGATCAGTATAGCCAAGCAGGCTCCTGGCAAAGGAACCAAAACCAAAAAGATAGATATCAGCCATATATCGAAGATAGGAGGAATGCCCCGCGATGCAACCCATCTTGCAACGATCTAAGAATATACCGAGGACAGGATCCTCGAGGACTCATGAACAAAGCCAGATTCGATAGGAACGTAGGGCCAACGGGTGCGCCTCACTTGTCGAAACACAACTTCAATGTCTATGTATCGGACATCGTGTTCACCATCAGCAAAATCAGAGACTACAAGTGGCCCAGGCTTATACAATCGGATCCTTCACAAAGAAATCACAACTTAGTGTGCGAATTTCACAACACAAAATCACACTAATCTCTGCTAATGCAAACTAGTTACATGAGTTAATCGCTCTAGGTTCCCTAACTCACCATAATCCGTTAGGTGGTGACTCTTTAAATACCCAATTCCCAAAAGGAAATAAGTTATTCCCCCATGAATGTCGAAATCCGGACTACCCCGCAAAAAGGGAAAAAAGGGGGCGCAACAACTATTATTCTCTCATACTCTCACTCACTCGATACTATTCTGAATCTATTGCTCTTGGCCGGATGAAAACCAAGGCCATCAGAACCCTCTATGATGACCTCCCTAGTGCGAGCACTGCTGGGGGCTCATTTGAGGCTCTTATGAACTTTGAAACACTAGAATTTGAGCTTTTTAGTTGTTCTCTTAAATGGTTATAGTCGAACTATTTATAACACTTAGCCTCCTCTTCTTTTTGTTTGTTGAATCTTCAAACTGGTGAATGCCTTGACTTTTGCAATTCTATCCTCTTTTGCTTGTTTCTAGTTCTTCGCATATCCATGTTGTTCGAACCAATATTACTCCAATATTGTGTTTTAATCTTTGGCTATTTTACTTGCATTGTAGCTATTTTGCAATTGTAAATCTCCTAGTGTCATGACCTGCCTAATTCTTTAAACTCCCATGTATTCTGCCTGAATGACTTTGTATCTTTAAGTTTGCTTTGTTGTTCTGCTATTTATTATGAGTTTTTCCCATGCCTTGTTTTGGATTCTCGCACTGAAATTCCCAGGGAGTCATCTTTTGCCCAGAATGTGCCTTAATGATCTTCTACTGATAATGTCATGACCCTAAACCCAGATCCGGTCGTGATTGTGCCTCTCGTGAAGACAAGGCCAGCCGACACAACACCCAATTCATTTTAAGAAATTAAAATAACACAATTTAAGTGTTAAACATGATTAAATCTCAAATAAACAGTGAGACAACACAAATTGCGAAAGAACCAACACAACCCGACATCGGGGTGTCACCAGTCATGAGCATCTAACATAAGCCTAGTAATATGGAAAAGGGGTCTACACAGTCTATTACAAAATCCAGTACAGAGGAAGGAAATAATGATAAGAGGGAGAAACACTAGGCTACGAACGCTGAGCAACTACCTAATGAACTCCGAAAATCTGTTGGAGACTATCAACCCTCGCTAGCAGGACCTAAAGCGACTGAATCTGCACGCAGGGTGCGGGGAGTAAAGTGAGTACTCCAACTCAGTGAGTAACAATAATAGATGAAGACTGAGAGATAAGAAATTATGTAAAGCACAACAACATGCTATAGAGAAGTAGTGCAAAAGCAGTAAAGGCATGGAAACAGTGAAATCATATGAAAACACCTTAGTTCAAAATAAGCTTCTTTTAAACACCTTTTTAACAGTTAAACAAGTAAATGAGAAGAAGCTAGAAAAGATAAACACATAAAATCCGCCCCTCGGTAACAATGCCAACAGAATCAGCCCCTTGGGTAATAACATAGAACAACACCAGCCACTCGCGCTATATCTCATATCATAATGGGTACCCGCGCTCTCTGGGGTGTACAAACTCCGGAAGGGGCCCCTTACGACCCAAGTGTAATATCAAGACATCTCGTGGCATAATCAATAGGTCTCGGCCTCATATTAAGCAACCTCGTGGCGTACAACTCAGGCCCTCGGCCTCATAATCATAATCAGTACAACACTGTTGCGGCGTGCAGCCCGATCCCATGATAATCGTCACAACACAGTCACTCGGCCTTATTCAGTAAGAAATCTCTAAAAGCCACTTGGGCACAGTAAAATATGATGCTCAGCTCAAAATATCATTTAAAATGTTAAAAATAGAGTAAACATGGTTGAGTTATGAAAACAGTATAATATAATATGGCTGAGTATAGATATAAAGTCAAAATAGTGAGAAAACAACAATAAAAATCTCCTAAGGGTCCGAATAGTTGGCACAAGGCCCAAATATGGCATTTAGCCCAAAACATGATGATAGCAAATAGTTTTCAATCAAATACGCGGTAGAACAGTCATTCGGGATGGACTAAGTCACAATCCCCAACAGTGCACGGCCCCACGCTCGTCATCTAGTATGTGTGTCACCTCAATATAGCATAACGATGTGAAATCCGGGGTTTCATAACCCTAGGACAACATTTACAATCATTACTCACCTCAATCCAGTCCAAACTCTAGCACGCGCTCCTTTGCCTCTTGAATCGGCATCCACTCACGTTGAATCTATCCAAAATCAGAATCACGACGTCAAAATATGCTAAGGTAACAAAGCCCATGTGAAAACAATCAATTTACAACATCAATCCCGAAATTAACCAAAACCCGACCCCCAGACCCACATCTTGGAATTCGATAAAATTTACATTAATAAATTCCATATTTCCCCACGAGTACATACATATCAAAAGTCCTAAAATCCGACCACAAATGCCCCCTCAAATCCTCAAGTAAAGGTCTCCAATACTAAGCCCTAGTTTCCCAATTTGTTTAACCCTTAAATTTCATAATTACAGCTCTAATCCGTGAAATAATACCATAGAAACGAGTTTTAGGTTCAACAATCTTACCTCCAGTCACAATCCCTTGCATCTCTCTTCAAAAATCTCCCAAAAAGATCCAAACTGACTTGAAATGTGAAGAACAACTCAAAATTCGCGAAGGAATTCTTTTATACCTTCTAGCCTCGGCTTTTTGGACCTGCGGTCCGGCACTCGCTCCTGTAATACCGCTTCTACGGTCCCAAGCGTCGCTTCTGTGGTCATCACTTAAAACTTAATTTTTGCATCTACGATGCACAACCAGCACCTGCGCCATCGCAGGTGCGGTTCCTCAACAGCTTTTGCAGTTTCTGCCTTCCTTGGCTCCTTCCGCTTCTGTGATTGGTCTTCCGCATCTGCGGGGGTCGCACTTGCAGCCTCCCAACCACATATGCAGTTATGACAGCAAACTTAGCTTCAGTTGCTACCTCCAACTTCCAAACTTTCCGCCAACTATCCGAAATCACCCCGAGGCCCCCAGGACCTCAACCACAAGCACAACAAAGTCACATATCACCATACAAACTTGTACCAATCTTCAAAACACCTCAAACAACTTCAAATCAACCAAAACACGTAGGATTCAAGACTAAGTTTTCAAAATCTTCCAAATTCCGCTTCTGATCAAAAAGTCTATCAAACCTCGTCCGAATGACCTGAAATTTTGCACACATGTCACAAGTGACACAACGGACCTACTCCAACTTCCGGAATTCAATTCCGACCCCTAAATCAAAATCTCACCTATCAACTGGAAAACGCCAAAATTCCAATTTCGCCAAATCAAGTCTAAACCTTCCACGGAGCTCCTAAGTACATTAAGATAATGTTCCTAAGCCCCAAATCACCTAACGGAGCTAACCAAATCATAAAAATTCCAATCCGATATCATATACTAACAAGGTCAAATCTTGGTCAAACATTTCAAATTTTTAAGCTTCTAACTGAGAACTGTTCTTCCCAATTCATTCCGGTTACCCTGAAAACCAAAACCGACAATTTACATAAGTTATAATACACCACACAGGGCTAGACATGCCCGAGGACTGGTGAGTAAAGTGCAAAATCTCAAGATGACCGATCGGGTCATTACATCCTCCCCCACTTAAACATATGTTCGTCCTTGAACGTGCCCATAGTTGTTCCAAAAGCCAACAAGTCGCTGTGTAACCTTACCATGCATATACCCAGGGGTGATCCTATATAACCCTATCTCATATAGGCCCGATAACACAATGCAACTGAAATTTCGCGATCCAACCCAGCCCATAAACCTTAGAACCACATTTCTACTTTAAAATCATCTACAAGATTAGAATCTCACATTTATACCCTGAATAAGCCCGAACAAGCTGTAACAAACCATACCTGCAACCTCAGATGCAATTACATGATGTACCACATAACTCGAACACTCGTAGGGATAACCTCTAATCGCAGCAGTTGCTCAAAACGACCGAATATCGATAATAAGCCTCTTATCCAATAAAGCCTCATCCGAACACTTCCATATACTGCCAATGATAATGAAACATGTAGAAAGTCATGCCCATTCCTCAGATCAACCATTCATGAAGCCACTTCTCATTTGGCAAGGACCATAGCAAATTCCTGAGCCAAACCTCGATATTATCCATCCAACATACTGAAATCGAATCTATTTGTATTCATTATAGATCCCAATGATCTTATCTAAGCCAGCACAACTACTCTAGTGACATGACACATCAATACGAACTAAAGCCACAACTCGTGCAATCCGTACACCAATAAGCAACAATCTGGATGTACTCAAATCATGAAAATGACTCAAATGAAAGAGTTATACCGCAAGCTCACCAGTACAACCACCACATAATCCTAGGAACCCGTCACACATCGTGGAAACAGAACACCCGAATCTAACCCGAAATGTCATATCTTCACATAACTTCGTTGCAATGCGCGACCCTATCCAAATACTGGTCCACATGAAACACCTCAAGTCAATATGCTAAAAATCGACAACCATGCGCAATCTGATGTCTAGAACCAAAGAAATCATCATAACCACAACGAAGCAATTGACATAACACCCCAAAAACCCGAAAGGACACAATCAATATGCCATCCGCCGAGCAATACCCAATGCTTTTCCGCTCGAATTCCACTGAGAGACCCCAATAAGACCGCATTACATGTGCCTATAACCAACAAATCCCAATACCTCGCAACACGGAAAGGTAACTCATAGATCTCACCAGTCACTAATAAGATTAATAACAACCGAATCAACACGTCCCTCAATAATACGACTCGGAGTCAACAACGCTGACTAGATGTAGAATACACATCCATTTTGATCTACCAATGAACCCCTTACGAAGAGTTGCTGACGCTGCTCCTTCAACTCCTTTAACTTCACATTGCCATACGATATGGTGCCCAACACCAAATTAATACCGAAATCAACAACCATGTCCGCTGACATGCCGGCCGCAAGAAACACATCCGAAAAATCCTTAACCACCAAAACTGAATCAATGGTAGGAGTCTCTGCACTGACATCCATCATGAAGGCTCAAATAAGAAAGACAATCCTTCCCATCCATCCGATGGGTCTTCAAAATATAAAACCACCCTACTGAGAACATAATTTGTCGAACCTCGCCACTTATTCCGTGGCATTCCCGGCATAGCCAACGCCGCCATCTTAGCGTAACAACCCAGAATGACACAACACTGAGACAACCAGTCTATGCCCAATATCACCTCCAAAACCTAACATACCAAGCAACAATGATCCACTCGGGTCTCCAAACCTCCCATAGTTATCACACAAGACCGATATACGCGGTCCACAACTATGAACTAACCTATCTATGAGAACTCCCAGTCTCTAAATCCATACCGCACGCGAATCACCATATCTGATCCCAACTCCACCGCCCGAATATTTGAAACATCCCTACTACTCGATCATCCCACAAGGGGTACTTCTAAAAAAATTCTCATGTGCCATCAAGCAAATCTTGAATATCAATAGTCGATTAGATAAAATAATGCCACAATACCAATAAAGCATCCATAACTCAAACACATCGCCCTTTCTGAAATGTATACCCTCATCAAGCCACACCAATCAGTGATCTCATTTATCTACTCATCTGAAGCTGTCTATGTAGCCTAAGAATTTATGACCTTCCTTTCAAAACTGAACCGTAACCTTACACACGCAAATCTCAATCCTCCACAACATACAACATATACCATACCATCATAGGATAAACATGAGAACTTCATATCCCTTCCGAGCCACAAGCAGTTACGCACCCAACTGGTCAAGAACTTTCTATTTGATCCCATCTAGGAGAAAATCACTATACATCACATACTCCTCCCGTTAGTAGAAAATATATACCTCCAAACAGTGGTAGGAGTCACCAAGAACTCTCCAAGTCCCCTTTGCACAAAAACCAACCCTGTCAAGACTGAATCCTTCTAACTCAACCAAGATACGCATGCCACTACAACCCAAGAGCATTGCCGTTTATCACTTGTATAAACTTATACCACATAAGCATCCAAAAAACTAATCATATTCTTATCATGCCGATCTGGCCTACTACCAAGCTATCCCACCTATCTGAGTTTCCTTCTGATTTACCTTCAACTTGATACTACTTCTTTCTATAATACCACAATTCCTCAGCCCAGACTCACCACACGAGACCCAAGCATATAACCACACAGTCTAAGGCTCATAAGCTGCTGAATACTATCTTTAATATTCCCAAATGCACCACATTCAAACTACCTACCCTGAAGAGACTTCCTGCGAATCCGAAGCCATTACCTTGCTAATATTGATATATAGAATCCCATAATTGATATAGAAATGACACAAGTCTTGACACCCTCCAATGCAAACCTCGTTTTCTAGCCAAATTATACACTTGAAAATTTTCAATTATTACATGTAAAACCTTGAACTCATTAGGACCATTCTCGAGATTCATCCACTCTACTCAAACCTCAATTAGAGTGATCAAATGAACTAAACAACATGTGCCTCCTTAGCACTCCGACACCGCAGAATGTAACCTCACCTTAATGCAACCAAGCAACTTCCTGTTCTATGCACCGAACATCCTTTACCAATAACCAGTCAAGACATTCCGTGATTCTCATACACCTATGAGGCATGACATAAACTTTATTGAAATTTCCTTTACTCGAGCCATCCTCGGTCTCAACCTCCGTAAGCTATAACTGATTCACCCGTATACCTCAAATTGGAACCAATATAGCACATAACCGTGCAATCAACTAATTAATAGCAGACTTCCCCACTTGGCTCGAAGCTATTGATCAAAACACACAAAATAACTCATAATGCATATACCCTATTACTGCCATAATACCATAGTGAGATTAAACTCAACCCTTCATAAGCTCGTGAAACACAAACCATCTAGTACTTTAAATCTTCTGCAAATCTTGCATTCGCTCTCGTAACAGTTAAACTCACTCTCTTAAGTGACCCAAATTTAAATTGCAACACATATATTTCACTTGTAAATGAGATCTTCCAACAGACGACATAAGGATCTTACAAACATCAGAACACCCGCATGAGATAACCCACCTACTTCTCCTTCAACTAACATCTCTTTACACCCTTCCACCGGCATAAACCTTTCGCAATCACTGAATTTTCCTGAGTCTGAACTCATATTGCAACATGAAATTTACTTCACTCCCCAACTAGAAAACATGAAAAGATTCTTCACACTCCTATAACTCGGGGCTATACATCAAATCAAGATGGGAATCAAGCACCAAATAGTTCTTTTATCCTACAGCAGACCCTTCTCATTGCTCCCAAATCATATGAATACATCTCGCAGTCATATCATACTCATCGCATAGCAACCCAGTCATCGTTACCATTAACAGGGACACTATCGGATATACAAATCCACAAGAACATGCTCACACAATAAACGCCTCAGTGCTCAAGCTGTAGGCAAAAACCAGGCCTCAAGTCCTCCAAACTGGTCCAACATCAACACACAAATATCACATCTCGCCCCTCGATCAGAGAATCACAAGCCATCGATGCATATCTGATACGGAGCGCTCATGCGCGCATACGAACGCGTGGAAGGAATTGAAAGAGTAACATTCCAAACTGAATCAAGGGTGCACGATAAGAATTCAAGAATTTGATAAATAATTTCCTAAAGTTTCTGCAGCCTCCCGAGTATAAATATAGACGTCTCCGTACCAATCCGCGAGACTCTACTAAACCTGCTCATGACTCTTGAGACCTATGTAACCTAGGCTCTGATACCAACTTGTCACGACCCTAAACCCAAATCCGGTCATGATGGCACCTCTCGTAAAGACAAGGCCAGCTTACACAACACACAATTCATTTTAAGTAATTAAAATAACACAATTTAAGTCTTTAACATGAAATCTCAAATAAACAGTGAGACAACACAATTTGCGGAAGAACCAACACAGCCCGACATCGGGGTGTTACCAGTCATGAGCATCTAACATAATCCTAGTAATATGGAAAAGGGGTCTACACAGTCTATTAAAATATATAGTACAAGGGAAGGAAATAATGATAAGAGGGAGAAACACTGGGCTACAAACGCTGAGTAGCTACCTAGTGAAATTCAAAAATCTGCTGGAGACTACAACCCTCGCTAGCAACACCTGAAGCGCCTGCATATGCACGCAGGGTGCAGAGAGTAAAGTGCGTACTCCAACTCAGTGAGTAATAATAATAATAATAATAATAGATGAATACTGAGCGATAAGAAATCACGTAAAACACAACATGCTATAAAGAAGTAGTGCAAAACTAGTAAAGGTAAGGAAATAGTGAAATCTTATGAACACACCTTAGTTCAGAATAAGCTTCTTTTAAACACCTTTTTAACAGTTAAACAAGTAAATAAGAAGCAGCTAGAAAAAATAAACACATAAAATCCGCCCCTCGGGCACAATGTCAATAGAATCAGCCCCTCGGGCAATAACATAGTACAACACCAGCCCTTCGGGCTATATCTCATATCACAATGGGTACTCGCGCTCACTGGGGGTATACAGACTCCAGGAGGGGCCCCTTACGGCCCAAGCACAATATCAAGCCGTCTCGTGGCATAATCAATAGGCTCTCAGCCTCATATCAAGCCACCTTGTGGCGTACAACTCAGGCCCTCGACCTTATAATCATAATAAGTACAACACTACTGCAGCGTGCAGCTCGATCCCATGATAATCCTCACAACACAGGCCCTTGGTCTTAGTTAGAAATCTCTAAAATCCAAGCGGGCACAGTAAAATATGATGCTCAGCCCAAAATATCATTTAAAGTGTTAAAAATAGAGTAAACATGGTGAGTTATGAAAACAGTCTAATATAACATGTCTGAGTACAGATACAAAGTCAAAATAGTGAGGAAATAGTAGTAAAAATCCCCTAACGGTTTGAATAGTTGGCACGAGGCCCAAATATGGAATTCAACCCAAAATATTATGATAGCAAATAGTTTTCAATCAAATACGCGGTAAAATAGTCATTCGGGATGGACTAACTCACAATCCCTAACAGTGCACGACCACACGCTCATCATCTAGCGTGTGCGTCACCTCAATATAGCACAACGATGTGAAATCCAGGATTCCATACCCTCAAGACAATATTTACAATTATTACTCACCTCAATCTGGTCCAAACTCTAGCTCGCGATGCCTTTGCCCCTCTAATTGTCCTCCACTCGCGTCGAATCTATCAAAAATCAGAATCACGTCGCCAAAATATGCTAAGGGAACGAAGCCCATGCAAAAATAATCAATTTGCAACATCAATCCCAAAATTAACCAAAACCCAACCCTCGGGCCCACGTCTCAGAATTCGATAAAATTTACATCAGTAGATTTCTTATCTCCCCACGAGTTCATACATATCAAGAGTCCCAAAATCTGGCCACAAATGGCCCCTTAAATCCTCAAGTCAAGGTCTCCAATACCAAGCCCTAGTTTCCCAATTTTTTAACCCTTAATTTCCATAATTACAGCTCTCATCCATGAAACAATACCATGGAAACAAGTTTTGGGTTCAACAATCTTACCTCCAGACGTTATCCCTTGAATCCCTCTTAAAAAATCTCCCAAAAAGCTCCAAAACCGACTTGAAATGGTGAAGAACAACTCAAAAATCGCGAAGGAATTCTTTTATACCTTCTGGCCCAGGCTTTTCGCACCTGCGATCCGGCACTCGCTATCGCGATACTGCTTTTGTGGTCCCAAGCGCCGCTTCTGCGGTCATCACTTAAACCTTCAATTTTTGCATCTGCGATGCACAACCCGCACTTGCGCCATCACAGGAGTGGTTCCTCAACTGCTTCTGTGGTTTCTGCCTTCCTTGGGTCCTTCTTCTTCTGCGACTGGTCTTCCGTATCTGCGGGGGTCGCACCTGCGGCCTCCCAACTGCTGATGCGGTTATGACAATAGACTTAGCTTCAGCTGCTACCTCCAACTTCCAAACTTACCGCTAACCATCCGAAATCACCCCGAGGCACCCTGGACCTCAACCACAAGCACAACCAAGTCACATACCACCATCCAAACTAGTACCAATCTTCAAAACACCACAAACAACATCAAATCAACCAAAACATGTAGGATTCAAGCCTAAGTTTCCAAAATCTTTCGAATTCCGATTTTGATCAAAAAGTCTATTAAACCTCATCCAAAGGACCTAAAATTTTGAACACATGTCACAAGTGACACAATGGACCTACTCCAACTTCCGAAATTCCATTCCGACTCCTAAATCAAAATCTGAACTATCAACAGGAAAACGCCAAAATTCCAATTTCGCCAAATCAAGCCTAAACCTTCAATGGACCTCCAAAGTACTTTCTGTTCACGCTCCTAATCCCAAATCACCCAACAGAGCTAACCAAATTATAAAAATTCCAATCCTAGATCATATACTAACAAGTCAAATCTTTCAAATTTTGAAGCTTCAAACTGAGAACTGTTCTTTAAAATTCATTCTGGTTACCCTTAAAACCAAAACCTACGATTTACATTGTCATAATACATTACACGAGTCTAGACATGACATGCCCGAGAACTGGTGAGCGATGTGCAAAAGCTCAAAATGATTGGTCGGGTCGTTACAGATAATTCTTTTATGTGAACTATATTTTTACCTGCTTACATGAACCATATTTGTTGTCGTAATATTTTAACCAAACATGTTGCTTTGTTCTAGTGTTTGGTCAATCCTGCAATGTTTGGTATTACTTATGCTTCTAGTTGAATCCCAATACATTTAGGTTCCATGATCATGCATAGTCGACTGTCTTAAGTTTTGAGTCTGGCTGTTCTATTTAACTTTATGATAATATGTCTTCCTGCCATGACACCTTTGGACTTTGAGATCTTTGTGTTATACTCAGCATGATTAGGATTCTCATCGATTGCTTGCTTTCCCGTTTGTTGTGTGTAATTGTCATTTCATGACTATGACTTTGTCTGACCATTCATGACTTGGACTCCTAAGTCTTAAAATCCTTTTAGGCCAATGCTCTATTCTGAACTCATTTTGGAAAAGTTAGCAAGTTCACCTCGTATGTGCCTAGTATGTTTACCCTATTAATATAAAATGGCATGTTTCTTTATCTCTCCTAGTGTTATCTTTAGCACGTTGCCACATGCTTAATGATTTAACCTATGTTGCCTTCACCATGTTTCAAATCGAATTTATTGACTCTTCTAGTTTCCTATTCTTTATTTAATCAATACTGTCACTCTTGCTTCTAAAATACCAATGTGTTTATGAATCCTGCTAAATGTCACCCAATCATGTCTCTATGAGGTGTGTATTTAGAGCTATTTAGTTGATTTCCACGTGCGGTCCATTAACTTATTTGGTTAACTGGTCAGTATTGTAATTGTTGGGCTTGATATGGGTCCATGTGTGGTTTTGGGTTCTGCAAACGGACATACTCTCCTGTTTTGGGAAGTGTTTCGATTTGGGCTTGCTATTCGAGTGAGAGAGTCTATTGAAGGCCCAAGCAGCGCAGGGTTAGCTCTTCTTGGGTATGCTCTTTCTGTTGGGCCTGTAGTAATCTTAATTATGCAATATTTTGAGTCTGTTTCTTCTTTTATCATTGGGTATTTAATAATTTGTAAATGAATGATGGTGAGAATAGTGAAATGGGCTGGGGTATTCTAATGGTTACATAAAAGGGTAGAAATATATGCCTATAGGGTCTAAGTGTTCTATTTGCTATTTCGTTCAGCATGTCTTATATGTTATTTGATTCAGTGTGTTGTACACTAATATAAAACATGCCTATAGGAATCACACACAAACTTCACTTAACTTGTCAAAACATGTTGGCTCAAGTAACTATAATTGTTTCCATGTGTACTATTAAACGCTTCTAGATAGCATGCCTATAGGATACAATACCACATGTTTTGCTAATGTCCAGCTAGATACCATCTCTATAGGGTTTCAATTTTTTGATAAATCAACTGCTTCTATTGCTCTTAGTACACTGCTCCTTTAGATATCATGTCTATATGATCTTAATCAACTAATCAATTACTTTGTCACTTCATCGCATTGCCACTCTTAGACGACATGCCTACAGGGATAAAGTATATAAAATCAATTTGAATTGTTAACTACTAGAAATCTTGCCTATAGGACACTGTCACTTTTCTATAAAACTAGCTCTAGTAATTTGAGTAGTTTTACTGCCTCCTAGCACCAACAATTTAGAAATCATATTTATAGGATTTGTAACGCTCTAATCTGCCTATACGATAGTCCAGAAACTATAGCACCACCCGCATAATACTAGAATCATATAGAAACTATGCCCATAGGACTTACTGATTCTAATGCGTCTTAATTATCTGCCGTCTAATATGAGAATCTAAATGCATGCTTTCGTCCTTATGTGTGGAGATCAAACTTGAGCCTTTCATTGCAATTGTACAGTCATATTTGTTTTTGATGTCACCTAGTTTTATCATTTTGAGCAACCTAAGTACAGTCTAGAACCACCTAATAGTAGATCCAAAGCCTCCTGGACCATAGGCATGGGACGGGTAGTGCACACATAGGGTACAATGTAGAATTGAATTAGAGTGCTTTTAAGTAAATAACTTCAGCATAGTAATTGGGTAGAAGGAGATGATAGTCTGTGCCCGCTGAATAATATGAGCAACCCAACCTTAAGGGAGTTGCAAAGTATTATATATGTTGCACGAGGTGATCCTTTAGGCTAAAAAACTTAGGACCCCCCTTTTCTTTATGTTCTTGTTATTTACACTTAGTTAGTTTACATAGATCGATGTAGTTGTATCCTTGTAGTCATTAAGATTTGTATCGAGTCTCATGTGTTTTAATAAGATTTTTCGACTTTTGAATTTCCCTTTATTTATTTGATCACCTAGCCTAATTACATAATCCACATAGTTTAAAGTTTGGCAGGGACCCACAATTGTGGACCTCGAAGAGTGCCTAACACCTTCTTTTTGAGGTAACTTGAGCCCTTACCCGATCTTTGGTAGCACATATTAGTCAAATAGAGTTATTTGAAAATAGGTTCCCTAACATATCTTAAATTTGATAGGTGGTGAATTTTCTATTTTAACACCCATTTTAAAAGAGCTGTCACATGTCGAAATCCGCTTTCGTAAGAAAATGGGGCGGGACAGCATGGCGGCTCTACTGGGGAAATACTTTGGCTTTTACCATAATGAACTTAACTTATATGGATTACTTTCTTTATTTTGCTTTATTTGTTTTGAAATGCTATTATATGAACATCCCTTTCTTTATTCACCTTTGTTTGTTTTAAACTCTTATATATGCACACCCCTTTCCTTATTCACCTTTATCTTTTTTAAATTGCCATTACATGCACATCCCTTCCCTTATTCATCTTTGTTTGTTATGAAATGTATGACCTCTCTCCATCTTTTTCATCTTGTCTAAGATTGCTATATTATGACTCTCCCATCCCTATCTCCCTACCCACGTCATTACGTTCTCGCACATTTTCATGAGCTAAAATGATTTCTCTCTTTTGTCTTTCCTTTCTTTTCTCTTTATTTCATGTTCACTTTTGCTATTTTATTTACTGCTTTTACGTACTTTGATCACGCAAATACTTGTCAATGTTTTATTATTTCTGCATAAAGCATGATGCGCGTCATACTCCAGTCATATCAATTATCAACAAAGTGGTGCTTGATGAGTGTCTGAGCTTTCTTAAAATCACTTATTTTTCAATCGAAAAGGCTTATTTGCGGTAGACTAGTCGATCAGCGGTGCAATCAACAGTCCCACGCCTTTCCCTCTCAAGTTTTCCACTTGGGAGTACCAGTCTAGACCTTTCTAGAATCCATACTCAAATTTTAAACGTACATGCATCATGCTAAACCTAGTATGGGTTGAAGTGTTATTAACGTAACAACCCGCTAAGATGAACCTTGTCCAAATTCCGATGGGATTTCTGCAATCCCAATGGATTATATCATATTATATGCATTACATGGAAAAAATGTGTGAACTTATTGATCATTATTGCGTAAGTAGTCAAATTTGGAGAGGGAAAGGGATAACCTTTGTTTGTTTGCAGAGGATATAGCACGAAATCCCCATGTTTGGTATGGTCCAAAACATCCCACCTTTGCTACACTGACAGGTGGAAAGGCCTTGCACCTTTTGACAAAAATTATGTATGGAGAGTACTTGGTGACATGCCATCTTTGATGAACATTCAACCGAATAGGGAGTTGATAGAGGCTACCATCATGTTCTGGGACGAGAAAAGAGCTATTTTCCGATTTGGCAATACAGAAATGACTTCACTCCTAGAAGAAATAAGAGGTTTCGCCAAGTTTCCTTGGATAGTCTGGGATTACTAGTACCATAGAATCGCACTCCCCGCGGTTTCCTGAAAATGTTGGGTTTTAAGAAGAATGATGAATTGCTTTGTCTAAAGAAATCATACATCCCTTTTGAGTTTCTTTATGAGCGTTGTGGGCATTGCAAATCATGTCGTCTTCACCATGATGAACTAGCCATCACTTCCTTAGGATGGGTGCACCGCGGGGTTTATGTGTTCATTGTATGCTTCTTGGGGTTGTTGATATTTCCAATGAAAAGAGGAAGGATTCATACTTGCTTAACCATGGTCGCCAGGACCTTAATGGATGACATCGAGGGACAAACTTAGACTATCATCCCCATGATCTTAGATAGGATATACTGCGTTCTAGATCGGTGCAAGCACGGATTCAGACACATTGAAGGTTGTAATCTATTGCTACAAGTCTGGTTGCTGGAACACTTTCAGAGAGGAGAGTACCATCAAGAGCTTCTGCGAAGGCCATTGAATGACTACATAGACAACCATTACCAATAGAAAATGATGTTTATTCTAGACATGTTTGCAAGTCCTGGATGTTGATATCCAATTTTTTTCTATATATTTTCAATATGCAAAATAACTTCAAAATAGCGTATATATGCATATATAAGCATGTCCAAGCATTTTATTAATTTTTTCATAATTTTTAAGGATTTTAAATTGATTTATTTCCCCTTTTCATCCATAAAATCCCAATAATCATGTCCAAAATTAATATTTTGATGATTCCTTTATTGCATTTTTATATTTATTCCAAAATATGGCTAAAATAATTTTTTACATATTTTTATAAATTTATTTAGTATTTTTTAAAGCTAATTGCATATAATTACAATATTAGCCATTTTAATGTTTAATTGTGTTCTATATTCATAAAATTGAGTCTTTTATTTTTAAATTGTTAATTATGTGTTATAAATCATTTTAGTATTTTCAATTTATTTTTAGAAACTATTAACTATTTTTTATAATTTAAAAAGGGAAAAAGTGGCTATTTAAATTTTAGCCCAAATTGGCTTTGAATTTAACCCCAAATCAAACCCAATTCTAATTTAAAACCGACCCCTAACCCTTTTAAAACCAACCCAAACCCAGATCCCCCACCCACCCTTTAATCTAGGCCGTTGATCATTCAAATCAACGGCCACCATTGCCCCTTAACATTTTTAACCCCTAAACGACCCTTTACCCTAAGTCATTTCTCACCAACCTCCACCCTTGAATCCCCTTCCTCTCAAACTCTCTCCGTAAATCCACTCAATCCCTAGAAGCCGCCACATGAATCCACCCTAATCCCCTTCAATCCCCACCTAATCCCTGGACTCCCATGGCGTTTTGAGACGTGTACTCGTCTCCTATGTTTACTGGCTACCTATTTTCGTGATTCCATGGACAGATCTCGAAGAAATCTGGTCCAGTCCTTTCTCAACCTCTATCTCTGGTCTTTTTACGGCCTCCTATGACCGTTCGAGTCAGATCCATGGCTTTTCTGGCTAGATCAGTAACTTTCAAAGTCTTTCTCACTTTTCTGGGTTCTTTGAAACCCTAGCTTTAAGAGCTTTCCAATTTTCTTCATATCTGTCTTAGATCTGTGCATGTTATGAACTTCTTAAGTGTTTTATCAAAGGTTCTTCGATTTTATTTCAAAGTGACTTCTCGTTTTCAACGATTAGGGCTTTTCTTAAACTTTTATAAAAAAAAGATCTCTTCTCTGATTTTAGTATTGTTTTATGATTTTACTATGTTCAAACGATTTGTTTATGCTTTTCTTCTACTTGATCCAACATGTTGAAAACCCTAAATAGTTTGGTTCTGCCCGGTTTCTGAAACTGTCCTTGTTTGTTTTGAGTGTATACTTGTTCGTTTAAGTTCTTTGTGTTTGAATCCTTTTTCCTTGTTGACTTATCTGATTCTGAGTTCTTATCATTTTTTAAACTAGACTATTGTTGAAACCCTAATTTCTTAAAAGGGTTTTCCTCACTTATTACTGTGAGTTTGAAGGTCTTTACTTGTTTCTGACTTTCTTACCTGTTAGTTTGGTTATCTACACTCTGGTTCTATGTGACTACTTAACTTCGTTGACTACTGTGCTTCGAGTAGGTTTCGAATCCTAGCCTTCTCCTGCTACTACTGTATGTTTGTGTTTCTTCTTTTTGTCAATATGTTTGACCCTACATGTCTAATACGCCTTTTCATTCCTTGTTATGTATATGTTGAAATGCAGAGTCATGATTCTTTCCTATTTGATCTTGATTTCCTCAATGTTACAACTTATTGCAAAAGGTTCCCTTATAAACCCTAATTTTTAATCTATTGTTTAAATTGATTGATTCCCTTCCTTTAATTACTGTGATGTTTTACCTTGAATCCTTTCCCAAAATTAAGTATATTTTTACTTAGACTCAAATATTTACCTTATACTTTTACTATCCCCTTATATGGAAAGAATCAATCTGTCTCAAACTGATTTCTTTCCTCAGTTAACCCTGTTAGTATCCGTTCAAGCTGTAATTCCCTGATTAAAGGGAAGTACTTGTGTTAATTAATTCTGATTGTGATTATTTCCATGTTTGTGATAAAACCTTACTTGTTACCTTATTCTCTACATGTTTTCAAAGCTATAAATACCCTACTCTCTTTTCTTTAAACACACAAACAATTGACTTCAGAAAAACACACTCACACACTCAAAACTCTCTCTTTCTTTACTACTACTTGTGCTACTGCTTTGTCTAGCCGGCTGAAAGCCCAGGCTAGACTGTGGAATCTTTCTTGCTTTACTTTTCTGCACCTCGCTTTTTTCTACTGGTATGTCCTAGTTAATTTTAAAAGTTTCAACAACAACATGTTTCTTTAATTGTTCCAATTTCTCTCATTCTTGTCTACTTCTGCCTGTGGTTCTGCAGTCAAGTTACTTTACCAGCATGCTATAATGTCTCCCATTCCCCTTTAATGCATTCCCCTATGTGTTTTTCAAGGCATACTCTGTCAATCACTTATTGTGTACTTGCTATCTTATGAATTCCAAACCCCTATCCCCTTCAATGTGTTTGTGCTTTTTGGCTGGTTTGTGATCATGCCAGTATCAGCTATTGATGTGCATGTCCAAACCAGACCCCTTCCAGGGTCATGTGCTCACAGACAAGTGACTCTCCAAGATCCCTTGACCCCCTTATATGACTACTGATTTTGTTTTGTGATCCCATCTTGGGAGTTTTGAGTTTTGTTCACTACTACAACTACTTTCAAATTACCTATGTTACTGATTACTTTTAAACCGATTTTAAACAAACTCTTTTTCAAACTATGTCAAGCACTCTCACCTAGTCTTAGAATCTATGTTCTGCCCCTCTTGTGTGAGCCTTGCCTTGGGACCCTTGAGCTCCCTATGAACTTGGACACATAAGTGTTGGCCCTTCCACACTCACTAATTCTATTTGGTTATACCAATCTGGGTGTGAGCACTGTCCGGGATCTCTTGAGGTCCTTAGGGAACTCTGACACACCCAGATATGAGAAAGGCTTTGGAATAATATTGGCATTAAAGTGGTTCATTACATAACTCAAAGAGGAAGTCAAGATCAGGCTTGCTATGGTTGTAATTGCTTATTTCTGCACTTCTTTTGTAACTCAATCATTTGGTCTATAATAATTTGTATACAATTATGGGGTTGGCTAGTGAAAAGGGCTGAGAAATATGCATGTTTTAGCTATCAAAAGGGTAGAAAGCTGTCACGACCCTAGTTCACCCTCCGTGAACTGTCGTGACGACATCTAGTCTCTATGACTAGGTAAGCCTAACAATGCGGAAAATGAACTAAACTTGCGGAAGAATAAATCAAAACAAAATAACTAAAGGAGACAATATTTAAATGCCGCTCAACATATACACATAACTTCTTGAAATATGATACACTATCCCCAAAACCCGTAAACTCACGGATCCACAAGCTGGGAAAAACACTACATAGCTCTAATCTCCGGAATGTCTAACAAAAACAAAAGTACAGAAGGGATAAATACTAAAATGCAGGAATAGAAAGAGACTCCTCGGTCTACGGACGCAACAAATATACCTCGAAGTCCCGTAGAATTGCCTCGTCTAAAGAATAGTAAGCCTGAGTAGAGGTACCTGGATCTGCACATAAAAAACATACGCAGAAAGGGCATGAGTACACCACAGTGGTACTTAGTAAGTGCCAAGCCTAACCTCGGTCGGGTAGTGCGAGGAAGGTCAGGGCCCTACTGAGGTTAATAATTAATAAAATGACCGGATAGAATAAGTGGTAAAACTGAGAATCTATATTAAGAATCTATACAGAATAATAATAGTACATTAACGGAAACAGAGATAAAGGCAAACTACAAGGAAATACCACTCACAACAAGGATAATAACCGGGGATCTCTTAGTATTCCAGGGATCTCTTGGAATCCCGATTATCACTCGGTATCCTCAATATATGCCAGGGATCTCTTGGTATCCCGAGGATCTCTCGGTATCCTCAATCTACATGCCAGGGATCTCTTGGTATCCTGCACCTCAGTCCAGGTCATCAATATGTACAGGGGATCTCCCGGGATATTAAATTAAATGCTAATTTCGTACAAAGTAAACAGTTAATTCTAGCCTAACATGCTTCACATAATGCAATTAGGCAGTTTAAGCAAATAGGAAATTACATCAACTAAACATGCATTTCTAAACTAACAATAGGCTAAATTCGCGAGTAGAATAAAGCAGGAAAAGGAACTCAATTGAAATACTTGAAGTAAAACCGGATTTTCAACAATTAGCTCAAGTACGCGCTCGTCACCTCACGTACAAGGCATTTCAATTATCAAATATCATATCCTAAGGGGAATGTTCCCCACACAAGGTTAGACAAGCCACTTACCTCGAATCAGCTCAAAAATCAACCCGACACCACGTCTTTGCCACGAGTACTCGACTCCAAATGGCCCAAATCTATTCAATTCAATTGCATGATGTAAATAACACTTCAAGTACTCATTCTACAATAAAAGTCTAAGCTAATACGCAAAATTATGTAAAATGGCCAAAATGCCCCTCGGGCCACGTCTCGAAATCGGGTGAAATTTATATTTTCGGAATCCTCATACTCTCACGAGTCTATGCAAAACAATAACACTAAAATCAGAGTTCAATTGGCCCCTCAAATACCCCTTTCTGGTTCTCTTAAACTCAAGCCCTAATTACCCATTTCTCCCAAATTTTCCACCATTAATAAGGTATTTAATCACATAAAAACGAGTTTTGAAGTCAAAAATGTTACCTCCAAGTGATTCCCTTTGAATCCCTCTTCAACCCTCTTCAAAAAGCTTCAAAATCGCCTAACAATGGAGGAAACTAGGCTAAATTTCGCAAAATAACCCTTTTTAAACATTCTGCCCATGTATTTTAATTCCTTTTTCGCGAATGCGGTCAAGGCCTTGCGTTCACGAAGCACAAAACGTCATTGAACAAAAGTCCTCTTATGCGAATGCAACACTACTCTCACGAGCGCGATGCTTCCACTGACCAACCTATCGCGAACGTGTTACACCTCCCGCTAACGCGAAGAGCAATTCCACCTCGAATCTAGCTGACCACTTTCTCCTACGCGAACGCGATACCTTTCCCGCAAATGCGATGCACAAACATCACCACCCTTCGCGAACGCGGAGCCTTCCTCGTGAATGCGAAGGCAAACTTTCCTCAACCCCCACGGACTCTTCACGAACGCGAGGGTCCACTCGCAAACGCGAAGGGTAAAATCCCTGTGCAATAGTTGAACAAAAACCTGCAACTTTTAACAACTTAAAATGATCTGTTGATCATTCGAAACGCACCCGAGGCCCCCGGGACGTCAACCAAACATGTCAACCAATCCTAAAACATCATTCAAACTTGTACCAATCCTTAGAACACCTAAAACAACATCAAAACCTCGAATTAACTACAAATTTAAGCATAAGAACTCCAAAATCCTCAAAAAAAAACGCTTTCGATCAAAAAGTCTATAAAACCTCATCCGAATGACCTAAAATTTTGCACACACGTCACATTAAACACTACGGAGCTAATCCAACTTTTGGAATTCCATTCCGACCCTAGGATCAAAATATCACTATCGAACCGGAAACTTGAAAAATTTAACTTTCGGCATTTCAAGCCTAAATTAGCTACGGACCTCCAAAACACAATCCGAACACGCTCCTAACCCCAAAGTCACCCAACGAAGCTAACGGAACCATCAGATTTCCATTTCGAGGCCGTCTTCACACTGTTCCAACTATGGTCAATGTTCTAACACTCAAGCTCTCGTTTAGGGACTAAGTGTCCCAAAACTCTCCGAATCTTAAAACCGAACATCCCAACAAATCAAAATAGCAGAAATAAACTTGGGGAAAGCAGTTAATAGGGGATCGGGGCGTTAATTCTTAAGACGACCGGCCAGGTCGTCACATCCTCCTACACATAAAAATTCGTTCGTCCTCTAACGAGAATAGAGACATACCTAAAGTAGTGAAAAGATGAGGGTAACGACTGCACATATCCTGCTCGGTCTCCTAGGTTGCCTCCTCGAACAGCTGGCCCCGCCATTGAACCTTCACTGATGCAATGTTCTTTGACCTCAACTTTCTGACCTGCCTGTCCAATATTGCCACTTGGTCCTAAACATAGGATAGATCCTTGTCAAACTGGACGGAACTGAAATCCAACACGTGCGACGAATCACCGTGATACCTCCGGAGCATCAAAACATGAAATACTGGATGAACTCCTGCCAAGCCGGGAGGTAAGGCAAGCTCATAAGCAACCTCTCCAACACCTCAATATTTCAAAAGGGCCAATAAACCTCAGACTCAACTTCTATTTCTTCCCAAATCTCATAACTCCCTTCATAGGAGAAACCTGAAGCAGAACCCGCTCTCCAACCATATAGGAAACATCACGAACCTTCCGGTCCGCATAACTCTTCTGTATGGACTGGGCTATATGGAGACTATCCTAAATCACCTTAACGTTCTCCAAAGCATCCTGAACCAAATATGTGCCCAATAGTCTAGCCTCACCTAGCTCAAACCGACCCACCAGAGACCTACACCGCCTACAATATAAAGCCTCATACGGAGCCATCTGAATGCTGGACTGATAATTGTTGTTGTAAGCAAACTCAGCCAATGGCTGGAACTGATCCCAAGACCCTTCAAACTCAATCACACATGCACGGAGCATATCCTAAAGGATCTGAATAGTGCGCTCGGACTGTCCGTACGTCTGAGGGTAAAATGTTGTACTCAATTCTACCCTAGTACCCAACTCACGCTGAACAGCCCTCCAAAACCGTGATGTGAACTGAGTACCTTTATCTTATATAATGGAAACTGGAATACCATACAGACGAACAATCTCCTGGATATAAATCTCCGCCAACGGCTCCGAAGAATAAGTAGTACACATAGGAATGAAATGAGCGAACTTGGTCAGGCGATCCACAATCACCTAGATAGCATCAAACTTCTTCAAAGTCCATAGGAGTCCAACTACAAAGTCCATGGTGATCCGCTCCCACTCCCACTCGAGAATCTCTATCTGCTAAAGCAACCCACCCGGCCTCTGGTGTTCATACTTCACCTGCTGACATTTGAGGCACCGAGCTACAAATCCAACTATATCTTTCTTCATCCGCCTCCACCAATAGTGCTACCTCAAATCCTGATACATCTTTGCGTCACCCGGATGGATGGAATACTGTGAACTATGGGCCTCTTCTAGAATCAACTCCCGAAGCCCATCAATATTGGGTACACAAATCTTACCCTGCATCCTCAATACCCCATCCTCACCAATAGTCACATCTCTAGCATCACCATGCTGAACCTTGTCATTGAGGACAAGCAAATGAGGGTCATCATACTGCCGCTCCCTGATACGATCAAATAAAGAAGACTGAGAAACCACGCAAGCCAGAACCTGACTGGGCTGAGAAAGATCCAATATCACAAACTGGCTGGCTAAGGCCTGAACATCCACCGCCATAGGCCTCTCCGATGCTGGTAAATATGCCAAACTCCCCAAACTCTCTACCCGGCGACTCAAGGCATCAGCCACTATATTGGCCATGCCCGGGTGATACAAAATAGTGATGTCATAATTCTTCAGCAACTCTAACCACCTCCTCTGGCGCAAATTTAGATCCTTTTGCTTGAACAAGTGCTGCAAGCTCCGATGGTCAATATAAATCTCACAGGGAACCCCGAATAAATAATGGAGCCAAATCTTCAGGGCGTGAACAATGGAAGCTAACTCAAGGTCGTGGACAGGGTAGTTCTTCTCATGAATTTTCAACTGTCTAGACGCGTAGGCAATCACCCTACTGTCCAGCATCAACACCGCTCCAAGGCCAATCCTTGAGGCATCACAATAGACCGTATAAGACCCCGAACCTATAGGCAGTATCAAAACTGGGGCTGTGGTCAAAGTTGTGTTGAGCTTTAGGATGCTCGCCTCATACTCCTTCGTCCACTGAAATGGAGAACCCTTCTGGGTCAACCTGGTCATAGGGGTTGTAATGGATAAAAAACCCTCCATAGAACGATGGTAGTAGCCCGCCAAAACAAGGAAACTACGGATTTCTATAGCTGAGGATGGTCTGGGCCAACTCTGCACGACCTTTATCTTCTTCGAGTCCACCTAAATACCCTCACTCGATACCACGTGGCCTAGGAATGCCACTGAATCCAACCAAAACTCACATTTTGAGAACTTAGCATATAACGGTTTCTCTCTCAAAGTCTGAAGCAAAATCCTCAGGTGCTGCTCATGATCTTCCCGACTCTGGGATTACACCAGAATATCATCAATAAAGACAAAGACAAATGAGTCAAGATATAGTTGGAACACACTGTACATCAAATGCATAAAGGCTGTTGGGGGATTGGTCAAGCCAAATGACTTAACAAGGAACTCATAATGACCATACCGAGTCCTGAAAGCAGTCTTTGGGATATCGGGTTCTGAAATCTTTAGCTTATGGTAATTTGAGCACAAATTAATCTTAGAAAACACCGTGCGCCCTGAAGCTGGTCAAACAGATCATCAATACGAGGCAAAGGATAACGGTTCTTCACTGTAACCTCGTTCAACGGGAGATAATCAATACACACACGCATAGAACCATCATTTTTTCACAAACAAGATAGGAGGACCCAAGGTGAAACACTAGGTCGAATTAAACCCTTATCAAGTAATTCATGTAACTGATCCTTCAACTCCTTCAACTCAGGAGGATCCATACGATACGGAGGGATAGAAATAGGTTGGGTGCCCAGCAATAGATTAATGTCAAAATCGATATATCTATCAGGCAGTATGCCTAGGAGATCAGCTGGAAACACATCGGGATAATCCTATACTATTGGGACTGAATCCACTAAAGGTGTATCAATACTGACATCTCTCATATAAGTTAAATACGCATCACACCCCTTCTCAACCATACGCTAAGCCTTAAGGAAAGAAATAACTCTGCTGGGAGTGTGATCTAAAGTACCCCTCCACTCAACACGCGGTACACCTGGCATAGCCAGCGTCACGGTCTTGGCATGACAATCAAGAATAGCATAATGGGACGACAACCAGTCCATGCCCAAGATAATATAAAAATCTACCATGCTGAGTAACAACAAATCTGCTCTGGTCTCAAAACCACGAACAGTAACCAAACATGACCGATAAATGCGGTCTACAATAAGTGAATCTCCAGCAGGAGTAGAAACATAAATGGGGGAACTTAAAGAATTCCGAGATACACCCAAATGTAGAGTAAAATAAGAAAACACATAAGAGTAAGTGGAGCCTGGATCAAATAGAACTGATGCATCTCTATGAAAAACCATTACAATACTTGTGATGACAGAATCGGAGGCAACAACCTCGGTACGAGCAGGAAGGGCATAATATCTGGCCTGGACTCCCCTTCTAGGGTGACCTCTACCTCCCCAACCTCCACCTCTAGATGGATGAGCAGGTGGGGTAGCAGCTGGAGCTCTAATCATAGCCTGAGAACTATGCGGGGCACGCTGTGGCTGAGAAGTCCATGGAGGTTCACTCCTCCCAAATCTAGGGCAATCCCTCACCACGCGGCGTGTGTCACCACACTCAAAAAAGCTCTGGGAGGACGTGGTGGCTATGACTGGCTAGGGCCAGGTTTGCTGGACTGACCTCTAAAAGCACCCCGCACAGGAGGCGCGCTAGAAACTGGAGGTGCATAATAAAGCTCCTAAGATCTAGGAGGAGTTGGAGCACTACTGGCTGCTGGAAGAGCTGAATGGATGGGGCGACACATATAACCCCTACCATGACGACCTACAGCTAGGCCACGGGCACTAGAGAAATGGCCCGACTCTCGAGATCTCTTGGCCTCCCTCTCCTCTCTCTCCATAACATGCATACCCTCAATCTTCCTAGCAATGCTCACCACCTGCTGATAAGAAATATCCATCTCCAACTCACGAGCCATGCTAGATCTGATGTTGCGAATAAGGCCCTCAATAAACCGGTGAACCCTCTCACGGATAGTAGAAACCAAGGCTGGTGCATGCCTAGCCAAACTGGTGTAACGGACAATATACTCTGAAACAGTCATAGTACCCTAGCACAAATGCTCAAACTCTGCGCGCTATGCGTCCTTGAGGCTTTGAGGAACATATTCCCTCAGGAATAGATCTAAAAACTAATCCCAAGTCAGTGAAGCAACCTCATCTGGACTGTCTGACTCATAGGTGTGCCACCACTCATAGGAGGATCCTCGAAGCTGGAAGGTAGTGCAGGAAACCCCGCTCGATCATCAGATACCCATGGTATGGAGAATGTGGTAACACTCATCAAGAAATCCCAGAGCATCCTCCGATGCTAGACCACTAAATACAGGAGGCTTGTACTTTTTGAACCTCTCAAGCCTTAGCTGCTCATTCTTGGAAGTTGTTGCCCTTTCCTCGGGCTGAACTAGCACTGCAGGCGGTACAGGGATAATCTCACGGTCCTGTTCAACATGCACTCATTGCTCAGGAGTGCGGGCGGTGGGAGTCTGTGCTCCTCCCCCGGCCTAGGATGTGGCTGCAGCAAGGGGAAACAACCCTGCCTGAGCCAAAGTGGTGTACATGCTCATGAACTGTGTCAAAGTCTCCTGAAGAGATGGAGTAGTAGTAGCAGCAGTAGGCGTGTCAGGTGCCTGGACTCTGTCTAGATCCACTGGTGGTACCTCGGTGGTAGCTCGCGCAGGTGCTCTGGCTACACCACATGCGCGTCCACAGCTTCTACCCCGACCTCGGCCTATGACTACTGTAGTAGGGGGCGCGGGTGCCTGATCATCTCGAGTAGCATGTGTCCTCACCATCTGTGAGAGAATAGAAGATAGAAGTTTAGAATTGTGATGTCAAAATATCGCACGACAAGGAAATCAAATGAAGTGTAAATTTTCCTAATAGTTACATAGCCTCTAGTAGATAAGTACAGACGTCTCCGTACCGATCAACGAGATTCTAATGAATTGGCTTGTGATCCGTAACTCCTATGAACCTAGAGCTCTGATACCAACTTGTCACGACCCCAGTTCGCCCTCCGTGAACTGTCGTGACGGCACCTAGTCTCTACGACTAGGTAAGCCTAACAATGCATAAAATGAACTAAACTTGTGGAAGAATAAATCAAAATAAAATAACTAAAGGAGACAATATTTAAATGTCGCTCGGCATATACACATAACTTCTCGAAATCTGATACACTATCCCCAAAACACGGAAACTCACAGATCCACAAGCTAAGAAAAACACTACATAGCTCTAATCTCCGGAATGTCTACCAAAAACAAAAGTACAGAAGGGCTAAATACTAAAATACAGGAATAGAAAGAGACTCCTCGGTATGCGGACGCAGCAAATATACCTCGAAGTCCCGTAGAATTTCCTCGTCTAAAGAATGGTAAGCCTGAGTAGAGGTACCTGGATCTGCACATGAAAAACATGCGCAGAAAGGGAATGAGTACACCACAGTGGTACTCAGTAAGTGCCAAGCCTAACCTCGGTCGGGTAGAGACGAGGAAGGTCAGGGCCCTTTTGAGGTTAATAAATAATAAAATGACAGGATAGAATAAGCAGTAAAATTGAGAATCTATATTAAGAATCTATGCAATATAATAAGAGTACAATAACAGAAACGGAGATAAAGGCAAACTACAAGGAAATACCACTCACAACAAGGATAATAACCGGTGATCTCTTGGTATCCTCAATATATGTCAGGGATCTCTTCGTATCCCGAGGATCGCTCGGTATCCTCAATATATGCCAGGGATCTCTTTGTATCCTGAGGATCTCTCGGTATCCTCAATCTACATGCCAAGGATCTCTCGGTATCCCGCACCTATCACGACCCAGAATTCCCACTCTCGGGAATCGTGATGGCGCCTACTCGTAGAATCTAGGCAAACCATGAGATGCGGAAAATTCAATCTCTTACATTTTTATCCTTTTAACAACTTATATTAATAGGTGATAATCATTTAAATAATAGTGGAAGATGAAAATTAAGTGGAAGACTTAGATAAATATAATACCGAAATCGATACGAATAAAAAAGCCAACATATATCTCTACCCAAAAACCGGTGTCACAACATTCACGGATTGTCTAAGAATGCTACATACAAGTGTCTGAAAAAGGAAATATAGTCTGTCTCGGGTACAAAATAAAATAGAACATCTAAATAGATAGAAGAGACTCCGGGCCTACGGACGCCTGCAGGACTACCACGGGATCTCTGTGGACTGAAGACTGGCTCCCGAGCTTCTACTGTCCCAATGCTGCTCTGGTATTTGCATAGAGTGGAGCGTGTAGCATCAGCACAACCGACCCCATGTGCTGGTAAGTGCCTGGCCTAACCCCGGTGAGGTAGTGACGAGGCTAGGACCAAACTCCAAATAAACCTGTGCAGTTATATATACATATGGCGGAAAATAAACTGGTACAAACAATAAAATGCTGGGAGGGGGAAACATGTTTTGAGGAATAACATATTAAACAAAATCTCAAGAGAATTATAAGGAAACCAAAATTTAATTTCTAACAAGGATAAGGAAACAAAGATAGATTTTACTTTCGGTTCACATCTTGTTGCAGGCATGCAACCCGATCCCATTTCTCATATCTTGTGGTAGGCATACCACCCATTCCCATTTCATTAAATCTTGTGGTAGGAGTACCATCGGCTCCCTTTTCATTAAATGTTATGGTAGGCGTACCACCCGCTCCCATTTCATCATATTTTGTGGTAGGCGTACCACCCGCTCCCATTTCATTATATCTTGTGGTAGGCGTACCACCTGCTCCCATTTCATCATATCTTGTGGTAGATGTACCACCAGCTCCGATTTTATCACATCTTGTGGTAGGTTTACCACCCGCTCCCATTTACAATCCAACACAAAATCACAAGGAATCCCGGCAAGGAAACAATAATATCAAACAAAAATCGCGGCAAGGGAGATTCAGCTATAACCAATCTTAACTCAACTCCTACTTAGCTCAATTAATACCAATACTTAGTCATAAATAAATTCCACGAAAATAAACTAAATCGTTGCTCAATATCGAGAATCATCAATTAAAGCATCTGTAGTATCATTTAAGAACACAAAATGTATCAATTCAAGACTCACGGTCATGCTCGACACCAACGTATAGATACTCGTCACCAAGCCTATACGTCATACTCAACAAGAAGCAATTAGCAAATAGGACACAACTCTTAATCCCTCAAGCTAAGGTTAGACCAGACACTTACCTCGAACTTTCACGGCCAACTCAAGCCTCAAACACCGCTTTCCCTTTCAACTTTGGATCTAAATCAATTGTATCTATGCATAATCGACTTAATATCATCAATAAGTGCTAAACAATCCAATTTAAATCTTTAATTATAGCTTTCTAATCATTCTTCCAAAAAATCCAAAAATCGACCCCGGGCCCGCTTGGTCAAAACACGATGTTCGGACTAAAACCCGATCACCCATTCACCCACGAGTCCAAATATATATTATGTTTTCAAATCCAACCCCAAAACGAGGTCTAAATCATAAATAATCAAAAAGTCCTAACTCTAGACAAATCCCTAATTTTCTACCTTTAATCATATGGTTTAGGCCTAGAAATCTAGTCGGTGTTGATAAAATTGGAAGAAAACAAGTTAAAGATTACTTACCCAATAGATTATGGTAAAGCAATGCTTCAAAGATCGCCTAAGAGCTTTGGAGAAAAAGAGGTTTGTGAAATTTTATAAAAATCTTGTAAGTGTTCCATTTTTGAGACTTTAAAATAACTGGGCGAAAATGTTCTTCACGTTCGCGACAGACCCTTCGCGTTCACGATGGGTTATGCTAGATAAGCCTTCGCGTTCGCGGGCAATGGCTTGCGTTCGCGAAGTAAAAACTCCTTAAGCCTCGCGTTCACATTCAAGGTGTCATGTTCGCATAGGGTAATTGCCCCACCCCCTGCCCAGGCTCAGTTGGACTTCGCGTTCCCGTGGCCAGGACCGCATTCGCGAAGGGATATCCCCCCACTTACTCGCGTTCGCGACCTGAGCTATGCGTTCACGTAGAAGGAATTTCCCTCAGCGAAATTAATGCATCGCGTTCGTGTTGGTTCTCCCGCGAACGCGAAGAAGAAGGTGTCAGTACACCTGATCATCTGTTTCTGCAACTTTTCTTAAGTCCAAAACTTTCCGAAACACACCCGAGTCCTCAGGGCTCCTAACCAAACATATGTACTAACTCAATAACATCATACGAACTTATCCGTGCGATTAAATCGCCAAAATAACCTCAATAACAACGAATTAAACCTCAAAATCAAAGAATTTTCTCAAACTTATTACAACATCAACTTAAGCAATTTAGGTCCGAATCACATAGAATGACATTCGTTTTACACCAAATTTTTTACAGAAATGTCTTAAATCATATATAAGACCTGTACCGGGCGCTGGAACCAAAATACGGGCCCGATACCATCATGTTCTAATCAAATTTCCTTAGCAATTTCAGAAAACAATTTCCTTAAAAAATTCATTTCTCGGGCTTCGGACCTCGGAATTCGATTCCGAGCATATCGCCAAGTCCCATATTTTCCTACAGACCCTCTGAGACCGTCAAATTATGGGTCTGGGTCCATTTATTCAAAACATTGACCGAAGTCAAATTTACTCATTTTATAGCCAAACTTTATCATTTTTCACAGATTTTCATATTTAAGCTTTCTGGCTACACGCCCGGACTACGTACGCAAATCGAGGTGATGATAAATAAGGTTTTTAAGGCCTCGAAAACACATATTTTAGTTTAAAATCAAGTACCCACATTCTCCACCTCTAAAACAACCGTTCGTCCTCAAACGGACAGAACAAGGAAGTACCCGAATCAGGGAAAAGATGGGGATAACGGCTCCGCATATCTAACACAAACAGAGGGAAAACTGTTCGACCTCAACTGACAAACATGTCGGTCTAGAATAGCCACCGGCTCCTCCTTATAAGATAAGTCTTTGTCCAACTGGACAATGCTGAAATCTAACATGTGGGATGGATCGCCGTGATATTTCCGGAGCATGGACACATGAAACACTAGATGCACGGCTGATAAGCTCGGCGGCAATGCAAGTCTTTAAGCCACCTCTCCCACTCGATCAAGAATATCAAAAGGGCCAATAAACCTAGGGCTAAGCTTTCCCTTCTTCCCAAATCTCATCACGCCCTTCATAAGTGATACTCGGAGCAATACCCGCTCACCGACCATGAATGCCAAATCACGAATCTTGCGGTGTGCGTAACTCTTTTGCTGGACTGAGCTGTACGAAGCCTATCCTAAATAATCCAGACCTTGTCCAAGGCCTCCTGAACCAGATCCGTACCCAACAACCGAGCCTCTCCCAGCTCAAACCATCCAATTGGAGACCGACACACGCCTACCATATAAAGCCTAATAAGGAGCCATCTGGTTACTCGACTGGTAGTTGTTGTTGTAGGCAAACACTGTTAAAGGCAAAAATAGATCCCACGAGCCTCCAAAGTCAATGACACAAGCTCAGAGTATATCCTTCAAAATCAGAATAGTCTACTCGGACTGCCCGTTCGTCTGAGGATGAAATGTTGTGCTCAACTCAACCTGTGTACCTAACTCTCGCTGAACTGCTCTTCAAAAATGTGAGGTAAACTATGTACCTCGGTCCAAAATGATAGACACAGGCACATCATGAAGACGAACAATCTCCCGGATATAGATCTCAGCTAACCTCTCGGATGAATAAGAGACTGCCACAGGAATGAAATGCGCTGACTTGGTTAGCCTATCAACAATGACCCATACTGCGTCGAACTTCCTCCAAGTCTGCGGGAGTCCTACAACGAAATACATAGTGATCTGCTCCCACTTGCACTTGGGAAGCTAAATCCTCTGGAATAAACCACAAGGCCTCTGATGCTCGTACTTAACCTATTGACAATTCAAACACCGAGCTACATATGCAACGATATCCTTCTTCGTTCTCTGCCACCAATAATGCTGCCGCAAATCCTGATAGATCTTTGCGACGCCCGGATGAATAGAGTACTGGGAGCTATGGGCCTCCTCCAAAATCAACTCCCGAAGCCCGTCCACATTAGGCACACGAACTTGACCTGCAATCTCAAAACTCCATCATCACCTAAGGTAACCTACTTGGCACCTCCGCATTGCACCGTGTCTCTAAGGACACACAAATGGGGATCATCATACTACCGATCACAGATATTCTCCAATAAAGAAGAACGAGCGACTGTGCAAGCTAACACCCGGATGGGTTCAGAAACATCCAACCTCATGAACTGATTGGCCAAGGCCTGAACATCCAAAGAAAGCGGTCTCTCACCGACCAGAATATAAGCAAGACTGCCTATACTAGCTGACTTCCTACTCAAAGCATCGGCCACCACATTAGCCTTTCCCGGATGATGTAATATTGTGATATCATAATCTTTCAATAACTCCAAGCACCTATGTTGCCTTAAATTCAACTTCTTTTGCTTGAACAAATACTGAAGACTTTTATGATCCGTGAACACCTCATATGCCCACGCCATACAGATATGCCTCCAAATCTTCAATGAGTGAATAATGGCTGCCAACTCCAAATCATGAACTAGATAGTTCTTCTTATGAATCTTCAACTGCCACGAAGCATAGGCAGTGACCTTACCATCCTGCATCAACAGTGCACCAAGTCTAATACGAGATGCATCACAATGAACTGTATAAGGCCCTGATCCTGTAGGCAAAACCAACATCGGTGCCGTAGTCAGAGCTATATTAAGCTTCTAAAATCTCTCCTCACACTCATCAGACCATCTGAACTGGGCACCCTTCTGGGTCAACCTGGTCATCGGGGCTACGATAGATGAGAACTCCTCCATGAACCAACGGTAGTAGCATGCCAATCCCAAGAAACTCCGAATCTCTATAGCTGATGCTGGTCTAGGCCAGTTCTTGACTGACTCAATCTTCTTCGGGTCAACTTGAATACCCTCTACTGATACAACATGACCCAGGAATGCAACTGAACTAAACCAGAGCTCACACTTCGAGAACTTAGCATATAACTGACTATATCTCAAAGTCTAAAGAACCACTCTGAGATGCTGCTTGTGCTCCTCCCGGCTGCGGGAATATATCAAAATATCATCAATGAAGACTATCACGAACGAGTCCAAATAAGGCCTAAACACTCGGTTCATCAAATCCATAAAAGCCGCATGGTCATTTGTCAACCCAAATAACATAACCAAGAACTTATAATGCCCGTACCGAGTGCGGAAAACTGTCTTAGGGACATCAGATGCCCTAATCCTCAACTGATGGTAGCCAAATCTCAAGTCAATCTTCAAGAATACCTTGACACACTGAAGCTGATCAAACAAATCATAAATTCCTTGCAATGGATACTTATTCTTGATTGTGACCTTGTTCAACTATCGGTAATCAATACACATTCTTATCGAACCATCCTTTTTCTTGACAAACAACATCGGCGCACCACAGGGCAAAACACTAAGTCTAATGAAGCCCTTCTCAAGCAAGTCTTGCAACTGTTCCTTCAAATCTTTCAGCTCTGGCGGGCCATACAATACGGAGGGATAAAAATGGGCTGGGTTCCCGAAGCCAAATCAATGCAAAAGTCGATATCCCTGTCAGGCCGCATACCCGGCAAGTCTGAAGGGAATACTTCAGCAAACTCATGAACAACGGGCGTAGAATCAATAGAGGGAACCTCAGCACTAGAATCACGAACATATGCCAAATAGGCCAAACACCCCTTCTTGACCGTATGCCAAGCCTTCGCATACGAGATAACATTATGGGTAGAATGACCCGGAGTCCCTCTCTACTCTAAAAGAGGCATACTCGATAAAGCTATGGTCACAATCTTGGCATGACAGTCCAAGATAACATGGTAATGTGACAACCAGTCCATCCCCAATATGACATCGAAATCAACCATGTCTAGAAGCAACAAATCTACATGAGTCTCAAGACCCCCAATCACCACAATACAAGAACGATGGACTCGATCAACCACAATAGAATCACCCACCGGTGTAGACTTATAAATAGTAACACTCAATAAATCACTAGGCATGACCAGATACAATGCAAAATAAGATGACACATACGAGTGCGTAGACCCTGGATAAAATAACACTGAATCATCCCTATCACAAACCAGAACCATACCTATAATAACTACATTCGAAGCCTCAGACTCGAGCCTGGCTTGAAGGGCATAACACCGAGGTTGAGCCCCACCACCCTAAACTACATCCTTGGGATGACCTGCTGATGGCTGGCCTCCACCTCTAGCGGTCTAAGATCCACCTCTAGCACCTCTACCTCCACCTCTAACACCTCTACCCCCACCTCTAGCTGGCTGGGCGGCCTGTGGGACACTTGGTGCCTGAACCATAGCACGGGAACCGTGATGCAGAGAACTGGTCGAAGCTCAAGGGCAATACCTAGCCATGTGCCTCGTGTTGTGACAAGTAAAACAAGCCCTCGGCTGTTAGGGTTGACGACCCTGGAAACTCTGAAGCGGTGGTGCACTGATAGGTACTGGTGGTGCACTGTTGGACTGCTGATCAAAATATCGCATTTGAGGACCACGGCTACCTAAAGCTCTGTGAGAAACCTAAAGTGCTGACTGGAAAGGCCTAAGGAGATTGCCCCTACCATATGAATATCTACCTCCAGATGAGGTACCACTGAATCTGCCTGAATGACGAGGCCTCTTGTCCGACCCATGACCACCTCCCAGTGACAGAACCATCTCCAATCTCCTGGCCACATTGGCCGCCTCCTGGAAAGATATCTCACTCCCAGACTCCCTAGCCATCTGAAGACGAATAGGCTGGATAAGGCCATCAATAAACCTCCTCACCCTCTCCCTCTCGGTAGGATGTATCACAAGAGCATGGCGAGCTATGTCGATGAAGTTGGTCTCATAGTGGGTAACATTCATGGAACCCTGCTGGAGGTGCTCAAATTGCCTCTGATAGGCCTCTCTCTGAGTAATGGGGAGAAACTTCTCCTGAAATAGCTGTGTAAACTGCTCCCAAGTCAAAGATGGTGATCTGGCTGGTCTAGCAAAACAAAAATCCCTCCACCAAGTCTTGGCGGATCCAAATAAGCAGAATGTACCAAAATCGACCCCATTGGTCTCAACAATCCCCATGTTCCTAAGAACCTCATAACAGTTGTCTAGATAATCCTGGGGATCCTCAGTAGAAACACCGCTAAAAGTAGTAGTGAAGAGCTTGGTGAACCTATCCAGTCTCCACAAAGCGTCGGCAAACATAGCTGCTCCATCACCGGTCTAAGCTATGACACCCAGCTGAACTGCTCTAATTGGCTGAACCGCTAGAGTCTGAATCTGGGGAGCTACCTTCTCCGGAGTGCGAGTAGCAAGAGTCTGGGCTCCTCCTCCCGCCTGAGAGACGGCTGGTGCTACAGGAAGCAAGCCTGCCCGGGTGACACTCTCCATGAGGCCCACTAATCGGACCAGAGCGTCCTGAAGAATTGGGGTAGCAATAAACCCCTTTGGAACCTGAGCTAGGCCTACCTTAGCTGCTCGGGCCAGAACCTCGTCATCAAAATCAACCTGAGGCTCTGCCACTAGTGTTGCTGCTCGGGGCTGAGCTCTGCCCCTACCTCGGCCTCTAGCATGGCCTCGGCCTCAGCCTCTGCCCCTCGTGGGAGCTGCTTCTAGGGGCTCAGGCTGCTGAGCAGTAGGTGAGGAAGAGTGTGTTCTCTCCATCTGCGAAAGAAAAGAGTAGAAATTCTATTACTATTGAGAAACAAAACCGCACGACAAGAAAGAACAAATGTGAAGTTTTCCTAACTCTGTAGCCTCTATGGGATAAATACAGACATCTCCGTACCGATCCCTCAAACTCTACTGAGCTTGTTTGTAAATTATGAGACCTATGTAACCTAGAGCTCTGATACCAAGTTGTCACGACCTGGATTTACCACCCTCGGGAATCGTGATGGCGCCTACTCGTAAAAGCTAGGCAAGCCACGAAATGTGGAAAATTCAATATCTTAAATTTTTATCCTTTTTACAACTTATATTAATAGGTGATAATCATTTAAATAATAGCGGAAGATGAAAATTTAGCGGAAGACTTAGATAAATATAATACCGAAATTGATACGAATAAAAAAGCCAACATATATCTCTACCCAAAAACCGATGTCACAACATTCACGGACTGTCTAGGAATGCTACATACAAGTATTTGAAAAAAGGAAATATAGTCTGTCTCGGGTACAAAATAAAACAAAACATCTAAATAGATAGAAGAGACTCCGGGCCTGCGGACGCCTGCAGGACTACCTCGGGATCTCTGTGGACTGAAGACTGGCTCCCGTGCTAATATTGTCCCAATGTTGCTCCGGTATTTGCATAGAGTTCAGCGTGTAGCATTAGCACAACCAACCCCATGTGCTGGTAAGTGCCTGGCCTAACCCCGATAAGGTAGTGACGAGGCTAGGACTAGACTCCAGATAAACCTGTGCAGTTATATATACATATGGTGGAAAATAAACTAGTACAAATAATAAAATGCTGGGAGGGGGAAACATATTTCGGGGAATAATAGATGAAACATAACCTCAAGAGTATTATAAGGAAACCAAAATTTAACTTCTAACAAGGATAAGGAAACAAAGACAGATTTCACTTTCGGATCACGTCTTGTTGCAGGCGTGCAACCCGATCCCATTTCTCATATCTTATGGTAGGCGTACCACCCGTTCCCATTTCATTAAATCTCGGGGTAGTCGTACCACCCGCTCCATTTTTATTATATCTTATGGTAGGCATACCACCCGCTCCCATTTCATCATATTTTGTGGTAGGCGTACCATCCACTCCCATTTCATTATATCTTGTGGTAGGCGTACTACCCGCTCCCATTTCATCATGTCTTGTGGTAGGCGTACCACCCGCTCCCATTTTATTATATCTTGTGGTAGGCGTACCACCCGCTCCCATTTACAAGCCAACACAAAATCATAATGAATCCCGGCAAGGGAACAAAAGCAATATAATAACATCCCGGCAAGGGAACAATAATATCAAATAAACATCCCGGCAAGGGAGATTCAGCTATAACCAATCTTAACTCAACTCCTACTCAGCTCAATTAATACCAATACTCAGTCATAAATAAATTCCACGAAAATAAACTAAATCCTTGTTCAATATCGAGAATCATCAATTAAAGCATCCGTAGTATCATTTAAGAACACAACAAGTATTAATTTAAGACTCACAGTCATGCTCGACACCAACGTATAGATACTCGTTACCATTCCTATATGTCGTACTCAACAAGAAGCAATTAGCAAATAGGACACAACTCCTAATCCCTCAAGCTAAGGTTAGACCGGACACTTACCTCGAACTTCCACGGCCAACTCAAGCCGCAAACACTGCTTTCTCTTTCAAGTTTGGATCCAAATCAATTGTATCTATACATAATCGACTTAATAACATCAATAAATGCTAAACAATCCAATTCCAATCTTTAATTATAGCTTTCTAGTCAATCTTCCCAAAAATCCAAAAATCGACCCCGGGCCCGCTTTGTCAAAATACGAGGTTCGGACCAAAACCCGATCACCCATTCACCCACCAGTTTGAATATATATTTTGTTTTCAAATTTGACCCCAAAACGAGGTCTAAATCATAAATAATCAAAAATCCATAACTCTACCCAAATCCCTAATTTTCTATCCTTAATAACATAGTTTAAGCCTAGAAATCTAGTGGGTGTTGGCAAAAATGGAGGAAAACAAGTTAAAGATTACTTACCCAAGAGATTATGGTGAAGAAATGCTTCAAAAATTGCCTAAGAGCTTCGGAGAAGAAGAGGTTTGTGAAATTTTATAAAAATCCCATAAGTGTTCCATTTTTGAGACTTTAAAATAACTGGGCGAAAATGTTCTTCGCGTTCGCGACGGGTTAGGCTGGACAACCCTTCGCGTTTGTGGGCAATGGCTCGCGTTCGCAGAGTAGAAACTCCCCGAGTTTCGCGTTCGCATTCAAGGTGTCGTGTTCTCCTAGTTTAATTACCTCACCCCCTGCCCAGGCTCAATTGGCCTTTCCGTTCGCGTGGCCAGGACCGCGTTTGCGAAGGGATTTCCCCCCACTGCCTCGCATTCGCGACCTGAGCTACGCGTTCGCGTAGAAGGAATTTCCTTCAGCGAAATTAATGCATCGCATTCACGTGGGTTCTCCCGCGAACGTGAAGAAGAAGGCATCAGTACACCAGATCAGCTGTTTCTGCAACTTTTCTTAAGTCCAAAACTTTCCGAAACACCTCTGAAACATACTCGAGCCCTCGGGGATCCTAACCAAACATAAGTACTAACTCAATAACATCATATGAACTTATCTGTGCAATCAAATCGCCAAAATAACCTCAATAACAACGAATTAAACCTCAAAATCAAAGAATTTTTTCAAACTTCCTAAAATATCAACTTTAGCAATTTAGGTCTAAATCACGTCAAATGACATCCGTTTTTCACCAAATTTTACAGAAATGTCTTAAATCATATATAAGACCTATACCAGTCACCAGAACAAAAATACGGGCCCGACACCATCATGTTCTAATCAAATTTCATTTCAAATTTCCTTAAACAATTTCCTTTAAAAATTCATTTCTCAGGCTTGGAACCTCAGAATTCGATTTCGGGCACACTTCCAAGTCCCATATTTTCATACGGACCCTCCGGGACCATCAAATCACGTGTTCGGGTCCATTTACTTAAAACGTTGATCGAAGTCAAATTTACTAATTTTATTAGCCAAATTTTATTATTTTTCACAGATTTTCATATTTAAGCTTTCCAGCTACGTTCCTGAACTGTGAACGCAAATCGAGGTGATGATAAATGTGGTTTTCAACGCCTTAAAAGTAAGTGTTGACATTTTGGGTCATCACAGCACCTCAGTCCAGGTCATCAATACGTACAGGGGATCTCCCGGGATGTCGTCCCGTAGTCCCAAATTAAAATATACAGCAGCAACACAAGAATATTAAATTAAATGCTAATTTCATACTAAGTAAACAGTTAATTATAGCCTAACATGCTTCACGTAATGAAATTAATGCAGTTTAAGCAAATAGGCAATTACATCAACTAAACATGCTTTTCTAAACTAACAACAGGCTAAATTCGCGAGTAGAATAAAGCAGGAAAAGGAACTCAGTTGAAATACTTGAAGTAAAACCGGATTTTCAACAATTATCTCAAGTACGCACTCGTCACCTTACGTACAAGGCATTTCAAATATCAAATATCATATCCTAAGGGGAAGGTCCCCCACACAAGGTTAGACAAGTTACTTACCTCGAATCAGCTCAAAAATCAACCTGACACCACGCCTTTGCCACGAGTACTCGACTCCAAATGGCCCAAATCTATTCAATTTATTTGTATGATGTAAATAACACTTCAAGTACTTATTCTACAATTAAAGTCTAAGATAATACAGGAAATTATGTAAAATGACCAAAATGCCCCTCGGGCCACATCTCGGAACCGGGTGAAATTTATATTTTCGGAATCCTCATACTCTCACGAGTCTATGCATAATAAGAACACTAAAATCGGAGTTAAATTGACCCCTCAAATACTCCTTTTTGTTTCTATTAAACTCAAGCCCTAATTAGCCATTTCTCCCAAAGTTTCCACCACTAATCAGGTATTTAATCACATAAAAACGAGTTATGAAGTCAAAAATATTACCTCTAAGTGATTCTCCTTCAATACTTCTTCAACCCACTTCAAAAAAGCTTAAAAATCACCTAACAATGGAGGAAACTAGGCTAAAATTCGCGAAATAACCCTTTTTAAGCATTCTGCCCAGGTATTTTAATTCCTTCATCGCGAACGTGGTCAAGGCCTCGCGTTCGCGAAGCGCAAAAAGTCGTTGACCAAAACTCCTCTTACGCGAATGAGACACAGCTCTCGTGAACGCGATGCTTCCACTAACCAACCCTTCACGAACGCATTACACCTCTCGCGAACGCGAAGAGCAATTCCACCTCTAACCTAGCTGACCACTTTCTCCTACTTGAACACGATATCCTTCTCGCGAACGCGAAGCTCAAACATCACCCCTCTTGAATGCGAAGGAAAAATTCCCTCCACCACCACTGACTCTTCGCGAATGCGAGGGTCCACTCGCAAACGCGAAGGGTAAAATCCCTCTGCAACAGCTAAACAAAAACCTGCAACTTTTAATAACATAAAATGATCCGTTGAGCATCCGAAACACACCCGAGGATCCCGGAACCTCAATCCAACATGTCAACCAATCCTAAACATCATTCAAACTTGTACCAATCCTTAGAAAACCTAAAACAACATCGAAACCTGGAATTAACCACAGATTTAAGCCTAAGAACTCTAAAATCCTCAAAAATATGCTTTCGATCAAAAAGTCTATAAAACCTCGTCCCAATGACCTGAAATTTTTCACACACATCACATTAAACACTACAAAGCTACTCCAACTTCCAGAATTCTTTTCCGACCCTCGGATCAAAATCTCACTATCGAACCGGAAACTTCAAAAATTCAATTTTCGGCATTTCAAGCCTAAATTAACTACGGACCTCCAAAACACAATCCGAACATGCTCCTAACCCCGAAATCACCCAACAAAGCTAACAGAACCATCAAATTTCTATTCCGAGGCCGTCATTACACCGTTCTGACTACGGTAAACTTTCCAACACTTAAGCTCTCATTTAGGTACTAAGTGTCCCAAAACTCTCCGAAACTTAAAACCTAACATCCTGGTAAATCAAAATAGCAGAAATAAACTTGGGGAAAGCAGTTAATAGGGGATCGGGGCACTAATTCTTAAGACGACCGGCCGGGTCGTCCCAAAAGCATGTTACTAGCTTTACATCCCTACTTGAGCATATATTCCTACTTAGGATTCTGTATATACATTATTCTGCACATTAAATACCATGTCTTTAGGATTTCAGTTATATTTGATTAAGCACACTTAGGCTAACCATGAACTCGTAAAAAGGAATAAAAATGATTTCATTTATTCTTTACAACTAATTGGACATAATTCTGTATGTTGAACACCTAGAACAACATGTTTAGGTAATAAGAATAATCTCCAAACGTCTTAATGATTCTGAATAACTTCTGAATACTACTTACGCCTTGGCAAGCCTTAGGTAATTACTCGAAAAGAACTGGAACTACCTTTATTTAATTATCAACTACTACAACCAGTAGGCAGGCCCGATTTGGACTTCTTTTCTGAGATATATAATGAATCTGGTTCTGACATAAACCATACTTTAGGATTTTAAAAATCAGACCTTAATTGTGTATGAGTCATGTTGTTTATATGCATTACTTGCGGAGGTATACATGAGACTTCTAATTGCTTACATGCTTCCCCTTTAAATGCAGTCCTACGTGTTTTTTGTATGTTGCCTTAGCCTTTTCACCTTTAAACCTAAGAGTAAGCCTAAAACCTCCCTCTTATAGGAATAGTAGTCCTAATTTTCTCTGGGACTGATAGGGATGGGAAGGGTAACAACATACAATGGAGGTCGAGACCAATCCTAGCTTTAATACCTTCACGGGGTGGGAAGTAGATATGGATATGATGATCGGTGCACTAATCCACATGTATCCCCTCTTTCGAGAAGTGTCATACCGGGTATTGCATTGAGGTGATCCATATTACGAACAAACCTAGGACCCCTTTTACATTTTCAAGGATGTTTAGATTATAACTCTTTTCAAAACCTTGCCTTTCAATAATTGTTTGCACTTGTGTGTTTAGCTTAAGTCCACTCTTATTTGAGCCTTATCTGTTTACTTGCTAATTGCACAAATTCACAAAAAACTGTCTGGTTGGGAACCACAGTAGTGGATCCTGAGGGGTGCCTAACACCTTCCCCTTAGGATAATTTCAAGCCCTTACCCTATCTCTGGTTATCAAACATAGTTGTAGTTGAACCTTATAGGTTCCTTAACGCACCTTTAAATCGTTAGGTGGCGACTCTTCAAAATACCCAATTCCTAAAAGGAAATGAGTTATTACACCCCATGAATGTCGAAACCCGGAATCCTCTCCGATAGAAGGGAGAAAAAAGGGGGCTCGACAGCATGGTGACTCTGCTGGGGATATTTAGGCTTTTACCATTTCAGATTGTTCTTGTGAACTTATACCCCTCACTTATATGCAATTACTTGTTTAATTCCTTTAAGCATTTATTTTCTTTTTCAAAAGCGAAACTGACATATCTTCTTTGTTTCCTTCCTTTATTGCTTAAAATTATAAAACTGCTGTATTTATCGTTTTCGTAACGTGCAAATACATGTCAACCTGTTTTTTAAATTGCTGTATAATCATGCTCAACATCATATCCACTCGTGCCAAACAAATACTATAGCAATGCTTTTAATGAATGGTTGCGTTCTTCCTGTATCATTAACCCCTAAATTTGGAAAAGCATAGTTGCAGTAAAATTAGTCGATTAGCGGTGCAGTCGACAGTTCCGTGCCTTCCCCTCCGAGTTGTCCGCTCAAGGGTACCAGTCTAAAACCCCATAGAAACCTTACTCTATTTAAACTATGCATGCATCATGGTCAAAACTAGCCGGGTCAGTTATGTTGTCCACATAATGATCCTTTAAGATAGCCTTGTCCTAAGTCTTATGAGTTTCTCTAAACCCAAATGGACAACACCACGTTCTGTGCATTTATTTGGAGAATTAAATGCTTCATACTAATTGTTGGTATTAAATAGTCTAGTCTGGTGGGGGTAAGGGTCTAACCTTATTCGTCTTGTAGGAAAATGAGTCATGAAGTCCCCAAATTCAGCACGGTCACCAACATCCACCCGATATCGCTAAGCTGGTTGAGAGATTTGCACTCTAGTGACCAAACTCTCATCCAAAAATATCTGGGAAACCTACCATCCCTCCTTGAGATCCAACCTAACAACATGATCATAGAAGCTGCCACACTATTTTGGGATTGTGAGAGGGCCGTGTTCTGCTTTGGGGATATTGAAATGACACCCTTGCTAGAGGATATAAGAGGACTGGCCGGTCTAGTATGGGAGATTTCGGGTTTGCTAATGCTTGAGAACCACAAAGGCATGGGTTTCCTCAAAATGATGGGTTTGAAGAAGAATATAGAATTGACATGCCTGAAGGAGTCATACATCCCTTTTGACTACGTGTATGAAAGGTACGGTCACAGTAAATCCTACCGTACCAACCCTAACGAGTTTTCCATCACATCCTTGGGACACATCCATCGAAGGGTTTTCATCTTCATGTTTTGTTTCCTGGGGCTGATCGTGTTTCCGATGAAGAAAGGGAGAATCCATACCAGGCTGGCTATGGTAACTAAGACCATAATGGACGGGATTGGTGGGCATCCATTCAGCATCGTGCCCATGATCATTGCAGACATATATCGATCCTTGGAGAAGTGTCAACGAGGAGCAAAACACTTTGAAGGCTGCAATTCACTACTTCAACTTTGGCTTATGGAACATCTGCAAAGGGGCGAATACCAACAAGAAATTCAGTGAAGGGATTGGGATGATCATATCGCTTTCCACCATCCAAAGTGAATGAATTACATCCCCAACATGTTCGCTCAGCCTGAGAATACCAAAGGATGGGTTGAGCTATTTGATAATCTGACTGAAGAACAGTTTCAATGGATGTTCGAATGGTTTCCAACCGAGGAGTTTATCGCCCGATCCAGAGATGCACCTTTCCTAATACTAATTGGTCTAAGAGGAACCTACCCTTACGTCCCTCTCCGAGTTATGAGACAAGCTAGTAGGAAGCAAGTCATACTCAGGGTCGACAAGATGAGTCATTTCCAAGCTGACCTCCAAAATGATGATAGTCTCTACAAGTGACAAGCTCAGCATATGTGGCACTGCAAGATCATAATGGGGAAAGATACCATCGAGCCAGACATGTATCATGCTGGTTGTGCTCCTTTCTACTCAGGTTGGTTGGAAGACAATCATGATGGTATGGGCCAACCAAGGTTTGCTTGAGGTCACATGATTATAGATGAAAAGGCCGGGACACGGGTCAAGTACAACCAGCTGCGCAAAAAGATCCGTGAGTACAAAAGCGAACACCGTGAGATACAAGTGTCCAACCAGAAGATGATTGAGGAATGGAAGGACATGGTTGTCAGTGCCAACAAGTGGCTAGTATACTTGGAGCGAGGCATAGTTGAACTGGAGAGAAAAAGAGAGTCGAAGATTGTCAAAATGTTGAGGTGACCGAAGGCGGACATCTAGCCAGAGCGTACCTGTTGCTGGGACTTCACGAGTTGGGGAAGCTGTTCGACGGAGTAAAGGATGCCGAATCTGGGGAAGATCCTTCTAGGACCAAGTAGATAGGAGTTTATCTTTTCGCTTTATAAATGTAATATGGCCAATGGCCATTAGTGACTTTTATTTCCTATTTATTCAGTGTCGATTTGGGATTCGTATTATTTTTTATCAATAAAATGAGGCATTTAGCATTCTATGTTCTCCAAAACAATTTGTCGCTAGGCCTACCTCGGGCACAAAGAGGTTCCCAAATTAGGACATGATTTACATTCCCGCACTATGTGTTTAAATATTGCAACACTTTTTATGATCCTCACTAACTTGGTTACCTTTTTGTTTTTACTTTTTGTTCTCATTATTGCCCCTCCCCAAAGGTTAGTTTGTGCACTCTGGCATAATCATCTTATTCCACGAGATCCAGGGGACATCCACCCACTCCTCCTTTTAGCCCTGTCAAAAACAAGAACAAAAGCAGGATGGAAGATTTGAACAATGTCAGGAAGGAGAATCCAACTAAACGGGTAAAGGCCAATAATGGACATGGTACTAAAATTCCTAATGAGAATGTATCACAACTTGAACAGAAGCTACTGAAATTCCAAGAAGAGCTCGATCAGGTTCGAAATCTGGCAAGCCTGTCATTTTCCCTCAGCACCCCAGATATCAATTTCCCCAACACTCAAAACCCTACACCTCCTCAAAATATCCCAAAGCAATAGAATCATCTCGCTACTCACCATCACACTGTTCCACCAAATACCCAATGCAACACCTTCCATACCCCAAACAACACTCCAATACTCATCCCAGAACCCCAAAACACCGCAAACGACCACTTTCACACCCACACACCAGGTCATCATAACACTCCTATCTACGTGGAGACCATGACACACTCCACCCAACCTATCTCCGGCACACCTGAGTCGGATGAAAAGTATCTGCTTATCAGGAACCTAGCTGAGGAACTTATGAAATTGACTAGCCGGATTTAGGGCGTTGAGGGAAATAAAGGAATTGAGGGGCTAAACTATGAGGATCTTTGCATACCGCCTGATGTCGAACTTCCCGTGGGGTACAAACCTCCTATGTTCAAAATGTTTGGTGGTACGGGTGATCCAAGGGCCCATATAAGGACATACTGCAACAAGATAGTAGGAGTAGGGAAAGAAGAGAGAATCCGCATGAAGCTGTTCATGAGGAGTTTGAAAGGAGATGCGTTGTTTTGGTACATCAGCCATGATCCAAAGAAGTGGTCAAGCTGGGTAGGCATGGCATCTAACTTTATGGACAGATTTAGGTTTAATACAGAGAATGCGCCAGACGTGTTCTATATTCAAAATCTAAAGAAGAAGCCTACAGAGATGTTCCGCGAGTATGCCACTGGCTGGAGGTCTGAAGGTGCTAAGATCAGACCTGCCTTAGAAGAGGAGCAAATGAACAAGTTATTTGTCCAGGCTTAGGACCCGTAGTAATATGAACAACCGATGATGAGCAAAAACCACAAATTCTCCAACATTCTCAAACTGGGTGAAAGAATTGAAGAAGGTATCAAAAGGGGTATGGTTATAAACTTCGAGGCCTTGCAAGCTACAAATAAGGCCTTACAGTCCGGTGGTGTGTCCAAGAAGAGGGACGTAGGGGCCGTGATGGTTGCACAAAGGACCAAATCTCCCCTCAAATACCAAACATACCCAACACCTCCACTCATATATCAGCCAACCCCAAATTACCAAGCACCCTCACACTCATACCAAGCTCCGCCACCAACTTATCAGTCACCTCCGCCTCCTACATATCAACCTACTTCACCCAGATACTCCCAACTCGTGCATGTCCACCAAACCTATAATTCTCAACCATACCACTATCAATCACCTTCTACACGCCAAAACCTCCCTAGAACTTGACCTAATTTTGATTACAGAGCTCCAAAACAATATACAACCATCACCGAACCTATTGAATAGTTGTATGAGAGACTCAAAGAAGTTGGTTATGTCACCCCCATCCCTGCTGTAACCCCTAAGAACCCTTCTCAATGGGTTAACCCAAACAAATCCTGTAAATACCACTCCGGCATGAAAGGGAAGACCATTGATGAATGGCGTTCCTTGAAAGACAATATCCAGTCTTTAATTGATAACAAGATTATTGTGGAAAAGGAACCTGCTCCAAATGTCCGCAACAACCCTCTGCTAGACCATAAGGATAGAATTATCAACATGATTGAAATAGAAGATAACTGGGATCCCGAGGGATCAATCGGGTTGATCGCATAAGGTGATGACCCAAAGAAACCAATAATTTCTCTCAATCCAATCATAGTCCAGATTCAACTGTTTGAGGGCGCCGAAGTGAATATGTCTATACCACTTGAGTTTGAAGCAACGTCATCCGCAAAGGCACCAGCACCAATTGAGGTTGAATTCGTGTCTTCGGCAAATGCACCCGCACCATTTGAGGTTGCAGTTTTGCTGCCCAAGGCACATGCTCCGTTCAGAGTAAGGATAGCCATATCGATCCAAGTGGTAATGTGGACCATGACACCATTCTATACAAAGGCTATACTTTGGGACTATGCAGTCGAGGCAAGGAGTAAAGGCAATGTCACGGTCGAAGAGACTATTGCAGCACATCGTATGATAAGAACTGGTAGAGTCTATACCCCTGAACATCTAGCCGAGTCAAGAAAGTAGGCCTCCAATTGGCCACCCATCATTGAGACAGGCCTAGACGACCTTTGGAGGAAAATACATGCCAAGGAGTATTCGGTCATCGACCAGTTAAACAAGACTCCAACGCAAATATCCATTCTCTCTTTGCTGCAGAAATTTGAGGCACACAAGAATGATCTGTTAAAGGTAATGAGTGAAGCATATGTACCAAGCAACATCACTGGTGGGGAAATGGCTAACATGGTAGGACAAGTGTTGGAGAGCCATAAGATCACCTTTCATAAGGACGAGCTGCCAACTGAAAGGTTGGGGCATAGCAAAGCACTGCACATTACCATGCAATGCAAGGACTATTTCATCACCAGAATCCTAATCGATGGAGGTTCCAGTCTCAACATTTGTCCGCTGGTAACACTCAAGAAGTTGGGTAAAGGACTACACGAGATAAAAGATAGAACTATCAATGTGAAAGCCTTAGATGAATCCCAGAGGTCCACCATTGGTGAGATTATTCTATGCTTGCAGATGGGACCAACATGGTTCGATGTCGATTTCCAGGTGATAGACATGCCAGCATCTTACAACTTACTATAGGGATGGTCATGGATTAATGCCGTTGGGGATGTGGCATCAACACTGCATCAAGCAGTAAATTTTGAATGGAATCACCAGAAGTGATCATTCGCGACGACCGTAGCAACACTATATATAGTCGTCAGACCATTCGGGCAATTGAGGGAAGAAGGAATCTGGGTAGAAACACATACCACCACATCGAATGGGTCAATGCTATCGACAAAGACAAATAGTGGGATAAAAAAATCGAGAGTATACTGAATTGGAGTGGTTACAAACCTAGAAAGGGGCTCGGCAAGAACCTCCAAGGAATCGCTAAGCGCATAAAACTCAAGAAACATGGAACTACCTTCGGTTTGGGATATGATTACACCTGGGAAGAATTCAACAACTGGTCGCCACCATGGCGCGATCCTTGCTATTCACTGGAGCAGCCAATACCACGTCTGGAGCAGACTTTCCAACATGCCGACATTGTTTATGGGTCAGATGAAGAAGAATCACTGGCAGCGGTGAAGAACCTTTTCCTAGAAGACAATGATATCGACTGTTATGTTGTTCTCGAGGAGGAAGGGGAGGAAGGCCCTTCCATACAAGCCGTGAGCAAAGGTGCACATCTCATTGGTTGGACCATCAGGACAACCAGAGCCTGACGAGCCTCGGGGTAGCAAGGCTAAAATAAGTATTATCCATTGTTTTTACTGAATGATTTTCTTTTCGCATTTTCAATTCCAGCAATAAGATCTTAAATGTTCAAAATAGTTATACAATTTATCAAAACATTTTGACTTTTCTTATGAATCAACACTCATTATCATTTTCTCTCGTTACTTTACTTATACAACATTACTATTACTTATCTTGATAAACCAACGACTGTGACATGAAATGAGACGACGGAAAAAATGGACATTGATTCGGAGGAAGATGACATATCTGATGAGATTGTCAAAGAAGTTGAGAACTTTTAGAACAGACCTAAGTCAAACCTGGACGAGACCGAAATTGTCAACCTGGGAGATGCAGAAAACGTCAAGGAAACGCGAATCAGTGTTCACCTATTGCCATCAAAAAAGAAAGAATACATAGAATTTCTAAGGGAATATGAGGACATATTCGTCTGGTTGTATGATGACATGACTGGTCTAAGTACGTCTATTGTGGCTCAAAAACATCCAACCGACCCAACATGTCCACCGGTAAAACAAAAGCTCAGAAAGTTCAAACCCGATATAAGTCTGAAAATCAAGGAAGAAGTCACCAAGTAGGTCAAAGCCAAGGTTCTTAGGGTTGTAGAATACCCAACATGGTTAGCCAACATTGTGCCAGTGCCAAAAAAGGATGGGAAGATCAGAGTCTGTGTCGACTACCGAGATCTCAACCAGGCTAGTCCAAAAAATGACTTCCCTTTGCCGAATATACACATCCTAATTGAAAATTGTGCCAAGCATGAGCTGCAGTCATTTGTAGATTGCTTCGCTGGTTATCATCAGATCTGGATGGAAAAAGAGGATGCTGAGAAAATGACTTTCATTATGTCGTGGTGAATGTACTATTACAAGATTATGCCATTAGGCTTGAAGAATGCAGGGGCCGCCTACATGAGGGTCATGACTACCATTTTCCATGATATGATAAACAAGGAGATAGAGGTATATGTAGATAATGTTATCATCAAGTCCAAGAAGGCCACTGATCACATGAAAGATCTGAGGAAGTTCTTCAATAGACTGTGGAGGTACAACCTGAAACTGAACCATGCAAAGTGCGCATTTGGGGTTCCTGCTGGGAAATTGCTTAGGTTTATTGTGAGTCACCGAGGAATAGAACTTGATCCATCAAAAGTCAAAGCCATTCAAGAACTGCCATCGCCAAAGAGTAAGAAGGATGTGATGAGTTTCTTGGGAAGGCTCTACTACATATGTCGATTCATAGCATAGTCTACAGTTATTTGTGAGCCAATCTTTAAGATGTTGAAGAAGGACGCCGCTATCAAATGGACTGATGACTGCCAAAAGGCCTTCGACAGAATCAAGGAGTACCTGTCAACACCACTAGTCTTAGTCTCTCCCGATCCAGGTAGACCCTTATTACTCTACCTTGCAGTATTGGATGGAGCTTTCGCTTGCGTTCTGGGGTAGCATGATGAAATAGGGAGGAAGGAGCAGGCCATTTATTACATCAGTAAGAAGTTCACCCCGTACGAGGCCCGATATTCTGTATTAGAGCGCACCTGTTGTGCTTTGACCTAGGTAGCTCAGAAGCTGAGGCATTAATTCTGTGCCTATACTATATATATCATATCAAGGATGGATCCTTTGAAGTATATCTTTCAGAAGCTCATGCCTACTGACAAGCTAGCCAAGTGGAAAATCATGTTGAGTGAGTTCGACATTGTCTACGTAACTCAGAAAGCGGTCAAGGGACAAGCACTGGCATACCACCTTGCTGAAAATCCTGTGGATGGAGAATACGAATCCTATGACGGTTGGAGAATGTTTTTCGATGGAGTAGCAAATTTCAAAGGAGTTGGCATAGGAGCAGTACTAGTATCAGAAACCAGTCAGCATTATCTGGTGTCTGCCAAACTCAGGTTCTCGTGCACCAACAACATGCCACAGTATGAAGCCTGCATCTTAGGACTCAAAATGGCCATTGGCTACCCTGTCATCTATGATACAACATTCATACAAAAATTTCATTGATCCCATTCTAGTAAAGATCCATGATCAGCCAGCATATTGTGCTCATGTCGAGGAAGAAGCAGATGGAAAGCCTTGGTTTCATGATATCAAGGAATACTTGGCAAAAGAAGAGTACCCAGAGCTTGCAAATCCTACTCAGAAACGCACACTTCGGAGATTGTCCAACAACTTCTTTCACAGCGAAGGAATCCTGTATAAGAGGACTCTTGATTTTTGATTATTAAGCTATGTCGACGCAAAGGAAGCATCCAAGCTAGTAGAGGAAATTAATGCTGGGACCTGCGGTCCACATATGAACGGTTTTGTCTTAGAAAAGAAGATATTCCGGGCTGGTTACTTTTGGATGACCATGGAAAAAGACTGCATCTAGTATGTCCAAAAAGACCACCGCTATCAGATACATGTAGACATGATAAATGTACCTCCAAATGGACTTAATGCAACAAGCTCACCATGGCCGTTATCCGATTGGGAGATGGATCTGATTGGACCAATCGATCTTGCCGCTTCCAATGGACATAGGTTTATGAATGCAGAATGAGCAAAAAGTCGTTAGGAGCAACTATATCTTATAGATGGAAAAAGAATGAATGCAGTTTGCCATGGTCAACTCTATCAGAACAAAATGTCTAGAGCCTTCAGCAAGAAAGTCAAGCCAAGATAGTTCACACCGGGGCAGCTGGTGTTAAAGAATATGTTTTCGCATCAAGATAAAGCCAAAGGGAAGTTCTCTCCCAACTAGAAGGGTCCATACATGGTTCACCGGTTTTTGACAGGAGGAGCCCTCATACTTACAGAAATGGACGGAGAAGTCTGGCCAAAGCCATTAAATTAGAAGCAGTCAAGCGTTACTATGTATCAATGATTATGCTTCCCCTATATGATGTAAATTGAACTACGCCTGACATGATTCCCATTTAAGAGGGGATACGTAGGAAGCTCTATGGGTTCGGTCACAATTCAATAAAATTTCATTTCCCCCACAATTGAAAATTGGGGCAGAATTTTGAGGAGGACCCTCAAAATTCGGAAGTAACTTCAGTCGATCGCCACACGAGCAACAGTCAGAAACGTCAACCCATCAAACTGGGGCAGAATTTTGAGGAGGACCTCAAAATTCCGTAGCAAGAGAGGTTACAATGTCCCGAATCACGTCACAATCGTTGGTTCATCTAAAAACTATTTTTAATTATACACTTAGGACATACTTTTACAAAATCATTGCATGTTTTATTATTGAAACTGCTTTATTTAGCAACGCTACCCTAATGATACATATAGTATCACTAGATCAAAGCCGAGCAGGTCAATTAAAGCTAGCGGGGATACGAACTAACCACCCCCCTTTACAAAACTCACGATTTTTCTTTGGATGCAGGCACTAGGATTGCAAGATCTTTAAACATACTATACACTCATGGGACAAATATCGTTCGAGAATACGACTCTCTGAATTATTGAACTTGTCAACATTTACTATCAGCACACTCAAGTGATGCTCCGCAGTCACAATGCTCCCAATAATCACAATGCTGCCATCTGCTATCAGCTAAGAAAACTCTGCTACCACTTGCTATCTTATTTTTCTTGAATAAGGCTACCATTCTACTTTCCGAGACTAAACGTTGTCTCCATATGCATCTGCATTCTTGCATAAGGCTACCATTCCGCCTTCCGATACTAAACGATGTCTCCATATGCATCTGCATTCTTGTATAAGGCTACCATTCTACATTACAAGACTAAATGTTGTCTCCATCTGCATCTGCATTCTTACATATGGCTACCATTCAGCCTTCCGAGACTAAACGCTATCTCCATATGCATTTCTGCATAAGGCTACCATTTTGCCTTTCGAGGTTAAGCTCTACCTTCATATGCATTCGCACCTTTGCATAAGGCTATCATTTTTCCTCCTGAGGCTAAGCTCTGCCTCCCATTTTCTTCGAAACTAAGAACCATTTATTTCGCTTTTCTTACGGGCTAAGCTCTGCCCTTCAATTCACAAGACTAAGCTCTGTCTTGTCCAATTCATGCTACTGCATCCTTCATGGGCTGAAATATCGCCATCTAATCCGAAGGCGTCATCGTATGGAGGCACCATCTTCATATCCCGAGAACACTATGTCATGGCCTGAGGATCCCTTTCAATCTTTTGCATATCATTATTCAAAGGCATCATGGTTCGGAGGCACCATCCTCATAGCCCGAGAGCATCATTTCATGGCCTGCGAATCTTTATCATACGCTTCATGGCCCAGGAAATCATGGTGTAAGGACTTCATCCTAACCGTCCAAAGACAACATTCATAGTCCAAAGGGAATTTGCATCATGTTTAAATTTATGCACAATATACGCTAGCATTGTTTCTAATTGCAGGTAAACCGGGGAGCAACGGCCATCCCGGCAGGAGTGGTCCCACTCCAGTTCCCACAGCCTTATCAAACCTAATCATTCTCTCAAGCCGTCCACTCACCCTGCCCTGGATATTTTGTCCATTCTTGAAATCGCTTCATCAGTATACTCCGCCTGTGGATCCTATACTACATACGACCTGGTTCGTGTAAAACTGGGGATATGTAGGTAGCTCAGAAGCCAGTGTGCGGCCTAAAATCTTCTTCAAACCGTTTTGCTCGATCAAAATTGCTCATCATATCTTTACCCGACAACTCTTTCATCCTTCCCGGGTAAAGAGGGGCAGCTGTTGATACCTAATTTTTTCCCTATATATTTTCAATATGCAAAATAAGTTCAAAATAGCATATATATTCATATATAAGCATGTCCAAGCATTTTATTATTTTTTCCATAATTTTTAAGGTTTTTAAATTGATTTATTTCCCCTTTTCATCCATAAAATCCCAATAATTATGTCCAGAATTATTATTTAGATGATTCATTTATTGAATTTCTATATTTATTCCAAAATTTGGCTAAAATAATTTTTGTTTTACATATTTTTACAAATTCATTTAGTATTTTTAAAGCTAATTGCATATAATTGCAATATTAGCCATTTTAAGGTTTAATTGTGTCCTATATTCATAAAATTGAGCCTTTTATTTTTAAATTGTTAATTATGTGTTATAAATCATTTTAGTATTTTCAATTTATTTTTAGAAACTATTTACTATTTTTTTATAACTTAAAAAGTGAAAAAGTGGCTATTTAAATTTTAGCCCAATTTGGCTTTCAATTTAACCCCAAATCAAACACAATTCCCCGGCCCAATTCTAATTTAAACAAGACCCCTAACCCTTTTAAAACCAACCCAAACTCGGATCCCCCACCTACCCTTTTAATCTAGGCCGTTGATCATTCAGATCAACGACCACCATTGCCCCTTACCATTTTTAACCCCTAAACGATCCCTTACCCTAAATCATTTCTCACCACCCGCCGCCCTTGAATCCCATTCCTCTTAAACTCTCTCTACAATTCCACTAAAGCCCTAGCCGCCGCCACATGAATCCACCCTAATCCCTTTCAATCCCTACCTAATCCCTTGACTCCCATGGCATTTTGAGACGTGTACTCGTCTCCTATATCTACTGGCTACCTATTTTCGTGATTCTATGGATAGATCTCGAAGATATCTGGTACAGTCCTTGCTCAACCTCTATCTCTGGTCTTTTTCCGGCCACCTATGACCGTTCGAGTCAGATCCACAACTTTTCTGGCTAGATCAGTAACTTTCAAAGTCTTTTTCACTTTTCTGGGTTCTCTGAAACCCTAACTTTAAGAGCTTTCCGATTTTCTTTCAGATATGTCTTAGATCCGTGCATGTTATGAACTTCTTAAGTGTTTTCTTAAAGGTTCTTCGATTTTCTTCAAAGTGAATTCTCTTTTTCAACGATTAGGGCTTTTCTTAAACTTTTTAAAAAAAAGATCTCTTCTCTGATTTTAGTGTTGTTTTATGATTTTACTACGTTCAAACGATTTGTTATGCTTTTTCTTCTACTTGATTCAACATGTTGAAAAACCTAAATAGTTTGGTTCTGCCCGATTTCTAAAAATGTCCTTGTTTGTTTTGAGTGTATACTTGTTCGATTAAGTTCTTTGTGTTTGAATCCTTTTTCCTTGTTGACTTATCTGATTCTGAGTTCATACCGTTTTTTAAACTCGACTATTGTTGAAACCCTAATTTCTTAAAAGGGTTTTCCTCACTTATTACAGTGAGTTTGAAGGTCTTTACTTGTTTCTGACTTTCATTCTTGTTAGTTTGGTTCTCTGCACTCTGTTTCTATGTGACTACTTGACTTCGTTGACTACTGTGCTTCGAGTAGGTTTCGAATCCTAGTCTACTCCTGCTACTACTGTATGTTTGTGTTGCTTCTTTTTGTTAATATGTTTGACCCTGCATATCTAATATGCCTATTCATTCCTTGTTATTTATATGTTGAAATGCAGAGTCATGATTCTTTCCTAATTGATCTTGATTTCCTCAATGTTACGACTGATTGCAAAAGGTTCCCTTATAAACCCTAATTTTTTATCTATTGTTTAAATTGATTGATTCCCTTCCTTTAATTACTGTGATGTTTTACCCTGAATCCTTTCCCAAAATTAAGTATATTTTGTACTTAGACTCAAATATTTACCTTATACTTTTAATACCCCCCCCCCCTTATATGGCAAGAATCAATCTGTCTTAAATTGATTTCTTTCCTCAATTATCCCTATTAGTATCCGTTCAAGCTGTAATTCCCTGATTAAAGTGAGGTACTTGTGTTAATTTATTCTAATTGTGATTATTTCCAAGTCTATGATAAAACCTTATTTGTTACCTTATTCTTTACTCATTTTCAAAGATATAAATACCCTACCCTATTTTCTTTAAACACACGAACCATTGAGCACAGAAAAACACACTCAATACTCTCTCTTTCTTTACTACTACTTGTGCTACTGCTTTGTCTAGGGGCTGAAAGCCAAGGCTAGACTGTGGAATCCTTCTTGCTTTACTTTTTTGCACCTCCCTTTTCTCTACTGGTATGTCCTAGTTAATTTTAAAAGTTTCAACAACAACATATTTCTTTAATTGTTCCAATTTCGCTCATTCTTGTCTACTTCTGCCTGTGGTTCTGCAGTCAAGTTACTTTACCAGCATGTTATAATGTCTCCACTTCCCCTTTAATGCATTCCCCTATGTGTATTTCAAGGCATACTCTGTCAATCACTTATTGTGTACTTGATATCATATGAATTCCAAACCCATATCCCCTCCAATGTGTTTGTGCTCTTTGGCTGGTTTGTGATCATGCCAGTATCAGCTATTGTTGTACATGTGTTGATACCCAATTTTTCCCTATATATTTTTATACTCACAATACTTTCCAAATAATATATATATATATATATATATATATATATATATATATATATATATATGCATATATAAGAATCCCCAAGTGTTTTGGTATTTTTCCCAAATTTTTAGAGATTTTCAAACCAATTTATTGTATATTTAGCAGTACAAAATACGATAATTATTCCCAAATAATCATTTTGGTAAATTATTTATTTCCATTCTCATATTTACACCAAAATATAATTAAGGTGATTTTTTCATATGTTTACAAATTTATTTGGTATTTTTAAAAGCTAAATTGCATATAATTGCAATTATAGCCTATTATAATCATAAAATCATTTCCAGTATTTTTAGATTAATACCTATACATTATTAATTAGTTCAGTGCTTTTAATTTGTTTTTAAAATCATTTTAACTATTTTATATAAAATAAAAGGGAGAAATTGGCTATTTAACACCTTGCCTTTTATTATTGCAATTCGAGCCCCAAGTTAACCCCACCCCATCAGATTCAATTTAACCCAATTGGCCCAAAACCCAATTAAATTAACCCAGCCAATCCCTAATATGACCCGGTCCAACCCGTTTCAATCTGAGCGTCGATCAAATGAGATCAACGGCCCAGGTTCACTTGCCTTAATTAAAATCCAAGCCCCTCATTTCTGAGACAATCTCTCCCTCTCTCTATATTGACTCTCCCTCTCCCTTCTCTCTATAACCATCTGGTTCTCTTCTTCTCCGATGAACCCTCCGCCTCTCTGGCTACCTCCAGCCTCACCTCTTTCGATCATCAGTCGTTGTGAAGCCTTACCTTGTTGATTCCCTCTATCTTTGAGACCTCGAGAGCCTCCACCATGCAAGATGGTCACTGATAGCTTTGACGGGTTCGTCTCCGGCCATCCTCCGATGGGTTTTGTACGATGGTGCTATGAACACCATTATTGCTGAGTTTCACAGCCAGGTTTCTCTCACTTCTCACTGTTTTCTTATGAAACCCTAATCTGTACCCAACCTCTTAAATCTCTATAGTTTTTACGATTTTTTAACTCACACCTTGGTATTTTACAATATTCTCTACTCGATCTTTACGATTGTTCAAATTTTAAAACGTTTTGTTCCCCTTTTGAAACTAGGGTTTCTGAACCCCTTTTCAAAATCACTTTATTTTCTGATTTTGAGTACTAACTCATGATTCTCAGTACTATTTTTCAAATGTTTGGCTTAAATTTGATGATACCCTAACTTTGTATGCTTTTTTCAAATGTTAGTCTTTGATCCCCCTACCATTCTGTGTTCTTCGCTTAAAGCTTCTCTGATTGCTTACACGAGGATTTTATACTGATTATCCGAGCCCTCTTTGAGACTGTGATACTTGCTTTGAAATTGTGATTCTGTGTATTTTCCCTATAGTTTGAATTTCTTCCTTAATTTGTGGGATACTCTCCTCGATTAATACTGATTTCCTAGGTCTTCAATCTCGTTCATTATTTTGAAAATTATTTTCCTGAATTACAGTGGTATTTCTCCATATATATGTGCACAAATTTGTTGATTGATTTGCCTGACCTATTTCCCTAGTTAGAGTATCATGTACCTAGTCTTTATTGAATACTATATGTTACTCTATTTCCTTATGTGATTATACCCTACTTTGTGATTTTTTTCCTTTTAAATGATTGTTTTTTACCGTTTGATTTGTATTCCTTAATTAAAGGGAAGTCCATATACTAATTTGATTGTGATTGATGTCAGTTACTTAATTAAGGGACTGCTGCCTTATTGCTTACTCGTATTTAGAACTATAAATACTCCCCATTCTCTTTTGCAAAAACACAACAGTCTTCTGACTTACACACACCACTGAATACTTTCAAAATCTGCATTCTCTCTTGCTCTCTTACTCTCTTGATCTCTTGCTCTTTTGCTCTATTGTTGTTCTCTACTCCTGCTTATAATCAGCCGGGTGAAAGCCAAGGCCAATATAGTTTTACTACTTTGTCTTTGCATCCTGCTTTTGCTCTTTTACTGGTATGTCATCTATTTGATTTACAGTTTCCAAAACAACATGTTTTTATGTGTATTACACTTCCTCTTGTTTCTTTTATGCTTCTACTTATGGTTCTGCTGTTCTCATTGCAACTAGCATGCCTCTTGTAAGTTCATTGATGTGACTATATTTCGTTTAATTCAGCATGCCTACTGCTTCCTTTATTTGTTTAATGCATGTTCTTCCTTACCCCTAACCCAGTACATTATCAATAACCCTGAACCTTTTTGGGATGAAATATGTTGTGACTGTTTAAATTCTAAATGCTTTTTCTCTAATGTCTATGTATGTGCAATTGTGCTCTTATATGTGAACTACTTTTACCCATGTCCCATGTCCCCTGTCCCCTGTTTGTGTTTGTTTCCCTGAACTATGTGTGATATTCTAGTTCTGAGATTGTCTTACTCATCTTCTTACAAAAACTGTCACACTCTTCTATTATTCTTCTTTCAAGAACTGATTATATATGGATCAATTTTAAAACTGTTTTCTCCTCCCAACTCAATTTCTTAAAAACCTCTATCACACACTCTTACTACTCTTAGAAAATAAGTTCTGCCCCCTTTGGTGTAAGCATTGCTTTGGGTATCTCTGAATACCTACTGAACTTTGATGCACAAGGCTGGTAATTCCACACTACACTTGTCCAACATTTTTTGGTAAATGTTTGGGTGCTGGTATTGGCCAGGGAGCTATGCCGCACCCAGTCCATGGCTGTGAAACTCGAACGATGTGAGATTGGAAGATTGGCCCTGGTTGAAGGCTCCCTATAGAATAACTTCTTATTTTTCTTTATTATTGTAATTCAGCTATCATGGTTTGTAATAACTTGTAAACAACTGATTGGGGTTACAGTGAAACTGGGAGGGGTTATGCATGCTTAGTTTAAATAATGGGTATAAAACATGCTTATAGGACTTTACTTACTTATTTGTGCAATTGATATCCTGTATAGGACATGCATATCATACAACTAGAGATCCTGGTTTTAGGCCCTTTGCTTTCAACCAGTAATCATACTCAGTTCGTAATCATGATCCGTTAATAACCAACAAGTAATTGTAATAATACTACTGCTGCATTCTCACTGGCATTTAGAGACAATGTTCTAGGACTTTTGTGTGCATTAGACACCATGTTACTTAGGGTTTTATTCTATCCGAGTTGCAATTAGCTGAACGCCTCACCGGTATAGTTTAAACAGCTAATACAAGCTTGGTTAACTGCGTCCTTTTAAAACTGGGATTAAATATGCATGTTCACCCCTTTAAGGTAATTAGGCAACCTATATGTCACCTAGGAAAGCTTTAGGCCCTAATAAGAATCGATTAATCATGTTCTTATCAGTTTAAGATTAACCAACTTTTATTTAATTAGAATTCTGCCGCTTTCATTCCTGTTGTGACTCTTTGAAATTTACTCTTTTACTTAAAATCCACCTCTATTTGGAAACAAGTTTTTTTGAAATCACGTATCTACTCTCACTGATTTTTCTAATTCTTGCTCTATTAAGTTTTCAAACTGCTGGGCTACCTTTTCTGCCCAGAATCGTGTTGCTTTGATTTAAACTACTGTATTTTCAAGTCTTTACTTTTTCAGACCAGGTTTTAACAGTTCCCTTAGCTTTTTACTTACCCAACTGCTGTCACTTATTCCTTTTCTTTAAAACTTTTATCCTTGAGACCTTAAATGAGTTAGAGATGTGCTGATACATGTTTACTTGTGGAGGGATCTGTGAGCCTTTTATTTGCCTTTGTATGTTCCCTTTGTGTATAGTCCTACTTGTATGTCTCCTAGCATTTTGTCCTTTAAACCTAAGGGTTCAGCCTAGTCCTTACCCTGTAGGCATAGCGGTCCTAAATACCCTCTAGGACTTATAGGATGGGACAGGTAACAACACGCAATAAGCTTTCGTGACCCAATCACGCGTTTAAATAACCTTTACAGGGTGGGAAGGGTAGAATACGAAGATGATGACCGATGCACTAATATCACGTGCGACCCCTCTTTGAGGAGTAATTGCTGTGTATTGCATTGAAGTGATCCATGTTAATCATAAACCTAGGACCCCATTCCCTTTACTTGATTTATCTCTTTTGTAAAACTCTTTAAATCTTTTTAAATTCTGCCTTCTCTACTTACTTTCATATGTTTCAACCTAATTGCAATGTTGTATGCAAGTACTTATTTGAGCCTTGATTGTTTACTTGTAAAGTCACAATTGTATCATGGCCGGGACCACACTAGTGGATCTTGAGGGGTGCCTAACGCCTTCCCCTCGAGATAATTTCTAGACCTTACCCAAACTCTGGTTTCTTTAACTCAAACCCTTCTCAAAGTGTCCTAATGCACTATAATCATTAGGTGGCGACTCTCCAATTTCAAAGACCCAATTCTCGAAAGGGAATAGAGTTTTCCTCCCAAATGTCACAAGACCGATTTCGACCCATAGAAAATGGGGGCATCGACAACATGGCGACTCTGCTGGGACTTCTTTAGACTTTTTATCATTGCATGTTGCTTGTGACTTTACTATCTCATTAATTGCTTTATTTACTGTCTTTTATTCTTTCACTACGAAACTGACTTGGCTCTTCATGTCTTTTCTTTCCTTTAACTACTTTCCTTTACTACTTTATTTCAATACTGTTGTAATTACGAGCAATTATTGTAATCATTTATCTTATGAATGTGGAAATACATGTCAATTTGTTTCATTTTTGTAAACTGCATATTCAACATCATATTTCACTCGTTCCAAACAAATACCATAGCAACGCTTATAATGAGTGGTTGTGCTCTTCCAAAATTATTACCCTTTAAATTTGGCAAAGGCGTATTTGCGGTAAAACCAGTCGATCAGCAGTGCAGTCGACAGTTCTGTGCCTTTCCCTCTTGAGTTGTCCGCTCAAGGGTACCTGTCTAATACCCCAATAGAAACCTTACTTTGTTCAATTGTACATGCATCATGGTCAAACCTAGTCGAGTTAGTTATGTTGTCCGCACAATTACTCATTAAGATAGCCTTGTCCCAAGTCTATTGGGTTTCCTTGAAACCCAAACGGATACCACCATATTGTGTGCATTTATTTGGAGAACTAAATACTTTTTATGCTGATTATTGGTATTAAATAGTCGAGTCCGGTGGGGGTGAGGTCTTAACCCTTTTGTTTTGCAGAAAATGAATGACAAAGTTCCTGACTTCGGTATGGTAAACATACCTTCACTCTTGCAGACTTGGTGGAGAAACCTCCCATCGAGCAACCAAATCAACGAATGGAAAGAGAGAGTCACCAAGGCTAGTGAGAAGCTAGAATACCTAGAGTACATCTTGCTGGAATTGGAAGGGAAAGTGAGGAAAAGAGTCATCGATTGTCAAAATGCTGAGAAAGGCAAAGAAGAAAGTCTAGCGATAGCATTTTTACTGGAAAATATGCGCGACTTGGAGGACTTGATCAACGAGAACATTCAACCTGAAGAAGGTCCTTCTGAGACCAAGTAGTTAGGACTCTTTCTTTTCGCTTTTAATGTAATAGGGCCAATGGCCATTAGTGACATTTTTACTTTCCGCTATTTTAGTGTCGTTTTGGGATTCGTCTTATTTTAATCAATAAAATGAGGCATTTAGCATTATAAGTTATCAAAATTAACTTGTCACTAGGCCTACCTCGGGCACAACGAGGCACCCAAATTAGGACACGATTTATATCCTTGCACAATGTGTTTAAATACTGCGACATTTTTCCTCATAATCCGCACTAACTTGTTACCTTTTTGCTTTTCTTTTATTATTCGCCTCCCCAAAGGTTAGTTCGTGCACTCTGGCAACATCATACTCCACAAGATCCAAGGGCCCTCCACCTCCTCCTTCTCCGAGTCCTATCAGAAACAAGAACAAGGCAAAAATGGAAGACTTGAACAACATCAGAAAGGAGAATTTGGGTGAACAAGCAGAAGTTACTCAGGGTATCCAGGTCTCAAAGGAAAGTGCCGCCCAACTTGAGCAGAAGTTATTGAAGTTTCGAGAAGAACTAGACCAAGTTTGGAACTTGGCAAACTTGTCATTTTCCCTTACCACTCCCGATATCAATTTTCCCAACACCCAAAATCCCACACCTCCACAGAACACCCCACAACCACAGATGCAACCCACTCATGCTCAACACTGCAACACATGCCATACTCCAAACAACACTCTACTACTCACTCCTGAACCACTGAACACCACAAACGACCACCTCCACAACACTCCCATCTACGTAGATATCGTACTCCACTACTCTCAACCAATCTCAAGTGCACCTGAGTCTGATGACAAGGACTCTCTTATCAGAAACTTGGCAGCAGAACTCAAGAAGTTGACCAGCCGAGTCCAGGGCGTGGAAGGAAACAAAGGTATAGAGGGGCTGAATTATGAGAACCTCTACATTCAGCCAGATGTTGAACTTCCGGAGGGGTACAAACCTCCTAAGTTCAAAATGTTCGATGGTACGGGAGATCCTAGAGTCCATTTGAGGACATATTGTGATAAGCTGGTTGGATTCGGAAGGGATGAGAAAATCCGTATGAAACTCTTTATGAGAAGTCTGAAGGGGGATGCTTTATCCTGGTACATCAGCCAGGACCCCAAGAAATGGACAAGTTGGGTAGGTATGGCATCAGATTTCATGGATAGGTTCCGATTCAATACAGAGAATGCACCATATGTATTCTATATCGAGAATTTGAAGAAGAAGCCTACCAGACATTCCGCGAATATGCTACTCATTGGAGATCAGAGGCTGCTAAGGTCAGGCCGACCTTAGAAGAGGAACAGATGAACAGATTCTTCGTCCGAGCTCAAGATCCACAATATTATGAGAGGTTGATGTTGATTGAGGGCCAGAAATTCTCCGATATCATCAAGCTGGGAGAAAGAATTGAGGAAGGCATTAAGAATGGTATGGTTACTAATCTTGAAGCATTGCAGGCCACCAACAAGGCTTTATAGTCTGGTGGGACGTCCAAGAAGAAGGATGTGAGTGCCGTGATGGTCACACAAGGAGCCAAATCACCACTAAAATACCACACTTACCCGTCACCTCCACTTACATATCAGCCCATCCCAAATTACCAAGCACCCGCACCTTCTCACCAAAATCCACCACCTGTTTACCAATCATCTCCACCTCCCACATATCAACCCACTTCACCCAGATACTCTCAACCTGCACCTGTTTACCAAGCTTATAATTCTCAACCCTCTCACTACCAATCACCTCCCACTCGCCAAAATTTCCCTTGAACCCGACCAAATTTTGACCGCAGACCTCCCAGACAATATACAACCATCGCTGAGCCAATTGACCTGTTGTATGAGAGACTTAAAGCTGCTGGTTATGTCTCCCCTATCCCTGCCATAACTCCAGAAAATCCTTCCCAGTGGGTCAACACTAATAAGACTTATGCATACCACTCCGGCATGAAGGGACATACCATTGACGAGTGCCGCTCGTTGAAGGACAATATTCAAACTTTGATCGACAATAAGGTTATCATAGCAAAAGAGCCTACTCCTAATGTCCGCAACAACCCTCTGCCTGATTACAAAGGTGGAGACATTCACATGATCGAGATCGAAGATGACTAGGACCCCTAGGGTTCAATAGGATTGATTACTGAGGGTGATGAGCCAAAGAAACCGGCGGTCACGCTTAACCCAATTGTTGTGCAGAATCAGCCCTCCAAGAGCGATAAAGTAAATATGTCTATGCCTCTCGAATTTGAAGCATCTTCTTCTGCAAAGGTGCCCGGACCAATTGAGGTTGAGTTTGGAGTCCCGAAGGCACCTGCACCTTTCGAAATTGTTGTGTTACCACCAAGGGTACCTATTCCTGTAGCAATGTCAGACATAACATCGTTTCACTCAATTGCCATACCATGGGATTATACAGATGAAGCAAGGAGGAAAGGGAAGATCAAGACGGGAGAAACAATTGTTGCGCAGCGTATGACCAGAACAGGTAGGGTTTACACTCAAGAGCAACCTAGCCGAGTCCAGTAAGCAAGCCTCTGGACGGACTATTGAAACTGGGCCCGATGATCTTTAGAGGAAAATACAATCTAAGGAATATTCGATCGTTGAGCAGTTGAGCAAAACACCAGTGCATATCTCCATCCTAGCTCTTTTGCAGAACTCTAACGCACACAAAAATGCTTTGATGAAGATATTGAGCAAAGCTTATGTGCCCAACAACATAACTGGAGGCGAAATGACAAATATGGTAGGGCAGGTATTGGAAAGCCACAAGATCACCTTCCACGAAGACGAGCTGCCGCCGGAAGGACTGAGTCACAACATGGCCCTACACATCACCGTGCAATGCGAGGATTACTTCATCACTAGAGTCGTGATAAACGGAGGATCCAGCCTCAATATTTGTCCACTGATCACTCTCAGAACATTGGGAAAGAGCCTGTACGAGATCAAAGATGGAGCCATCAATGTCAAAGCCTTCGATGGGTCCCAAAGGTCTACTATTGGAAAGATTAGCCTATGTCTGCAAATGGGGCCAACTTGGTTCGATGTTGACTTTCAAGTGATAGATGTCCCAGCATCCTACAACTTGTTGATGGGACGACCATGGATCTATGCCGCTGGAGCTGTAGCATCGACCCTGCATCAGGAAGTGAAGTTTGAATGGAATCACTAAGAGGTGATTATTCATGGTAATGGTAGTAACCCCATATATAGTCGCCAGACCATCCCAATGATTGGAGGCAGAAGGAGAATAGGCGGAGAAACATACCACCGCATTGAAAGGGTCAACGCTGTAGACAAGGATAAATTGTGGGATAACAAGATTTAAAGTATCTTGAATTTATGTGGGTACGAACCTGGAAAGGGACTCGGCAAAGACCTCCAGGGAATCACCATATCCATCAAGCTGAAGAAACATGGTACTACATTTGATTTGGGGTATGAATACACTTGAAAGGAGTTCGATGACTGGTCGCCACCATGGAGCGGTCCCTACTATCCACTGTAGCATCCGATACCTCGCCTGGAGCAGACTTTCCAACCAGCAGATACTATATATGGGTCAGAGGAAGATGAAGCATTGGCGGCCATGAAGAATCTGTTTCTAGAAGATGATGATATGGACTACTGTGTTATTTTCGAGAAGGAAGGGGAGGAAGGCCCTTCTATACAAGCTGTGAACCGAGGAGAGCGCCTCAGCAATTGGTCAATCAGAACTATCAGGGCCAGGAAAGCTTCGGGGTAGCAAGGCTAAACAAAAGCACCATGTATCATATTTTACCTTTTACTAGCTGATTTTTTTTCCGCATTGTCTTCCAAAACAATTATGAATTCAATCAAAGCATTTCAGTTTATTATATATCTCGCTCTTATTATTTTTTCTATCATTCACTTTATTTTACACAACATTACTATTACTTGCCTTGACGATGAACCAACGATTGTGACTTGCAATGAGACAACGCAACAAACGGATATGGATTCAGAAGAGGGTGATATACCAGAAGAGGTCATCAGAGAGGTTGAGAATTTTGAGAATAGGCCTAAGTCTAACTTGGATGAAACTGAGGTCGTTAATCTGGGAGATACAGAGAATGTCAAAGAAACGCGCATCAGTGTTCACCTGTCACCATCAAAAAAGAAATAGTACACGCAATTACTAAAGGAATATGAACACATATTCGCCTGGTCGTATGATGATATGACTGGTCTCAGTACATCCATTGTAGCTCACAAACTGCCAACAGATCCAACATGTCCGCCGGTAAAGCAGAAGCTCAGGAAATTCAAACCCGACATGAGTTTGAAAATCAAAGAAGAGGTTACCAAGCAAGTCAAAGCCAAGGTTCTCAGGGTAGTAGAGTATCCGACATAGTTAGCCAACATCGTGCCAATGCCAAAAAAAGGATGGGAAAGTTAGAGTTTGAGTTGACTACCGGGATCTTAACCGGGCCAGTCCTAAAGACGACTTCCCCTAACCTAACATACACATTCTACTTGACAATTGCGCTAAGCATGAGTTGCAGTCTTTTGTTGATTGTTTCGCTGGGTATCATCAGATATGCAAGGATGAGGAAGATGCAAAGAAAACGACTTTCATCACGCCATGGGGAATGTACTATTACAAAATGATGCCATTCGGTTTGAAGAATGTTGGTGCCACCTATATGAGAGCCATGAATACCATCTTTCATGACATAATACACAAGGAATCGAGGTATATGTAGACGACATCATCATCAAATCCAAGAAAGCCAGGGATCACATGGAAGACCTAAGAAATTTCTTCAACAAACTGAGGAGGTACAATCTGAAATTGAATCTCGCCAAGTGTGCATTCGGGTTTCCTGCTTGAAAATTATTGGGTTTCATCGTGAGTTGTGGAGGAATAGAATTGGATCCGTCAAAGGTTATGGCCATCCAAGAATTGCCGCCGCCAAAGAACAAGAAGGACGTGATGAGTTTCCTGGGGAGACTCAACTATATAAGCCGGTTCATAGCTCAGTCCATGGTCATTTGTGAACCTATATTCAAAATGTTGAAAAAGGACGCTGCTGCCAAGTGGTTTGATGATTGTCAAAAAGCTTTCGACAGAATTAAGGAATACCTGTCAACGCTGCCGATCTTAGTTCCGCTTGAGCCAGGAAGACCTCTATTGCTTTACCTTGCATTATTGGATGGATCATTCGGTTGTGTTCTGGGACAACATGATGAAACAGGGAGAAAGGAGCAAGCCATATACGATCTCAGTAAGAAGGTCACACCATACGAGGCCCGATATTCTCTTCTAGAACGCACTTGTTGTGCTCTGACTTAGGTCGCGCAAAAGTTTAGGCATTACTTTTGTGCTTACACTACTTATCTCATATCCAGAATGGACCCTTGGAAGTATATCTTCCAGAAACCTATGCCCACTGGCAAGCTCGCCAAGTGGCAAATCCTACTAAGTGAATTCGACATTGTTGATGTGATCCAGAAAGCAATCAAAGGGCAAGCCTTGGTGGATCATGTCACCGAGAATCCCGTGGACGGAGAAATCGGCCAGCACTACCCGGTATCCGCCAAGCTCAGGTTCCCTTGCACAAATAATATGGCCGAATATGAAGCCTGCATCTTGGGGCTCAAAAGGGCCATTAACATGAACGTTCAGGAGTTGATAGTGATCGGGGATTCAGACTTGCTCATACATCAGGTTCGAGAAGAGTGGGCAACCAAGAACTCTAAGATACTTCCCTACTTGCATCACATACAGGAGTTGAGGAAAATGTTCACAAAGACAGAATTTTAGCACGTCCCCAGAGTCCAGAACGAGTTTGCTAATGAATTAGCTACTTTATCGTCCATGATCCAACATCCAGATACAAATTTCATTGATCCCATCCCAATAAAGATTCATGATCAGCCAGCTTATTGCGCCTACATTGAGGAAGAAGCGGATGGAAAACCATGGTTCCATGACATCAAGGAGTACTTGACAATAAGGGAATATCCAGAACTTGCCAATGCTACTCAGAAGCACACACTTCGTAGGTTATCCAGCAACTTATTTCACACTGTAGGAATCCTATACAGGAGGAATCCCGATTTGGGTTTACTAAGGTGTGTCGAAGCAAAAGAAGCATCCAGGCTATTAGACGAAGTGCATGCAGGGACTTGTGGGCCACACATGAATGGTTTTGTCTTAGTAAAGAAGATACTTCGAGCAGGGTATTTTTGGATGACTATGGAAATAGACTATATCCGGTATGTTCGCAAATGCCATCGCTGTCAGATACATCCAGATATGATAAAGGTGCCTCCAAAGGAGCTTACTGCAACAAGCTCACCATTGCTATTCACTGCTTAGGGAATGGATGTTATCGGACCTATCGAGCATGCCGCATCAAATGGACACAGGTTCATCTTAGTGGCAATCGATTATTTTACCAAATGGGTCGAAGCAGCATCATACAAGGCAGTCACTAAGAAGGTTGTGGAAGATTTCGTCTGCGACCGCATTGTTTGTCGGTTCGGAATTCCAGAATCAATCATCACCGATAATGGTTCCAATTTGATGAAAGCAGTGTGTGAAACATTCAAGATCAAACACAAGAACTCTACAGCCTACAAGCCTCAGATGAATGGAGCTGTGGAGACAACCTACAAGAATATCAAGAAGATACTAAGGAAGATGGTCGAAAGGCACAAACAATGGCATGAGAAATTATCATTCGCCTTATTGGGATACCGCACCACAATCCGCACCTCTATCGGAGCAAATCCCTACATGCTGGTTTATGGTACAGAGGCAGTCATCCCCGTCGAGGTAGAAATTCACTCCTTAAGGATCATACAAGAAGCAAAGTTGGATGACGCAGAATGGGTAAAAGGTCGCTACGAGCGGTTAGCCCTTATAATGGGAAAAGGATGAATGCAGTTTGCCACGGTCAGTTGTATCAGAACAAAATGTCCAGAGCCTTCAACAAAAGAGTTAAGCCAATGAATTTTACACCGGGGCAGCTGGTGTTAAAGAAAATATTCCCACATTAAGATGAAGCCAAGTGAAAGTTCTCTCCCAATTGGTAGGGTCCGTACCTGGTTCACCGGGTTCTGACCGGAGGAGACCTTATTCTTGCAGAAATGGACGGAGAAGTCTGACCAAAGCCAATCAATTCAGATGCAATGAAACGATATTATGTGTAACCATTTATGATTCCCTTTATGATGTAATTTGAACTACTTCTGACCTGATTCCCGTTTAAGAGGGTATACGTAGGCAGACCTATGGGTTCGGTCATAATTTAATAAAAATTCCATTTTACCCCGCTATTGGAACTTGGGCAGAATTTTGAGGAGGACCCTCAAAATTCCGAAGTTGATTTTAGTTCATGCATCGCCAGAAGCGCCAGCCCGGTAAACTGGGGAAGAATTTTGAGGAGGACCCTCAAAATTCCGAAGATGATTTTTTAGTCATTCATCAGAGCTGTCAGAAATGTCCACTCAACAAACTGGGGCAGAATTTTGAGGAGGACCCTCAAAATTCCGGAGCGAAAGAGGTTGCAATGTCTTGAACCACATCGCAGTCGTTGGTTCATCTAAAGAAAACTAATTTTGATTATATACTTACGTTATATTTACTAAATCATGCATAACTATTATCCGAATTGCTGTTGTTTAGCGACCCTACCCAAATGACACATGACATCAAGAGCCCGGTGAAGACGAACTAACCTTTTCCCCTTACAGAACTCACGATTTTTCTTTGGATGCAGGAACTCGACTTGCAGTATCGTTAAGTATTTTTATGTACGCATACTTTCCCAAGAATGGAACTTCTTAGAATCATCACTTGCCCGCAATTGCTATCCGTACACAATTTCCCCAGCAGTCATATTGTCGGAATCGACTATCAGCTAAGAGATCTTACTACTAATCGTCCTTTTACATTCTTGCACTGCATAAGGCTATTTTTATGCCTTTCGAGACTAAGCTCTGTCTCCATCTACTTTTTACATAAGGCTACTTTTCTGCCTTCCGAGACTAAGCACTGTCTCCATTTGCATAAGGCTACCTTTTTGCCTTCCGACGTTAAGCTCTACCTCCATCTACATATTTATGCATTGCATAAGGCTACTATTCTGCCTTCCGAGGTTAAGCGCTACCTCCATCTGCATTTTTGCATTGCATAAGGCTACTTTTCTACCTTACGAGGTTAAGCTCTACCTCCATCTACATTTTTGCATTGCAGAAGGCTACCTTTCTGCCTTCTGAGGTTAAGCTCTACCTCCATCTGCATATCTTTGCATTGCTTAAGGCTATTTTTCCGCCTTCTGTGACTAAGCACTGTCTCCATTTGCATAAGGATACCTTTCTGCCTTCTAAGACTAAGCATTGTCTCCCTCTTGCATTTCTTTGCATTGCATAAGGCTACCTTTCTGCCTTCCGAGACTAAGCACTGTCTCCATCTGCACATTCTTGCATTCCATAAGGCTGCTCTTCTGCATTCCGAGACTAAGCTCTGTCTCCATCCTGCACGGCTGAAATATCGCCACCTTTATTTTAAATTCTGCACCTGTTGAAATATCGCCACTTCTTATCCCACATGGCTGAAATATCGCCAATTTTAATTAAATCATGCATTGCTGAAATAGCGCCAACTTTATTCAAATCTTTGCACGGCTGAAATATCACCACTTAATTTCTCTTGCATGGCTGAAAGATCACCAACTTTATTTAAATTCCGCATCGGCTGAAAATATCACCAAATCCTGCATTTCATGGGCTGAAATATCGCCAAATTGTCCGAGGGCGTCATTGTTTGGAGGCACCATTTTCATAGCCCGAGAACGTCATGCCATGGCCTGAGGACCCCACTTTTGTCTTCTGCATATCATTATTCAAAGGCATCATGGTTCAGAGGCATCATTTTCATAGCCCGAGAACATCATTTCATGGCCCAGGACGTCATGGTCTGAGGACGTTATCCTACCCGTCCAAAGACAACATTCATGGTCCAACGGGAACTTGCATCACGTTTAAGTTTATGCACGATATATGTTTGTATTGCTCAGTTGTAGGTACACCGACTATCAACAACCGTCTCAGCAGGAGAAATCCTGCTCCGGTTCCCTCAGTCTATTAGATTTCAACCACCTTTTGCAACATAAACATCGCGTTCGTTCCTTTCGAAAATCTCCATCGAAATATTCCGTTGATGGATCCTGAACTACATATGGCCTGATTCCTGTAAAACCAGGGATATGTAGGCAGCTCAGGAGCCAAAGCTCGGTCAAAACTTTTCAAATCGTTTCTCTCGGTCAAAATTGGTCATCATATCTTTACCCAATAACTCTTCCATCCTTCCTGGGTAAAGAGGGGCAGTTGTTGATACCCAATTTTTCCTTATGTATTTTTATATTCAAAATACTTTCAAAATAACATATATATGCATATATAAGCATACCCAAGTATTTTGGTATTTTTCCCAAATTTTTAGAGATTTTCAAAACCAATTTATTGTCTATTTTAGAAGTACAAAATCCGATAATTATTTTCAAATAATTATTTTGGTAAATAATTTATTTCCATTCTCATATGTACACCAAAATATAATTAAGGTGATATTTGCATATTTATACAAATTTATTTGGTATTTTTAAAAGCTAAATTGCATATAATTGAAATTATAGCCTATATTACGATTAACAACATTTTATAATCAAAAAATTATTTCCAGTATTTTTAGATTAATACTATTAATTAGTTCAGTGCTTTTAATTTGTTTCTAAAATCATTTTAACTATTTATATAAAATAAAAGGGAGATATTGGCTATTTAACACCTAGCCTGTTATTATTGCAATTCGAGCCCCAATTTAACCCCACCCCATCAGATTCAATTTAACCCAATTGGCCCAAAACCCAATTAAATTAACCCAGTCCAATCCCTAATATGACCCGGTCTAACCCCATTTCAATCTGAGTCGTCGATAAAATGAGATCAACGACCCAGGTTCACTTGCCTTATATAAAATCCAATTACCCCCCCCCCCAAAGCCCCTCATTTCTGAGACGGTCTCTCTCTCTCTATGTATTGACTCTCCCTCTCCCTTCTCTCTATAACCTTCTGGTTTTCTTCTTCTCCGATGAACCCACCGCCTCTCCGGCTACCTCCAGCCTCACCTCTTTCGATCATCAGTCGTCGTAAAGCCTTACCTCGTTGATTACCTCTATCTTTGAGACCCCAAGAGCCTCCACCATGCAATATGGTCACTGAAAGCTTTTCCTGGTTCGTCTACGGCCGTCCTCCGATGGGTTTTGTCCGATGGTGCTATGCACACCATTGTTGCTGAGTTTCACAGCCAGGTTTCTCTCACTTCTCATTGGTTTCTTATGAAACCCTAATCTGTACCCAACTTCTTAAATCTCTATAGTTTTTACGATTTTTTAACTCACACCTTGGTATTTTATACTATTCTCTACTCGATCTTTACGATTGTTCAAATTTTAAAACGTTTTGTTCCCCTTTTGAAACTAGGGTTTCTTAACCCCTTTCCAAAATCACTTTATTTTCTGATTTTGAGTACTGACTCGTGATTCTTAGTACTATTTTTCAAACGTTTGGCTTAAGTTTGATGAAACACTAACTTTGTATGATTGTGTTTGCATTATTTGCATGTTTGTGTGTTCCATGCTCTTTGATTTAATCTCGTTGTTAGTGTTTTATTCCCCTACCATTCTGTGTTCTTCACTTAAAGCTTCTCTGATTGCTTACACAAGGATTTTATACTGATTATCCGAGCCCTATTTGAGACTGTGATACTTGCTTTGAAATTGTGATTCTGCGTATTTTCCCTATAGTTTGAATTGCTTCCTTAAATTGTGGAATACTCTCATCGATTAATACTGATTTCCTAGGTCTTCAATCTCGTTCATTAGTTTGAAAATTATTTTCCTGAATTACAGTGGTATTTCGCCCTATATATGTGCACAAATTTGTTGATTAATTTGCCTGACCTATTTCCCTAATTAGAGTGCCATGTACCTAGTCTTTATTGAATACTATATGTTACTCTGTTTCCTTATGTGATTATACCCTACTATGTGATTTCTTTCCTTTTAAATGATTGATTTTTACCGTTTGATTTGGATTCCTTAATTAAAGGGAAGTCCATATACTAATTTGATTGTGATTGATGTCAGTTCGTTAATTAAGGGACTGTTGCCTTATTGATTACTCGTATTCAGTACTATAAATACTCCCCATTCTCTTTTGCAAACACACAACAGTCTTCTTACTTACACACACCACTAAATACTTTCAAAATTTGCATTCTCTCTTGCTCTCTTGCTCTTTTGCTCTATTGCTGTTCTCTGCTCTTGCTTATTATCAACCGGTTGAAAGCCAAGGACACTATAGTGTTACTACTTTGTCTTTGCATCCTTCTTTTTCTCTTTTACTGGTATGTCTTCTATTTGATTTACAGTTTCCAAAATAACATATTTTTATGTGTATTACACTTCCTATTTTTTATTTTATGCTTCTACTTATGGTTCTGCTGTTCACATTGCAACTAGCATGCCTCTGTGTAAGTTCATTGATGTGACTATATTTCCTTTAATTCAACATGCCTATTACTTCCTTTATTTGTTTAATGCATGTTCTTCCTTACCCCTAACCCCAGTACATTATCAGCATGTAACCCTGAACCTTTTTGGGATGAAATATGTTGTGACTGTTTAATTTCTGAAATGCTTTTTCTCTGATGTCTATATATGTGCAATTGTGCTCTTACATGTGAACTACTTGTCCCCATGTCCCTTGTCCCCTGTTTGTGTTTGTTTCCCTGAACTTGTATGATATTCTAGTTTTGAGATTGTCTTACTCATCTTATTACAAAAACTGTCACACTCTTCTATTGTTTTTCTTTCAAGAACTGATTCTATATGGATCATTTTTAAAATTGTTTTCTCCTCCCAACTCAATTTCTTAAAAAACTATATCACACACTCTCACTACTCTTAGAAAATAGGTTCTTCCCCCTTTCGTGTAAGCATTGCTTTGGGTATCTCTGAATACCCACTGAACTTTGATGCACAAGGCTATGGGTATCTCTGAATACCCATCAGTTTAAGATTAACCAACTTTTGTTTAATTTGAATTCTGCCGCTTTCATTCTTGTTGTGACTCTCTGAAATTTACTCTTTTACTTAAAATCCACCTTTATCTGGAAACAAGTTTTTTTGAAATCACGTATCTACTCTCACTGATTTTTCTGATTCTTGCTCTATTAAGTTTTCATACTGTTGGGCTACCTTTTTTGCCTAGAATCGTGTTGCTTTGATTTAAACTACTGTATTTTCAAGTCTTTACCTTTTCAAACCAGGTTTTAACAGTTCCCTTAGCTTTTTACTTACTCAACTGCTGTCACTTATTCCTTTTCTTTAAAACTTTTATCCTTGAGACCTTAAATGCGTTAGAGACGTGCTGCTACATGTTTACTTGTGGAGGGATCTGTGAGCCTTTTATTTGCCTTTGTATGTTCCCTTTATGTGTAGTCCTACTTGTTATGTATGTCGCCTAGAATTTTGTCCTTTAAACCTAAGGTTTCATCCTAGTCCTTACCCTGTAGGCATAGTGGTCCGAAATACACTCTAGGACTTATAGGGTGGGATGGGTAACAGCACACAATAAGCTTTCGTAACCCAATCACGCTTTTAAATAAACTTTGTGGGGGTGGGAAAGGTAGAATGTGAAGATGATGACCGATGCGCTAATATCACGTGCGACCCCTCTTTGAGGAGTGATTGTTGGGTATTGCATTGAAGTGATCCATATTAATCATAAACCTAGGTCCCCCTTCCCTTTACTTACTTTATCTCTTTTGTAAAACTATCTAAATCTTTTTAAATTCTGCCTTCTCTACTTACTTTCATAAGTTTCAACCTAATTGCAATGTTGTATGCAAGTCCTTATTTGAGCCTTCATTGTTTACTTGTAAAGTCACAATTGTAACATGGTCGGGACCACACTAGTGGATTTTGAGGGGTGCCTAACACCTTCCCCTCGAGATAATTTCTAGACCTTACCCGAACTCTGGTTTCTTCAACTCAAACCCTTCTCAAAGTGTCCTAATGCACTATAATCATTATGTGGCGACTCTCCAATTCCAAAGACTCAATTCTCGAAAGGGAATAGAGTTGTCCTCCCAAATGTCACAAGCCCAATTTTGACCCATAGAAAAAGGGGGCATCGACAGCATGTCCAAACCAAACCCCTTCCAGGGTCGTGTGCTCACAAACAAGTGATTCCCCAAGATCCCTTGACCCCCCTTATATGACTGCTGATTCTGTTTGTGATCCCATCTTGGGAGTTTGAGATTCGTTCACTACTACAACTTCTTTCAAATTATCTCTGTTACTGATTACTTTCAACTAGGTTTTAAACAAATTCTTTTTTAAACTATGTCAAACACTCTCACCTACTCTTATAATCTATGTTCTGCCCCTCTTGTGTGAGCCTTGCCTTGGGACCCTTGAGCTCCCTCTGAACTTGGACACGTAAGAGCTGGCCCTTCCACACTACACTAATTCTATTTGGTTACATAAATCTGGGTGTGAGCACTACCCGGGATCCCTTGAGGTCCTTAGGAAACTCTGACACACCTAGATATGAGAAAGGCTTTGGAATAATATTGGCATTGAAGTAGTTCATTACATAACTCAGAGAGGAAGTCAAGATCAGGCTTCCTATGGTTGTAATTGCTTATTTCTACACTTCTTTTGTAACTCACTCATTTGTTCTGTAATAATTTGTAAATAGTTATGGGGTTGGCTAGTGAAAAGGACTGGGAAATATGCATGTTTTATCTATCAAAAGGGTAGAAAGCATTACTAGGTTTACATCCCTACTTGAGAATATAGAAATCCTGCTTAGGATTCTGCATATACATCATTCTGCACATTAGATACCATGTTTGTAGGATTTTAGTTATATTCGCTTAAGCACACTTAGGATAACTATGAACTCGTAAAAAGGAATAAAAATGACTTCATTTAGTCTTTACAACTAATTGGACATAATTCTATTTGCTGAACACCTAGAACAACATGTTTAGGTAATAAGAATAATCTCCAAATGTCTTAATGATTCTGAATAACTTCTGAATACTACTTACGCCTAGGCAAGCCTTAGGTAATTACTCGAATAGAATTGGAACTTCCTTTGTTTAATTATCAACTGCTACAACCAGCAGGCAGGATTGATTCATACTTCTTTTCTAAGTTATATAATGAATCTGGTTCTGACTCAAACCCTTCTTTAAGATTTTAAAATTCAGACCTTAACTGTGTATGAGTCGTGCTGTTTATATGCATTACTTGCGGATGTATACATGAGCCTTCTAATTGCATATGTGTTTCCCCTTTAAATGCAGTCCTACGTGTTTTTTGTATGTTGCCTTAGCCTTTTTACCTTTAAACCTAAGAGTCAGCCTAAAACCTCCCTCTTATAGGAATAGTAGTCCTAATTTCCTCTGGGACTGATAGGGATGGGACGGGTAACAGCATGCAATAGAGGTCGAGACCAATCCTTGCTTTAATACCTTCACGGGGTAGGAAGGGTAGATATGGATATGATGACCGGTGCGCTAATACCACGTGTATCCCCTCTTCTGAGGAGTGTCCTAGCGAGTATTGCATTGAGATGATCCATATTACAAACAAACCTAGGACCCCTTTTACATTTGCAAGCATGTTTAGATTATATCTCTTTTCAAAACCCTGCCTTTCAATAATTGTTTGCTCTTGTGTGTTAACTTAAGTCCCATCTTATTTGAGCCTTATCTATTTATTTGGTAATTGCACAAATTCACAAAAACCTGTCTGGCCGGGAACCACACTAGTGGATCCTGAGGGGTGCCTAACACCTTCCTCTTATGATAATTTCAGGCCCTTACTCTATCTGTGGTTATCAAACATAGTTGTAGTTGAACCTTATAGGTTCCCTAACGCACCATTAAATCGTTAGGTGGCGACTCTTTAAAATACCTAATTCCCAAAAGGAAATGAGTCATTACACCCCATGAATGTCGAAACCCGGACTCCTTCCTGAAGGGAGGAAAAAGGGGGCGCGACACTGGAAATGCTATAGGTTGGGTGCGTTTCTTCAGCAAATGTACATTGGATGTTTGAATGGTTTCCTAGTAGTGAGTTCATCATCAGGTCAAGGGATACTACTTATTTGGTACTAATCGGGCTACGATACATCTACCCGTATGCTCCTATAAGGGCCATAAGACAAACTAGAAGAAAACAAGTCATAACTCGGGTGTCCAATATGGTCCAGTACAAGGCATCTTTCAAGGGAGATGTCATTCCGTTCAAATTCAAAGCGCAACACTTGTGGAACCAAAAGATCATTGTAGAAGCAGAAACTATTGAGCCAGATAGGTATCACATCAGTCATATGTACTACTATCTGCCATGGCTGGAAGACAAGGTAGCGGGGGATGTCAAGCCAGGAGTCAATCTGATGGATAGGATCATAGATGTAGTGGATGAGGCACAGGTTAAGTATAAGAGGCTACGCAAAAGGGTGTTTACGTCCGAAGCTAAACATCTGAAGCAACACAAAGTAAACATTGAGCCGATAAGAGAATGGAAGGAGATTGCCACTAAGTCAACAGAAAGATTGGAATACCTGGAACAAGGACTGATGGAGCTAGAAAGGAATATGAGAAAGAGACTCTTAGATTATCAAGGCATGGACGACGATGAAGGAGGAAATCTGGCAAAAGCTTACTTACTGTTGGATATGCGCGATCTAGGAAACTTGATTGATGGGGTCAAAAGAGCCAAACATAGAGAAGGCCCTTCAGGGATCAAGTAGATTAGGAATTGATGTTCTCTATTTTATTCTATCTTAGATTAGATTTTGATTTAATAAGGCTAAATGCCATAAGTAACTTTATTATATTATTGTCGATTTAGTGAAAGTTTGTTTTGGCGTATTTTTGCATTAATGAAATGCAGCAATATTGGCATAAATTTTCTCCAAGTCTATGTGTCGCTTATGCATACCTCAGGCACAATGAGGTCCCCAAATTAAGACGCGAATTATTGCATGAATTTGTGAAACATGTTTAAATATTGCAAACATTCTTTTATCTCACCTTACTAACTTGGTTACCTTTTGCTTTTTCTTTCCTTTTTGATTATTCCCATTCCCAAAGGTTAGTTCGTGTATACTGGCATCATTAGCATACCACACTAGATTCAGAGGTCCTCCACCTCCTCCTCCACCTAGCGACCCAAAAATCAAAGTCAAAGGAAAAGGGAAAATGGATAATTTCACAACAAGTAGCCCACGACTCAACACAACTTGTATAGAAACTTAATAACAACAACATTGTTTGCTGTGAAAATGGTAACGACAATTAAATTTATAAATGGACTCTAAAAATATGTGATCTATTTTTATGCTAGTTGCTATAGCAGTTGATGCTAAGAATACAAAGTTCAACGATGAGATAGAAGCTAAAAACGGGGCAGTAATCAAACTGAGGGGCTTGCTTCCCGGGTTTTGAATTGGTCGATGAAGGACCTCAGGGTCAATATCCGTCTCAATCTCGATCTATCGGGGGTAGTCAGGAATGGGATAATAGTTAAGATATGATCAAAAAAGGCTCTTTATGGTCAAGACCAAGCAATACATGAAGAACAAGTAAGAAAATGATAAATGCTAAAGTGGCCTCGAGCGAGTAAATTAGAGAGAAGAAAGAGAGAGAGATATTATTGATATTGTGTAGAGTAGTTAGAGCTCTGCCTTACAGAGTGTTAACAACTCCCCTTTTATAATAGGGGGGAGCCCAAACTTAGTACAAGATACGTTGAGTGATAAAGGAAATGGGATGGGACAGATAACTAGCTTTATGATGTATGCGTGGGCCAATGTTAGGCTGCCCAAATAGACTTAATCGACTCCGGATGCATTCTTCAAAAGCTTCCCGTGTTCATCGGGGTTTCGTCCGATCTTATCCTCGGCTGGGTATCGACAGATCTGGAGGAAAGTGACCGACTCGAAGTCCCGAGCATCCGAGGTGACCTACTGAAGCTATTTGTCAACGAGAAATTGGTCCTCCAATTTTACCGTGCACAGATAGTCTCCACATTTTTTAGAGGGAAGCGATAAGAAATGATTTCGACACCCCCACTTCACAGGCTCCCGTTATGACGTCATGTTGATGGCGCAGCCCCTTTTACAAGTGCCGAGGCATTTCACCCTTTTGCTTCTTCAGGGTCATCAAATGTGTCGTGACTCCTCATTCTTCGGGTACATAATATTGATGTCAATTCATCTTCCATGAAGGCATTGATTATGCCTACTGTTACGCTTTTCGAGGGCGATAATGGCATCGACGATTACTTTGACCCCTCCCCCTATAAATGGGGATTCTTGTGATCAGTTTTTTATCCAAGCACTATTTGATATACATCCTTTCCTCCTTTCTAGCTATTTTTAGTGTTTGCCGTCTCGCCGTGTTTGAGGCCCACGACCTCAAGGTCTCATGTCAGTGTCATGCATGCTATGGTCCAACTCTCGATCCTTCTTTGATTGGATGAAGTTGTACTACTGTAATGCTATTGTTGTTGTTGTTGTTGTTGTTGTCTCTGTTGGCTCGGGGCGAGGAAGTAAAGGACCGATTTTCTTTGACCGGGGAGATACTTGGATTATGCAGCGCTGCTCAAGAGGGGGCTCGGATTATACACCGCTGCTCACCCTCCTTCCTCGGCTTGGTGTGTTACACCCCATTTAGATTCCTGGGGGTATGGCGGCAGTCTCTATTGGTTATTGCCTCACAGGCCGAGGCAACGTCTCAAGAAGTGGCTTTTATATGGTAGTACTGGCGGAGTTCGTACTAGCCAAAATTTTCACCCAGCCACTTCTTGTCCTTTTTTGCTTCTCCTTCCTCATTTTGCTGTTCTCCCTAGCTTTCCTCTTCTATATCATTCCTTTTGAAGATGCCATTCCGGGAGGATCGAGCTGAGGTCCCCGAAGGGATTGGACTTGGAAGATATTGTCTTTGAGGTCACACGCCTAAGGAGATGATGCCGGAGATGTCGTACTTTAGGAATAGGCTAGATTCTTGGACTCTTGTTGTATGCATACCGTTGAACTTCTTTATTTTTGTGTAAGGATCCACTTGCAGGCTTTTGTAATCATATGTAAGGACCCCCCGAGGGCCGTTGTAAGCGAACATTTTATGAATACAAAGATATTTCCTTGACTCCTGCCTTTGATATTTGTTGTATTTCTTTATGTTTGCGGCAACACTGAATGCACGATCTTGTTTTGTCGTTGCTAACACTGAACCCGGACGCGAGTATTCCTTCCAGCCTTTGATAGATAGAAACGGCTTCGCGCGGGGCCTTTCACGGTTCCTCGGACCGAACCCGAATAAGGCCAATAACCTCATGCCATCGGGACCCTGACTTCGCGTGGAAACGAGGATAATGTTTTTGTGCCTTATAATAACCTTTGAGAAAAAAATTTCTCGTGGACCCGTTGACGGGGATGCTTGTGATTTCCTAATAGCATCCCCTTAGTGGAGGCTCGCTCGCACTCGGACCATCCTGGACAACACCCGGAGACTGTTCGTACGGGTGTCGTTCGAAAATGCTTATTTCTTCAGAGGCTGGTTTCCTTTGATGGAGATCTTCAAAGTTGTGTGCCACCCTTATGTTGGTGAAGGAGTTGTTGGCTCTCTGGAGCACAGCCTGACTATGTCGAAGGTCTTCGAGATCGGGTATCCCCTCGAGGTAATATTTATCGCTTCTAGGCTTCTAGTGCCTGTCTTTGTAGTACTTATACCTAGCTGTCTTATTTTAGAGTGCACCACCTGGGTATCTCACAAGGAGATATATTACCACATTTGCAATATCCTTTAGAAATATCAACTAATACAAACAATCCATTCACCATTTTGGATTACTCTAACCCCAGCCGGATCCTGATATCCAATCCTTCTCTTAAACCATATCTATTAGCTTCTATAGGGAATAACTGAGATGGGTGTGCCCATTGGTACGTACCTCTGTTATTTTAGAAGGTAACTAAAAAGGCTTATTTCATCTGCCTGAATTTGTAAACACTGATAATCTTTATTAACTGGGCGTTGTGTACCCTTCTTCATCTTGCTTATTTTACTTACTAAAACTTGTATCTATCTTCTGAATCTCTCATTACCTTTCACCATATGGGTGGAGAGATATTCTCGCCTTAAGGCTCCTTATCAAGAAGCTTATACACACATGATCTACTGAAGAACTTACATTTACTTATCATAAGCATGATGCATAATCGAGTTACTCTGACTCAACTCTTCCACATCTATATCTCTTACCAACCATCTTTTCAGATGTAGGTATCATCTTATTACGAATAAAATAGAAGTTAGGAGTTTTAATTCTTGTAAGTGAGCTCTACCACACGATCTAGAGTATGAAGAAAAAATGACAATCCTGAATTCTCTGTAGCCTCCTACTTATAAGTGTGGTGCACGACACACCCATAAACAAGACTCTACTACACACGACTTATAGACTCCCTAAGATAGAACTACTCTGATACTACTTTTATCACACCCTGAACCTGGGGGCGAGACCGACACCCGGTGCCTCACCTGTCCTTGCGTACCAACTTGACACTAAGGGACTCTGAACATATAATGTCATACTTCCACATTGCAAGACAATTGTAAATGCTGACTAAACATCAATATAGTACTGGGCTGACAAGGCCGTCATAACTACTATAGCTAGAATACCAAAAAAATATACATAAAAGGCCTACAAGCCCAACATATTGTACTAACTGACAAGATATATCTACAAGTCGCTACTGATGGATACACTATGATCGGAACAAGGCCCCGACCTACTCATATATATATATATATATATATATATATATATATATAAGATGTACATAAAGCTCTAGACCCAGCAACTTCGTAGGGATGGAGCTTACCGATCAAGCTGAACTCGGGCAACACCTAATGAGGAGGTCTACCAGTCTATCTGTCTGAACATACACGCATAAAATGTAGCGCCCCAGAAAAGGTACGTCAATACGAAATAATGTACCGTAAGGCATGTCGCGTCCCCTTTTTCTCGCAAAATTGGGTTTATGACATTGACAACTCTTTTAACGGTTACTAAAAGAGAAGAGTCGCCACCTAATGATTAATGTGCATTAGGACACTAAGAAGAGTTTGATTTAAAAAACCAGAGATTGGGTAAGGGCTTGAAATTATCCCGAAGGGAAGGTGTTAGGCACCCCTCAGGATCCACTAGTGTGGTTCCCGACCATACTATAACTGTGACTTTAATTAAGAAAGTAATAGTTCCAAATATGAGGGGGTTTTCACATAATGGTTGTAAATAGATAAAATTAAAAGAAGTGAAAGGCAAGCTGAAATTTGAGAAAAACGGTTTGAAATTCTAAAAGGTAAACAACGAAATAAACAAGTAAAGGGAAGGGGGGTCCTAGGTTTATAAATAATATGGATCACCCCACACAATGTCCAGTAATCGCTCCTCGACGAGGGGTTACACGTGACATTATCGCATGGTCATCATATCCATATCTACCCTTTCCCACCTCATTAAGGTATTAAAGCGTGGAATAGTTTCGTTTACTTATGGCATGCTATTACCCACCCCAATACTATTAGCCCCTGAGTTACTTGGGACTACTAATCCTATAATGGAGGAAAAGTTGGCTTATTTGTTGTTTTAAAGGTAAAAATACTAGGGCAACAAACAAAAACACATATAACAAGTATGGGGAGGCACATAAACAAATAAGGCCCAAACAGACCCCCTTAAATCAAAGAAAGCATATAGTTTAGCATGTCTTGCATGTACTGGTTAAGGTTTGATTAAACTTAAAAGGGTGAGGCAAACTGATTTATTACATATTCCAGAAAAGAAATCCGAATCAGGCCTGCCTGCTGGTTGTTGTTAATAAAATCTGATTCAGTTTACAAGTTTACCTTATGACTTGCCTAAGTATTAGACGAAACCTATAGGCATGATATCTACTGGTTTCAAAAGGAAGTATGCTGATTTAGGAAAAGAAATTGTCAGTTAATCAGGAAAGGTGAGTTTAAGTTCTGCAGACGTTAGGTATTATTGTTACTGATTTCAGACTTATAAGAAAGTGAAACGATTCTGATTTGGTTAATAGTTCCTATAGGCATGCTTTCTAGGCGTTGTTTATTTTAAACATTTTTACAGACGTAGCAAGAGTGCAGAAATCCTATGGGCATGGTATCTAAATGTTGTTAGTTATTTAAATCCTATAGACAGGTTTTTCTAGTGACGGATGCATATGCAGGATTTGAATTTCTAGTTAAGCATGGTATCTATATGAGAGATGCAGAACTTTCTTATAGACATGGTATCTATATGTAAGTGCAGAATTCTATATGTAAACCTATAAGTAGGATATCTACGTGGATGCAGAAATTAATAAACCTATAGGCATGTTATCTAAAGATGAGAATGCAGAAATAGGCATGGTGTCTGCAGAAATAGGCATGGTGTCTGCAAAAATTAATAAGCCTATAGGCATGATATCTACCCTTTTTGCATACAGTCATTCCCATCCCATTTCACTAGCCAACCTCAATAGTTATTACAAATTATTACATCCAGAATGAATAAGAAAAGCAAAATTGCATTAGAAATTAACAGTACAACCAATGGGAGCCTAATTTGGTCTCCATGTCTGAAATATGTGATGAACTAACTCCAAAGATCAGTATCCAAAGACTTTCTCTCATTTGGATGTGTCAGAGTTCCCTAAGAGCCTCAAATGGACTCCGGGTAGTGCTCACACCCAAATGTGCAGGATTAAGTCATAGTGCAGTGTGGAAGGGCCAGCTCTCAGGTGTCCAAGTTCAGAGGGAACTCAAGGTCCCAAGGCAAGGCTCATAGAAGAGGGCAGAACTTAGAAGCTAAGAGTGAGTGTAAGTGCAGAGTTTGAAAAAAATGGAAAGGGGAAGTGGTAAATAAGTAAGGACAGGCTAGTGGGCATACCTAGCAATGAGACGTGCTGGCACACCCTACAAGCCTGTTAAAACACATTTTTTTGGGAGTCAGGATCCCCTAAGGGATCAAGTCCAAACATGAACAATAACTTGCATATTGCCATGTCCTAAACTACAACTCAAAGCACATAGAAGGAAACAGGGGTGCAGGGATTCACAGCAGAAATAGGTAAAAAGAAATTAACATGCCAGTTAAACATTTAACTCCATATAGACAGTAAAGTAGACATGGATGTAAAGGCTGTAAGTAAACACATTGGGATAATGTTGAAGCTAAAACTAGAACATACTAGTCTTAAAGAAACAAGTAAGAAGAAAGCAGTAGTCTTGTAAAGCCAAAGTGAAAGCAGACAGTCAGATTGTGGGTGGGAATTAAGATTGTGGGTGGGAAGTCTGAAGTGTAAAAGTGTTTAGTTGAAAGTGTGTCCTCTGGTGAGAAAGGGGTCGTGCCCTTTTATAGTGTAGAAGGCAAGCAGATTGTCAATCAATTACACAAGTTTTCCCTTTAATTAAGGGATTCAGATTACAAAAGGGTATATACCCATTAAGGAAAGAAATTAATCAAACACTTTGTGCAAAGTAGTATAATAGGGGTAAATACATAAAGCTCTATTTAAGGACAAGGTCTTGATAGTACACGGTTTGTGCAAATAAGGCAAAGGAATCAGTTAACAGCTAAGAAATCAGAAGTCCAAAGATTTGTAGGAATGAACCCAGTCAGATAAGGTGAAGAAAGGTTTAACTTAAGTAAAATCAGCAACAATTAATTAGACCTATTAAAAGGAATTCTGAATCAATCACAAGTTGGAAAACTCTTTTAAAGAAAGATTCATCACATATAAAAGCAAATAGACACATTAAACATGAGAGAAACTTATCATGCCAATCAGTAGAAGAGTCTAGTGTAGAAGAATTTAAAAAAAAAACTCAGAATTGTGTGCAAACAAAGAAGTTCAAACTTAGTTCATAGACTCAGAGATTAGTCTGAAAGAGTCAAGGGTTCTAAAACAGAACCCTAGTTCAATCACATGACCAAACCTCAGCAGAACCCCCAAATTCTAAGGTTTCCACCTCGAGTCAAGTACAGAGTTGAGGAAGCAAGTAGTTAAAACAAGCTCAGAGATTTCTTTCAAAAACTCACGAGAAAACAAGCAACTTCAGTAGAAAGTTCAAAGCAAATAGAGTGAAGAAATTCGAAGCATAATGAGAGTAGAAGAAACAGTAGAGGAAAACATGCTTAAACGGGTCTTTTAGAAGAAACTTAAAACAAGGTTCAGTAGAAGGCAAACAAAAAGGCTTAAGAACTTAGTAGAGAAATACAGTAGAAGAACACAAGAACACCCGAAAAGTATAGCAAAAGAACATATAGGAAAACACAGTGAGATAAACATGTGAGAGCATGGTATAGAAACATAGTAGGAAAATGAAAGACAGAAAGCACAAAAGAACATATGTGGTAAAAAGGAAACATATGAGCACAATAGAGACAAATACACACAAAGAAAAGGAAAAGAAAAGTTAGAGAAACATTTTAAGCATTTCAAAAAACCCTAAGTCGAAAAAGAAGCGATTTTGGATGTAATTTTTGAAAGAAAGGGGAAATCGTTTGAAAACTCAAATGGAGCATAGACATATAACAGATTTAAGTAAAACAATCAGAGAAAAATCTCGAATAGTTAGGATTTTAGAGGAACCCTAAAATGAGAAAGGCTTTGAAAAGGTCCGATCTGAGTCGGAGAAGTCAGAACCAGGCTCAAAACACCATTGTACGCTGGAGCGAGGCCAGAGATCGTCGTAGAACCTTGGATCAGCGAATATCTGAGCAAAAACCTTTAAGGTCAGACCTCAAACCTCAAAGTACCAGGCGTATAAGAGCAAGGAGGGGTGAGTGTAGGGCTTCCATGGCCTGAGAAGCCATGGATTCCGGTGGTTTTGAGGTTGAAGACGGTAAGAGGCGATTAGGATTTTGAGAACATTCGAGAGACTTTAAGGGAGTGAAGCGTTTAGAGGCGACTTATAGAAGAGAAATGAGGGGATTAGGGTAGTCGTTTGGATTTAAAAAGGCAAGAATGAGTAAGGGTCGTTGATCTCAGAGATCAATGGCCAGGATAAGAGGGGGTCTGCGTCGGGTAGATTTTAGTCAGGTTAGGGGAGGGTTAAATTGAATTGGGTTGGTCCGTCTAAAAAATGAAATTGGGGGCTGATTTTAGGCCAAAATTGAAATAGTTAGGGCTAGATTTTAAATAGCCACATTTTTTTGTTTTTATTTTATAAAAAATAGTAAAATAATTTCCGAAAATAGATTAAAGGTACTAAATTAATTAATAATATATAAATATTAAATTAAAAAACACTAGAATCAATTTTTGTAATCATAAATGCAATTAAATATTAAAATAGGCTAAAATTTCAATTATATGCAATTTAGCTTTTAAAATACCAAATAAATTTGCAAACAATGTGTAAAAATTACCCTAGCTATATTTTGGTATAAATATGAGGATAAAATAAGTTATTCACCAAAATTATAATTTTGGGAATAAATATTAGTTTTTGTATTGTTAAAATAGGGCAATAAATTGCTTTAAAGTTTTTTAAAAAAATTAGGAAAAATACTAAAACATTTGGACATACTTATATATGCATATATATCCTATTTTGAAAGTATTTTGCATGTAAAAAAATACATAGAGAAAAATTAGGTATCAACAACTGCCCCTCTTTAAGTGGAAAGGATGAAAGAGTTGTCGGATAAAGATAGGATGGCCAATTTGACCGAGCAAAATGGTTTGAAGGATTTGACCGTGCTCTAGTTCCTGAGATTCCTACATATCCCTGGTCTTACAGGAATTAGGCAATATGTAGTTCAGGATCCGTCGGCGGAATATGCCGATGGGGGGTTTTTCAAGAACGGATGCGATATCCAGGTTGGGATGGATGGTTGAAGTCTAATAGGGCTGCGGGAACTGGAGCAGGATCACTCCTGCTGAGACGGTCGTTGCTTGCTGGTTTACCTACAAATAATCAATACAAGTGTATATTGTGCGAAGAATTTAAACATGATGCAATTTCTCGTCGGACCATGAATGTTGTCTTCGGACGGTTAGGATGACATCCTCAGACCATGACGTCCGGGGGCATGAAGTGTATGATAAGGATTCACAGGCCATGAAATGATGTTCTCGGACTATGAGAATGATGCCTCCGAACCATGATGCCTTTGAATAATGATATGCAAAAATTAAAAGGGGTCCTCGGGCCATGAAATTGCGTTCTCGGGCTATGAAAATGGTGCCTCTAAACAATGACGCCTTTGGAAAATTTGGCGATCTTTCAGCACATGAGATGCAATAGGTGGCGATCTTTCAGCCAATGAAATGCAATAAGTGGCGATCTTTCAGCCGATACCGATGTGAAATAAAAGTGGCGATATTTCAGCCAATGCAAGATGTAAATAAAAGGTGGTGATATTTCAGCCAATGCAGGATGTAAATAAAAGTGGTGATATTTCAGCCGGTGCAGGATTTAAATAAAGGTGGCGATCTTTCAGCCGATGCAGGTGGAGATAGAGCTTAGTCTCGGAAGGCAGGATGGTAGCCTTATGCAATGCAGAGAATGCAGATGGAGACAAAGCTTAGTCTCAGAAGGTAGAATAGTAGCCTTATGCAATGGAGAGAATGGAGATGGAGACAGAGCTTAGTCTCGGAAGGCATAATGGTAGCCTTATGCAATGCAAAGAATGCAGATGGAGACAGAGCTTAGTCTCGGAAGGCAGAATGGTAGCCTTATGCAATGCGGGAAATGCAGATGGAGATAGAGCTTAGTCTTGAAAGGCAGAATGGTAGCCTTATGCAATGCAGATTATGCAGATGGAGACAGAGCTTAGTCTCGGAAGGCAGAATGGTAGCCTTATGCAATGCTGAGAAGGCAGATGGAGACAGATCTTAGTCTTGGAAGCCAGAATGGTAGCCTTATGCAATGCAGAGAATGCAGATGGAGACAGAGCTTAGTCTCAAAAGGCAGAATGGTTGCCTTATGCAATGCAGCGAAATGCAGATGGAGATGGGGCTCAGTCATAGAAGGCAAAATGGTAGCCTTATGCAATGCGGAAAGTAAAAGGCGAATAGTAATAAAATTTCTTAGCTGATAGTTGATTGCGATATCGTGGCTACTGGGATGTGGTGTGCGGTGAATAGGCGTGACGGTTCTGAGAGTCGTATTTCTGAGCAATGTGAGTGTATAATATATTTAGTGATTTTGCGACCTGGGTGCCTGCATCCAAAGACAAATCGTGAATTTTGCAAAGGGGAAAGGTTAGTTCGTATCCTCGTTGAATTTGCTTGACTTGCTCTGCTATATTTCGGTGATACTGTGCGTATCATTGGGGTAGCATTGCTAAACAAAGCAATTTTGGTAACAGGCATGCATGATTTAGTAAAAATATAACATAAATACATAATCAAGAATAGTTTTATTTAGATAAACCGATGACTGTGACGTGGTTCAAGACATTGCAACCTCTCTTGCTCCAAAATTATGAGGGTCCTCCTCGAAATTATGCCCCAGTTTACTTGGCTGCTGCTTTTCATGGTTGCTTGCGGTAAATGGCTGAAATCGACTTTGGAATTTTGAGGGTCTTCCTCAAAATTCTGCCCCAGTTTTCAATAGTGGGGGAAATTAAAATTTTATTGCATTGTAACCGAACCCATAGGGCTGCCTACATATCCCCTCTTAAATGGGAATCAGGTCAGCGTAGTTCAAGTTACATCATATAAGGAAAGCATAAAGATTACACATAGTATCGCTTGACTGCGTCTGAATTGACCGACTTTGGCCAGACTTCTCCATCCATTTCTGCGAGTATGAGGGTTCCTCCTGTTAGAACCCGATAAACCATGTACGGACCCTGCCAGTTGGGAGAGAATTTCCCTTTGGCTTCATGTTGTTGTGGAAGGATTTTCTTTAATACCAGTTGCCCCGGTGTGAACTGTCTTGGCTTGACTCTTTTGTTGAAGGCTCTGGACATTCTGTTCTGATAGAGCTGACCGTGGCAAACTGCATTCATTCTCTTTCCGTCTATAAGAGCTAGTTACTCACAACGACTCTTCCCCCACTCTGCGTCGTCGAGCTCTACTTCTTGTATGATCCTTAAGGAAGGAATTTCTACCTCAGCGGGAATGACTGCCTCTGTACCGTAAACCAGCATATAGGGGGTTGCTCCTGTTGATGTGCGGACTATGGTGCGGTATCCCAATAAAGCAAATGAGAGCTTTTCGTGCCACTGCTTATGCTTCTCTATCATTTTCCTTAGTATCTTTTTGATATTATTGTTGGCAGCTTTTACGACTCCGTTCATTTTAGGTCTGTAAGCTGTAGAATTCTTGTTTTGATCTTGAAGGTTTCACACATGGATTTCATCAAATCACTGTTGAGGTTTGAGCCATTATCAGTAATGATTAACTCTGGAATTCCGAACCGACACATCATACGGTCGCAGACGAAATCTGCAACGAATTTCTTAGTAATTGCCTTGTAAGATACTGCTTCAACCCATTTGGTGAAATAATCAATTGCTACTAGGAGAAACCTATGTCCGTTTGATGTGGCGGGTTCGATTGGTCCGATAACATCAATTCCCTAGGTGGCGAACGATCACAATGAGCTTGTTGCATTAAGCTTATTTGGAAGCACCTTTATCATGTCTGCATGTATCTGGCAGCGGTAGCACTTTTGGACGTATTGGATGCAATCCGTCTCCAGAGTCATCTAGAAGTAACCAGCCCAGAGTATCTTCTTTCCTAAAACAAAGCCATTCATACGTGGACCGCAGGTCCCACTGTGGATTTCTTCTAGCTGTTTAGATGCTTCCTTTGCGTTGACACATCTTAGCAATCCTAAATCAGGAGTCCTCCTGTACAGGATTCCTCCATTGTGAAAGAAATTGTTGTACAACCTCCGAAGTGTGCGTTTCTGAGTAGGATTTGCAAGTTTTAGGTATTCTTATATTCCTTGATATCATGAAACCAAGGCTTTCCATTTGCTTCTTCCTCAACATGAGCACAATAAGCTGGTTGATCATGGATTTTTTACGAAAATGGGATCAACAAAGTTCTTATCTCGATGCTATATCATGGATGATAGGGTAGCCAATGGATCGGCAAACTCATTCTGGACTCTGGGAACATGCTGAAACTCTATCTTTGTGAACCTCTTTCTCAACTCTTATACGTGATGCAGAAAGAGAGTATATTGGAGTTCTTGGTCGCTTATTCTTCTCGGACCTGATATATAAGCAGGTTTGAATCCCCAATTACTAGCAACTCTTAGATGTTCATATCAATGGCCATCTTGAGCCCTAAGATGCAGGCTTCGTACTCGGCCATGTTGTTGGTGCATGGGAACCTGAGCTTGGCAGATACCAGATAGTGCTGGCCGGTTTCTGATACTAGGACTGCTCCTATGCCAACGCTTTTGAAATTTGCTGCTCCATCGAAAAACATTCTCCAACTGTCATAGGATTCTGTAATTTCTTCTCCTATGAATGATACCTCTTCATCAGGAAAATATGTTTTCAGGGGTTCGTATTCTCCATCCACGGGATTTTCAGCAAGGTGATCTGCTAGTGCATGTCTTTTGATTGCTTTCTGAGTCATGTAGACAATGTCAAATTCACTCAATAGGATCTGCCACTTGGCCAGCTTGCCAGTGGGCATGGGCTTCTGAAAGATATACTTCAAAATATCCATCCTTGATATGAGATATGTAGTATAGGCATAGAAATAGTGCCTCAACTTTTGAGCTACCCAAGTCAAAGCATAACATGTGCGCTCCAATAGTGAATACCGGGCCTCATACGGGGTGAACTTCTTACTAAGGTAATAGATGGCCTGCTCTTTCATCCATGTTTCATCATGCTGCCCCATAACACAACCGAACGCTCCATCCAATACTGCGAGGTAGAGTAATAAATGTCTACCTGGCATAGGTGGAACTAGGACTGGTGGTGTTGATAGGTATTAGTTCATTCAGTGGAAAGCTTTTTGGCAATCATCAGTCCATTTGGTAGCGGTGTCCATCTTCAACATCTTAAAGATTGGCTCACAGATAACTGTAGATTGTGCTATGAATCGGCTGATGTAGTTAAGTCTTCCCAAGAAACACATTACGTCCTTCTTGTTCTTTGGTGGTGGCAGTTCTTGAATAGCTTTGACCTTTGATAGATCCAGTTCCATGCCGCGACGACTAACAATAAACCCAAGTAGCTTTCCAGCAGGAACCCCAAATGCACATTTTGTAGGATTCAGTTTTAGATTGTACCTTCGCAGTCTATTGAAGAATTTCCTCAAATCTCCCATATGATCAGCGGCTCTCTTGGACATAATAACATCATCTACGTACACCTCTATCTCTTTGTGTATCATGTCATGGAAGATAGTAGTCGTGGCCCTCATGTAGGTGGACCCTACATTCTTCAACTCAAATGGCATTATCTTGTAGCAGTACATTCCCCATGTCATAATGAAGGCCGTTTTCTCAACATCTTCTTCATCCATCCAGATCTGATAATACCCAGCGAAACAATCTACAAATGATTGCAACTCATGTTTGGCGCAATTGTCAATCAGGATGTGTATGTTCGATAAGGGGAAGTCGTCCTTTGGACTGGCCCGGTTGAGATCCCGGTAGTCGACACAGACTCTAACCTTCCCATCCTTCTACGGTACTGGCACAATGTTGGCTAACCATGTCGGATATTCTACTACCCTGAGAACCTTAGGTTTGACCTACTTAGTGACTTCTTCCTTGATTTTCAAGCTCATGTCAGGCTTGAACATTCTAAGCTTTTGCTTTACCGGCGGAGATGTCGGATCATTTGGCAGTTTGTGGGACACAATAGATGTACTCAAACCAGTCATGTCGTCATACGACTAGGCGAATATGTCCTCGTATTCCTTTAGAAATTCTATGTATTGGTCCTTTTATGATGATGCCAAATGAACGTTGATCCGAGTTTTTTTGATATTTTTTGCATCTCCCAGGTTAACAATCTCGGCCTCGTCCAGGTTGGACTTAGGTCTATTCTAAAAATTCTCAACTTCCTTAACAATCTCTTCTGGTATGTCATCTTCCTCTGAATCTATGTCCATTTGTTACGTTGTCTCGTTGCATGTCACAGTCATTGGTTTATTAAGATAAGTAATAGTAATGTTGTATAAGTAAAGTAATGAGAGAAAAATAATAAGAGTAAGATTTGTAAGGAAACCGAAATGCTTTGATAAATTCCATAACAGTTTTGAGCATTGAAAATTCAAAAATGTGAAAGGAAAATCATCTAGTAAAATAAATATAGTGCATGATGCTTTGTTCAGCCTTGCTACCCCAAGGCTTTCCGGGCTTTGGTGGTTCTGATGGTCCAATTGTTGAGGCATACTCCTCGGCTCACAGGATGTATGGAAGGGCCTTCCTTCCCCTCCTCCTAAAAAATGACACAATAATCCATGTCATCATCTACTAGGAATAAATTCCTCACTACTGCCAGTGCTTCTTCTTCTTCCAACCCATAGATAACATCGGCTGGCTGGAAAGTCTACTCCAAATGTGATATCGGCTGCTTCAGTGGGTAGTAAGGAACTTGCCATGGTGGCGACCAGTTGTTGAATTCCTCCCAAGTGTATTCATATCCTAGACCGAAAGTGGTGCCTTGTTTCTTCAGTTTGATAGGCTTAGCGATTCCTTGGAGATTCTTGCCGATTCCCTTGCCAGGTTCATATCTACTCCAGTTCATTATGCTTTCAATTTTGTTGTCCCACCATTTGTCTTTGTCAACGGCGTTGACTCGCTCGATGTGGTGATAGGTTTCCCCGCCTATCTTTATCCTTCCTCCGATTGCTGGGATGGTTTGGCGACTGTATATGGGATTGCTACCGTCGCCATGAATGATCACCTCTTGGTGGTTCCATTCAAATTTCACTGCCTGATGCAATGTTGATTATACGACCATAGCGGCAAGAATCCACGGCCGTCCCAATAGTAGAGATGTCGGCACATCTATTACTTGAAAATCGACATCGAACCAAGTAGGCCCCATTTGCAAGCACAAACTGATTTCCCTAATGGTGGATCATTGGGAACCGTCGAAAGCTTTGACATTGATGGCCCCATCCCTGATCTCATGCAGACCCTTTCCCAATGTTCTGAGTGTTACCAACGGACAAATATTAAGGATGGACCCTTCATCAATTAGGACCCTTGTGATAAAATAATCTTCGCATTGCACGGTGATGTGCAACGCTTTGTTGTGACTCAAACCTTCTGGTGGCAGCTCATCTTCATGAAAAGTGATCTTATGACTTTCCAATACCTACCCTACCATGTTTTCCATTTCTCCTCCGGTGATGTTGCTTGGTACATATGTCTCACTCAGCACCTTCAACAAGGCATTCTTATGTACGTTGGAACTTTGCAGCAAAGCTAGGATAGAAATCTGTGCTGGTGTTTTGCTCAGCTGATCAATGACTAAGTATTCCTTGGCTTGTATATTTCTCTAGATATCGTCGGGCCCGATTTCAGTGATGGTCAGCCGACCAGAGGCCTGCTTACTCGACTCAGCTAAGTGCTCTGGAGTATAAACCATGTCGGTTCTTGTCATACCTTGTGCCGTAATGGCTTCCCCGAACTTGACCGTTCCTTTTCTTATTGCCTCGGCTGTGTAGTCCCAAGGTATGGCATTTGTATTGAACGGTGTTACGCCCGACATTGCTACTAAAATGGGCACCTTTACTCTAAACGAAGCATCTATTGTGGAGGGTAAAACCGCAACTTCAAACGGTTCAGGTGTGTTTGCTGGAGACCCAAACTCGACCTCAATTGGTGTTGGCGGCTTTGCAGGGGGTGGTGCTTCAAACTCAAGTGATACAGACATGTTTACCTCGGCATCCCCAGAAGGCTAAGTCTGGAATACAATCTGATTAAGGGTGACTATTGGCTTTTTTGGTTCGTCGCCTTCTGTGATTAAACCAATCGATCCTTTGGGATCCCAATCATCCTCTATTTCAATCATGTGAACACCTCCACCCTTATGGTCCAGCAAAGGGTTGTTGCAGACATTCGGAGTAGGCTCCTTTGCCACAATGATCTTGTTATCAATCAAAGTCTGGATCTTGTCTTTCAGAGAGCTACATTCATCAATGGTATGCTCTTTCATGCCGGAATGGTATGCACAGGATTTATTCGGATTAACCTACTAAGAAGGGTTTTCAGGGGTTATAGCAGGGATAGGGGTGACATAACCGGCAGCTTTGATCCTTTCATACAGCTGGTCAATCAGTTCAACAATGGCGGTATAATGTTTGAGGGGTCTGCGGTCGAAATTTGGTTGAGGTCTAGGAAAGTTTTGACGTGCAGGAGGTGATTGATAGTGGGATGGCTGAGCATTGTAGGCTTGGTAGACATGCGCGGGTTGGGAATATCTGGGTGAGGTAGGTTGATATGTAGGAGGTGGAGGTGATTGATAAGTGGGTGGTGGGGTTTGGTAAGAAGGTGAGGGTGTTTGGTAATTTGGAGTTGGTTGATATGTAAGTGGAGGCATTGGGTAGGTTTGGTATTTGACAGGGGATTTGGTTATCTGTGCAACCATTACGGCACCTACGTCCCTTTTCTTGGACGTACCACCAGACTGTATAGCTTTGTTGATAGCTTGCAAGGCTTCCAAGTTTGTAACCATACCACTTTTGATACCTTCCTCGATCATTTCTCCCATCTTGATGATGTCGGAAAATTTATGATTCTCGATCAGCATCAGTCTTTCATAGTATTGCGGGTCCTGAGGCCGAACGAAAAATTTGTTCATTTGTTCTTCCTCTAGAGCAAGCCTGACTTTAGCGGTTTCTGACCTCCAGCGAGTGGCATACTCGCGGAATGTTTCTGTGGGCTTCTTCTTTAATTTCTGAATGTAGAACACATTCGGTGCATTTTCGGTGTTAAACCTGAATCTGTCCATTAAGTCAGATGCCATACTCACCCAATTCAACCATTTCTTCGGGTCTTGGCTAATGTACCAAGACAAAGCATCTCCTTTCAGACTTCTCATGAAAAGTTTCATTCGAATCCTTTCGTCCTTCCCTACTCCGACCAGCTTGTCTTAGTATGTTCTCAGGTGAACTCTCGGATCCCCTGTACCATTAAACATCTCGAACTTAGGAGGTTTGTACCCCTCGGGCAGTTCGACATCTGGTTGTATGCAAAGGTCTTCGTAGTTCAACCCTTCAATCCTCTTACTTCCTTTGACACCTTGAATTCTACTAGTCAACTTCTTGAGTTCTGCAACTAGGTTCCTAATGAGTGAGTCTTTGTCATCAGACTCGGGTGTACTTGAAATGGGTTGAGTGGAGTGTGGTATAGTCTCCACATAGATGGGGATGTTATGAGTGTGGAAATGGTCATTTATGGAGTTCAAAGGTTCTGGGATGAGCAGTTGAGTATTGTTGGAAGTATGGCATGTGTTGCAGTGATGGTGAGGAGCGGGATGGTTTTATGGTTTCGGGATACTTTGTGGAGGTGTGGGGTTCTAAGCGTTAGGAAAATTGGCATCTGGAGTGGTGAGGGAAAATGATAAGCTCGCCAAGTTCTGGACCTTATCAAGTTCCTCCTGAAATTTCAATAGTTTTTGCTCGAGTTAGGACGCACTTTCTTTGGAGACCTAAGTACCCTGAGTAATTTCTACCCGTTCAACCAAATTTTCCTTTCTGATGTTGCTCAAATATTCCATCTTTCCCTTGTTCCTGCTTCTGACGGGACTAGGGGAGGAGTGGGTGGAGGGCCCTTGGATCTTGTGGAGTAGGATGATGATGCCAGAGTACACGAACTAACCTTCGGGGAGGGGAATAAAACAAAAAGTAAAAACAAAAGGTAACAAGTTAGTGAGGATTATGAAAAGGAATGCTGATACTTAAACACATAATGCAAGAATGTAAATCGTGTCCTAATTTAGGAGCCTCGTTGTACCCGAGGTAGGCCTAGCGACAAGTTGATTTGGAGAACTTAGAATGCTAAATGCCTCATCTTATTGATAAAAATAAGACGAATCCCAAATTAACACTAAATAACAGGAAGTAAAGTCACTAATATCCATTGGCCTTATTACATTCATAAAACGAAAAGTAAATTCCTATCTACTTGATCCTAGAAGGACCTTGCTCAGGTTAAATGCTCCCGTTGATCAAATCCTCCAGTTTGCGTGGGTTCACCGGTAAAAATGCTTTTGCCAGGTGTTCTCCTTAATTTAACTCAGCGTTTTGGCAGTCGGTGACTCTTTTCCTCACTTTTCCTTCCAATTCTAACAGACTGTATTCCAGATATTCCAACTTTTTGCTATCTTTGGCGGCCCTCTCTTTCCACTCATTGATTTGGTCATTTGATGGAAGACTCCTCCACCAGTATAGCAAGAGTGAGGGTATTCTAACCATACCGAAGTTGGGGACCTCGTTCTTCATTTTCTACAAAATGAAAAGGTTAAGACCCTACCCCCACCAGACTTGACTATTTAAATATCAATAATTGGCATAAAAGCATTTAGTTCTCCAAATAAATGCACAGAATGTGATAGTATCCGTTTGGGTTTTAGGGAAACCCGGTGGACTTTGGACAAGGCTATCTTAAAGAGTCATTATGCGGACAACATAACTGACTTGGATAGGTTTGACCATGATGCATGCATAGTTAAACAGAGTAATGTTTCTATGGGGTTTTAGACTGGTACCCTTGAGCGGACAACTCAAGGGGGAAAGGCACGGAACCGTCGACTACACCGTTGATCGACTGGTTTTACCGCAAATACACCTTTTTCGGATTTAGGGGGGATAATTTCGGAAGAGAGCAACCATTTATTATAAGCGTTACTATGGTATTTCGTTTGGCACGAGTGGAATATGATGTTGAATATGCAGTTACAATAATCAAAAAAGTTGTCACGTATTTGCACATTCATAAAGTAATAATTACAACAATTCCTCAGAATTTACAACATTATTAAAGGAAAGCGTTAAAAGAAAAGAAAGAAACAAAGAGCCAAGTCAGTTTCGTAGTATAAGAAAGAATTAAATGCTTAAAGGCATTAAAAGAAGACACGTAAAGAAACGTAAGGTCACAAATAGCATGAAATGGTAAAAGCCTACAGTTTCCCCAGCAGAGTCGCAGGGCTGTTGCGCCCCCTTTTTCTCGCAAAATTGGGTTTATGACATTGACAACTCTTTTAACGGTTATTAAAAGAGAAGAGTCGCCATCTAATGATTAAAGTGCATTAGGACAATAAGAAGAGTTTGATTTAGAAAACCAAAGATTGGGTAAGGGCTTGAAATTAACCCAAAGGGAAGGTGTTAGGCACCCCTCAAGACCCACTAGTGTGGTTCCCGGCCATACTATAATAGTGACTTTAAGTAAGCAAGTAAGAGTTTCAAATATGAGGTGGTTTTCACATAATGGTTGCAATTAGATAAAATTAAAAGAAGTGAAAAGCAAGCTAAAATTTGAGAAAAATGGTTTGAAATTATGAAAGGTAAACAACGAAATAAACAAGTAAAGGGAAGGGGGGTCCTAGGTTTATAAATAATATGGATCACCCCACACAATGTTTGGTAATCGCTCCTCGACGAGGGGTTACATGTGACATTATTGCGTGGTCATCATATTCATATCTACCCTTTCCCACGCCGTTAAGGTATTAAAGTGCAGAATAGTCTCGTTTACTTATGGCATGCTATTACCCGCCCCAATCCTATCAGCCCCGGAGGTACTTGGTACTACTAATCCTATAATGGAGGAAAAGTTGGCTTATTTGTTGTTTTAAAGGTAAAAATACTAGGGCGACAAACAAAAACACGTATAACAAGTATGGGGAGACACATAAACAAATAAGGCCCAAACAGACCTCCTTAAATCAAAGAAAGTATATAGTTTAGCATGTCTTGCACGTACTGATTAAGGTCTGATTAAACTTAAAAGGGTGAGGCAGACTAATTTAATACATATTTCAGATAAGAAATCCGAATTAGGCCTGCCTGCTGGTTGTAATTAACAAAATCTGATTCAGTTTACAAGTTTACCTTATGGCTTGCCTAAGTGTTAGACGAAACCTATAGGCATGATATCTACTGGTTTCAAAAGGAAGCATCCTGATTTTAGAAAAAGAAATTGTTAGTTAATCAGGAAAGGAAAGTTTATGTTCTGTAGATGTTAGGCATTATTGTTACTAATTTCAGACTTATAAGAAAGTGAAATGATTCAGATTTGGTTAATAAATCCTATAGGCATGCTTTCTAGGCGTTGTTGATTTTAAATTTTTTACAGATATTGCAAGAGTGCAGAAATCCTATGGGCATCATATCTAAATGTTGTTAGTTATTTAAATCCTATAGACAGGTTTGTCTAGTGACAGATGCATATGCAGGATTTGAATTTCTAGTTAACTACGAGCATGGTATCTGTATGAGAGATGCAGAACTTTCTTATTGACATGGTATCTATATGCAAGCGCAAAATTCTGTAAGTAAACCTATAAGTAGAATATCTACGTGGATGCAGAAATTAATAAACCTATAGGCATGTTATCTAAAGATGAGAATGCAGAAATAGGCATGATGTCTGCAGAAATTAATAAGCATATAGGCATGATATCTACCCCTTTTTGCATACAGTCATTCCTATCCCTTTTCACTAGCCACCCCCAATAGTTATTACAAATTATTACAGCCCAGAATGAATAAGAAAAGCAAAATTACATCAGAAATTAACAGTACAACCAAGGGGAGCCTAATTCGGACTCCATGTCTAAAATATGTGATGAACCAACTCCAAAGATCAGGATCCAATGCCTTTCTCTCATTTGGATGTTTCAGAGTTCCCTAAGAGCCTCAAATAGATTCCGGGCAGTGCTCACGCCCAAATGTGCAGGATTAAGTCATAGTACAGTGTGGAAGGGCCAGCCCTCAGGTGTCCAAGTTAAGAGGGAACATAAGGTCCCAAGGCAAGGCTCACAGGAGGGGAGCGGAACTTAGAATCTAAGAGTAAGTGTAAGTGCAGAGTTTGAAAAAGGGGAAAGGGGAAGTGGTAAAAAAGCAAGGACATGCTAGTGCGCATACCTAGCAATGCGAAGTGCTAGCACACCCTACAAGCCTGTTAAAACACATTATTTTGGAAGTCAGGATCCCCTAAGGGATCAAGTACAAACATGAACAATAACTTGCATATTGCCATGTCCTGAACTACAACTCAAAGCACATAGAAGGAAACTGTGTTGCAAGGATTCACAGCAGAAACAGGTAAAAAGAAATTAATATGCCAGTTAGATATTTAACTCCACATAGATAGTAAAGTATACATGGATGTAAAGGTTGTAAGTAAACACATTGGGATGATGTTGAAGCTAAAACTAGAACATAACAGTCGTAAAGTGTGGGTGGGAATTAAGATTGTGGGTGGGATGTCTGAAGTGTAAAAGTGTTTAGTTGAAAGTGTGTCCTCTGGTGAGAAAAGGGGTCGTGCCCTTTTATAGTGTAGAAGGCAAGCAGAAATAAGGTAAGAGAGTAGTTTGAAAATCGATTGTCAATCTATTACACAAGTTTTCCTTTTAATTAAGGGATTCAGATTACAAACGGGTATAAACCCATTAAGGAAATAAATTAATCAAACACTTTGTGCAAAGTAGTATAATAGGGGTAAATACATAAAGGTCTATTTAAGGACAAGGTCTTGACACTATACGATTTGTGCAAATAAGGCAAGGGAATCAGTTAACAACCAAGAAATCAAAAGTTCAAAGATTTGTAGGAATGAACCCAGTCAGAAAAGGTGAAGAAAGGTTTTAATTAAGTAAAATCAGCAACAATCAATTAGACCTATTAAAAAGAATTCTGAATCAATCACAAGTTGGAAAACCCTTTTGAAGAAAGATTCATCACATATAAAAGCAAGCAGACACATTAAACATTAGAGAAACGTATCATGCCAATCAGTAGAAGAGTCTAGTGTAGAAGAATTTAAAAAAAAACTCAGAATTCTATGCAAACAAAGAAGTTCAAACTTAGTTCATAGACTCAGAGATTAGTCTGAAAGAGTCAAGGGTTATCAAACAGAACCCTAGTTCAATCACATGACCAAACCTCGGCAGAACCCCCCAAATTCTAGGGTTTCCACCTCTTTTCAAGTACAGAGATGAGGAAGCAAGTAGTCAAAACAAGCTCAGAGATTTCTTTCAGAAACTCATGAGAAAACAAGCAACTTCAGTAGAAAGTTCAAAGCAAACAGAGTGAAGAAATTCGAAGCATAATGAGAGTAGAAGAAACAGTAGAGGAAAACATGCTTAAACGGGTCTTTTTGAAGAAACTTAAAACAAGGTTCAGTAGAAGTCAAACAAAGAGACTTAAGAACTTAGTAGAGAAATACAGTAGAAGAACACCCGAAAAGTATAGCAAAAGAACATATAGGAAAACACAGTGAGATAAACATGTGAGAGCAGTAGGAAAACGAAAGGACAGAAAGCACAGAAGAACATGTGTGGTAAAAAGGAAACATATGAGCACAGTAGAGACAAATACACACAAAGAAAAGGAAAAGAAAAGTCAGTGAGAGCAGTATAGAAACACAGTAGGAAAACGAAAGACAGAAAGCACAGAAGATCATGTGTGGTAAAAAAGAAATATATGAGCACAGTAGAGACAAATACACACAAAGAAAAGGAAAAGAAAAGTCAGAGAAATATTTTAAGCATTTCAGAAAACCCTAAATCGAAAAAGAAGCAATTTTGGAAGTAACTTTTGAAAGAAAGAGGAAATCGTTTGAAAACTCAAATAGAGCAAAGATATAAAACAGATCGAAGAAAAAAAATAAGAGAAAAACCTCGAGTAGTTATTGTTTCAGAGGAACCCTAAAATGAGAAAGGCTTTGAAAAGGTCTGATCTGAGTTGGAGAAGTCATAACCAGGCTCAAAACACCATTGTACGCTGGAGCAAGGCCTTAGATGGCCGTAGAACCTTGGATAGGCAAAGATCTGAGCGGAAACCTTCGAGGTCAGACCTCGAACCTCCAAGTACCAGGCATATAAGAGCAAGGAGAGGTGAGTGTAGGGCTTCCATGGCCTGAGAAGCCATGGATTCCGGTGGTTTTGATGTTGAAGACGGTAGGAGGCGATTAGGGTTTTGAGAACATTCGAGAGAGTTTGCAGGAGTGGAGCGTTTAGAGGCGGCTGATAGAAGAGAAATGAGGGGATTAGGGTAGTCATTTGGATTAAAAAAGGCAAGAACGGGTAGGGGCCGTTGATCTCAGAGATCAACGGCTAGGATAAGAGGGGGTCTGGGTTGGGTAGATTTTAGTTGGGTCAGGGGTGTGTTAAATTGAATTGGGCTGGTCCATTTAAAAAATGAAATTATGGTTTTATTGGGGGCTGATTTTAGGCCAAAATTGAAATAGTTAGGGCTAGATTTTAAATAGCCACTTTTTCCCTTTTTTATTTTATAAAAAATAGTAAAATGATTTCTTAAAATAGATTAAAGGTACTAAATTAATTAATAATATATAAATATTAAATTAAAAAACACTAGAATCAATTTTTGTAATCATAAACGCAATTAAATCTTAAAATAGGCTAAAATTGCAATTATATGCTATTTAGCTTTTAAAATACCAAATAAATTGGTAAACAATGTGTAAAAATTACCCTAGCTATATTTTGGTATAAATATAAGGATAAAATAAGTTATTCACCAAAATGATAATTTTGGGAATAATTATTAGTTTTGTATTGTTAAAATAGGGCAATAAATTGATTTATTTTTTTTTTAAAAAAAATTAAGAAAAATATTGAAACATTTGGACAGACTTATATATGTATATATATGCTATTTTGAAAGTATTTTGCATGTAAAAAATACATAGGAAAAAATTGGGTATCAACAAGGCAATATACTGAAAACTGAAACTAAATTTATAATATAATAACTGAAAGCAATTCGGAGTCACAGATAATCTGAAGGTATGCTTACCTGTTGATATTGACTCAACTCTCTCAATATAATAAGTAAAATAGTTGTCCGACCTTATAAGGCTTGGTATATATATATATATATATAACTACTCTGCCGTAGTAGACTCGCTCATAGGCGCTCGGCCATATTAGGCTCCGTATCTCGACCAACTGGGCTCGCTCATAGGTGTTCCGCCATAATATGATCAGTATATAACTTACCATCTGATCAGAGGTTTCCCAATAGGGGCATGTCCATCGATTATAGCTCGATGGTAGTGATAATACGATAAAACTGTATATATAGACTCTCTGCTCTCTTGACTGGAAGAAGACAATACTGAATTGAATATGAAGTCCCGATAAAAGAGAATACAGTAACTTATGAGACTAGCATAATGTATATAAATTCAGGAGTATGAAATTCTCTTGATGCCTCATTATCAAACACATGTAGTTACGAGATCATGAACAAATTACGAAAGGGCTTAGCCTTAACATACCTGGACCGATTGTGACGACCCAGCTAGTCATCTCATAAGTTACCGCTCTATTTCCCCCATTTCTACTTCTTTATGCTTCGTTATCCGTGTTTTATGTGATCGGGTTGATTAGTTTGAGTTCGGAGAGGATTTGGTGAAGTTTGAGACACTTAGTCTCTTTCAAGAAGGTTTAAGTGGAAAAGTCAACCAGATGTTAACTTATGTGTTAGAGGGCTTGGATGTGAGTTCCGATTGTTCGGTTAGCTTCGGGAGGTGATTTATGACTTAGGAGTGTGATCGGAATTGGTTTTTGAGGTCCGGAGTAGAATTAGGCTTGAATTGGCGAAGTTGATATTTTGGCAATTTTCGGTTGAAAGGTGATATTTTGATATAAGGGCCAGAATGTAATTTCGAGAGTTGCAGTAGCTTTGTTGTGTCATTTGGGATGTGTGTAAAAAATTTTAGGTCATTCGGACGTGTTTTGGTTGGGTTTTTGATCGAAAGCATATTTCGGAAGATTTTAGAAAACTTAGGCTTGAATTCGATGTGAATTGGTGGATTTGATGTTGATTGAGGTGTTTTGATGATTTGAACAAGTTTGAATAAGGTTGTAGGATGTGTTTCTGCTTTTATTTGAGGTCTCGGAGGCCTCGGGTGAGTATCGGGTGGTCAATCGGACCATTTTTGGAGTTTGAAAGTTGTAGATTTTGAGTTTAGCTGTTGAAGAGATTTAAGCCTTCTCGATCGTGTGGGGTATATCGCGATCGCGTAGAAGGAATTGAGGAAGGCCAGATTTAAGCCTTCGCGTTCGCATGAGAGGCTTCGTGTTCGCGGAAGGATGGGATCCTGTGCTTCGCGTTTGCGTGAAGTGGTCTGCGATCGCGTATAAGGAATTGGGTCAGATGGGTCCTAGGAGAATTGTTCATCGCGTTCGCGTGAGGAAGGTCATGTTCGCGTAAATGTAGAAGGCAGAAGCATCGCGTTCCCATAGGCCTTGTTGCATTCCCATAGTGTTATTTTTGGGAACTTGAAGTTTTGTTCTTCGCGATCGCGATCGCGATGAAGGAAGGGTCAGACCAGGGCAGAATATTTTAAGTCATTTCATCCGCGATTTTGGGTCTATTTTCACCCATAGTTAATCATTTTGAGAGCTTCTTGGTGGAGATTAAATAGGGATTCTAGGGGAATCGTTGGAGGTAAGATTTTTGAACTTAAAACTCGTTTCTATTGTGAAATCTACCTAGAAAATCATGGAACGTAAGCTAAAAATGGAAAAACTAGGGCATGGAATTTTGAAATTTTGATTTGGGGATTTGGAGGACCAATTGGGGTCGGATTTTATAACTTTTGGTATGTATGAACTCATTGGGAGATAAGGAACCCGTTGATGTAAAAATTTCTGAGTTTTGAGAAGTGGGCCCAGGGCTCGGGTTTTGCTAATTTCGGGATTTTTGATATTTTTTGATTGTTTTCGCTTGGTCTTTGTTCCCTTGGCATATTATGACATACTCGTTCTGATTTTGGATAGATTCGACGTGTGTGGAGGCCGATTCAAGAGGCAAGGGCGTCGCGAGCTAGAGATTTAGCCGGTTCGAGGTGAATAATGATTGTAAATGATGTCTTGAGGGTTTGAAACCCCGGATTGCACATCGTAGTGTTATATTTAGGTGAGACACACGCCTGATGATGAGCGTGGAGTCGTGCACTAAAGGATTGTGACTTGGTCCGTCCCGATTGTTGATTTTACCGGGTATTTGACTGAAACTTATTTGTTATCATCAAGATTTGGGCTGATTGCCATATTGGGGCTGATTGCCAACTATTTGAACCATTCAGGGATATTTTATCACTATTTCCTTACTGTATTGACTTATTACTTGAACTCAGTCCTGCTATTTTCTATTGTTTTACTACTCGGCCATTTTAACTCAGTTTTGAGATTTAAATTATATTTTAGGCTGAGAAATATTGTTTTACTAATGCCCGAGGGGCTTGTGATGATTTTTCGGACTGAGTACGGCCGAGGGCCAGATGTGAGGATACATTGATACTGATATTAGGCCGGGGGCCTGAGATACATATATACGCCACAAGGTGGATTGATTGATATGAGGCTGAGGACCTAGATTTGATGCCACGAGATGGCTTGATATTGTGCTTGGACCGTAAGGGGGCCCTCCCGGAGTTTGTACACCCCCCAGTGAGCGCAGGTACCCATTGTGATGTGAGATTCAGCCCAAGGGGCTGGTATTGTTCTGAGATTGAGCCCGAGGGGCTGGTACTGATCTGAGTTGTTGCCCGAGGGGTGGATTTGTTGATACTGTGCTCGAGGGGAGAATTTCTATTTGTTATTTACCTATCAAATTACTCGTTTTACTTGTTGAAAAAGGGATTGTACTTGATATTTCACTGATTTACTGTTTTAAGTGATTTTTACTGCTTTGGTATAGAATGCCTTGTGTTTTTACGTATTTTCTTACTTTCAGCCATTATTTATATTTATAACTCACTGGGTCGGAGTACTCACATTACTCCTTGCACCGTGTGTGCAGATTCAGGCGTAGTAGGTCCCGCTCTCAAGGGCTGACTTATTCTAGCTTCAGACGGATCATCGAGGAGTCTTTAGGTAGTTGCTGGCATCGCAGCCTAGAGATCCTCTCTATCTATTTCTTTTATGTTCTATTTCAGTATCTGAGACTCTGTAGTTACATTTGAGGATTTAGTATCTTAGACGTTCGTGACTTGTGATACCCCGATTAGGGTTATGTCGGGAGGGCTTTCCACTTTGTTATCGTTATCTCCGCTAAATATAGCTATTTAATCATGTTTTAAACTATCATTATGTTAATTAACTGCTTAAAAGGATGGAATCTGTTAGACTGGCTAGCCTTGTCTTCACGAGAGGCACCATCACGATGGGGTTTGGGGTTAGTGTCGTGACAAGTTGGTATCAGATCCTAGGTTACATATGTCTCACGAGTCATGAGCGGGTTTAGTAGAGTCTTGCGGATCGGTACAGAGACGTCTGTATTTATCCTCGAGAGGCCGCAGAACCTCTTAGGAAAAACTTCATATTCTTGAAATTCATGTCGTGCGCACTTGTTGATCCGAGTACTGAACTTCTATTATTCTATTCTCTCATAGATGGTGAGGACACAAGCTATCGGACGAGGTGGACGACCACTAGTGCCACCAGCACCAGAGGCCGAGGATGCGGCCATGGTCGTGGCAGAGGCAGAGTAGTGAGGGTAGCACCTATTGATCCTCCAGCTGCCCCAGCTCAGGATCAGGCTCCAGCAGCACCAGTTCAGGTACCAGCTGTGCCCATCGTGATCTCGGGTCTATAGGAGGCCTTGGCACAGATCTTGTCAGTCTGCACTAGCCTGGCTCAGGCAGTTTCAGCCACTACAGCAGCAGCTACTTCACAAGCCGGGGGAGGCAATCAGACCTCCGCTGCTCGCACACCTGAGCAGGTAGTGTAGGGACTACAGATGTCGGGGGCACCTCCAGCCCAGTCGGTTGCACCAGCTCAGGAGTTCATGGTACCAGTTATGCCGAATGATGAGCAGCGTCATCTTGAGAGGTTTGGTAGACTCCATCCTCCATCATTCAGTGGTGTTGAGAGCGAGGATGCCCAGGGTTTTCTAGATAAAGTCCAGCGGATGCTCCGTACAGCAGGGATTCTTGAGTCTAGTGGCGTGGCATTTACCACCTTTCAGTTTTCTGGGGCTGCCTTCACTTGGTGGGAGGCGTATGAGAGGTGTAGGCCAGTTGGAGCAGTGCCCCTTACTTGGCAGAAGTTCTCCGCTCTCTTCTTTGAGAAGTATGTGTCGCAGTCCCGTAGAGAGGAGCTGCGTAGACAGTTTGACTGGTTGAGATAGGGGGATATGACTGTGTCCCAGTATGAGTCGAGGTTTTCTGAGTTAGCTCATCATGCCATTTGGATGGTTCCCATAGATTGTGAGAGGATCAGGAGATTTGTTGATGGCATTAATTATCATCTCCGTATTCTTATGACTAGGGAAATAGTGATGGGTGCTACGTTCGAGGAGGTGGTTGATATCGCTCGTGAGATTGAGACGGTTCACCGTTAGGAGCGAGAATAGATGGAGGCCAAGATGCCTCAAGGATCGCGCAGTTATAGTGGTGCTCTTTCGAGGGGCCAGTTTCAGCATGGTAGAGGTCGTTCTTTCAGGCCTACTCGGTCAGCCCGTCCAGAGTATCGCGGGGCATCTTCAGGCCGTGGTTATAATGGATTTCAGCAGGGCCAGTCTTCACTCAGCACCCCCTAGCTCAGAGTTTATCTCGTGCCCCGTCAACTTAGGGTTCTTCTATGCCGGGTACATCTGCTAGGCACTCCGGTGCGAGGGGTTCCCTTCAGTCCCCTTCTCCAGCACTTGGGATTTGTTTAAAGTGTGGCTAGATGGGCCACATGTGGAGTCAGTGTCCTTGTTGGGTTGCTAGTTCATCCTAGCAGAGAGGTCGACCCTCGACTTCTGCTCTAGTTACTTCACCACCCGCCCAGCCATCTAGGGGTGGAGGTCAGGCATCCAGGGGTCGCCCAAGAGGGGGAGGTCGATCAGGTAGTTACCAGGCTCATTTCTATGCTATTCCAGGCAGGCCAGATGCTATTGCTTCAGATGTTGTCATTACATGTATTATTTCAGTCTGTCACAGATATGCCTCTGTATTATTTGATCCAGGTTCCACCTTTTCTTATGTGTCCTCGTATTTTGCTCATTATTTGGGTACGCCCCGAGAGTTTCTTGATTTACATGTTCATGTATCTACCCCGATGGGTGATACTGTTGTTGTAGACCGTGTGTACCGGTCATGTGTGGTGACTATTGGGGGTATGGAGAACCGAGTGGATCTATTGCTATTGAGCATGGTGGATTTTGATGTTATTTTGGGCATGGATTGGTTATCTCTGTGTTGTGCTATTCTGGACTGTCATGCTAAGACAGTCACTTTGGCTATGCTGGGTGTACCGCGGATCGAATGGCATGGTGTGACTGATTATGTTCCTAGTAGAGTGATCTCTTTCTTGAATGCCTAGCGTATGGTTAGGAAGGGTTTCCTTTCATATCTAGCATTTGTGAGGGATGTTAGAGCTGAGACTCCCAGTATTGATTCTGTCCCAGTTGTGAGGGATTTTCCTGATGTGTTTCCTGCAGACCTGCCGGGCATGCCACCGGACAGGGATATTGATTTTGGTATTGACCTGGTGTCGGGCACTCAGTCCATTTCTACTCTGACGTATCGTATGGCACCAGCGGAGTTGAAGGAATTGAAGGAGCAGCTTCAGGAACTCCTAGATAAGGGGTTCATTCGGCCTAGTGTGTCACCGTGGGGTACGCCAATTCTGTTTGTGAAGAAGAAGGATGGCACAATGAGAATGTGCATTGATTATAGGAAATGGAACAAGGTAACAATTAAAAACAAGTATCCTTTGCCTCACATTGATGATTTATTTGACCAACTTCAAGGAGCGAGAGTGTTCTCCAAGATTGATCTCTATTCGGGCTATCACCAGTTGAAGATCAGGGATTCAGATATTCTTAAGACTGCTTTCAGGACCAGATATTTTCATTATGAGTTACTTGTGATGTCGTTTGGGCTGACCAATGCCCTAGCAGCGTCTACGCATTTGATGAACAGCGTGTTCCGACCTTATATGGATTCATTCACGATAGTCTTCATTGATGATATTCTGGTGTACTCGCGTAGTCAGGAGGAGCACGCGGAGCATTTGAGGGTTGTATTGTAGAGATTGAGGGAGGAGAAGCTTTATGCAAAATTCTTCAAGTGTGAGTTTTGGCTCGGTTCAGTGGTTTTCTTGGGACACGTGGTTTCCAACGAGAGTATTTAGGTTGATCCAAAGAAGATAGAGGTGGTTCAGAGTTGGCCTAGACCGTCCTCAGCCACAGCGATTCGTAGCTTTCTTGGTTTGGCAGGCTATTATCGCCAGTTTGTTCAGGGATTCTCATCTATTGCATCGCCCTTGACCAAGTTGACTCAGAAGGATATTTCATTTGTATGGTCGGACGAGTGTAAGGAGAGCTTTCAGAAGCTCAAGACAGCCTTGACCACAGCTCCAGTATTGGTTTTGCCATCAGCTTCAGGTTCATATACCGTGTATTGTGATGCTTCGAGAGTTGGGATTGGTTGTGTATTGATGTTGGAGGGTAGCGTTATTGCTTATGTTTCTCGTTAGTTGAAACCCCATGATAAGAACTACCCCGTTCATGATTTGGAGTTAGCTATCATAATTCATGCATTGAAGATTTGGAGGCATTACTTGTATGGCGTATGTTGTGAGGTGTTCACTGATCATCACAGTCTTTAGCATTTGTTCAAGGAAAAGAATCTTAATTTGAGGCAGCGGAGATGGTTGTAGTTTCTTAAGGATTATGATATCACCATATTGTATCATCCGGGAAAGGCCAATGTGGTAGCCGATGCTTTGAGCCGAAAGGCAGTGAGTATGGAGAGTTTGGTATATATTCCAGTTGGGGAGAGACCTCTTGCAGTTGATGTTCAGGCCTTGGCCAATCGGTTCGTGAGGTTGGATATTTCGGAGCCCAATCAGGTGTTGGCGTGTGTGGTTTCTCGGTCTTCCTTATATGATCGCATCAGAGAGCGCCAGTATGATGATCCGCGTTTGCTTGATCTTAGGGACAGAGTTCAGCATGATGATGCCAGATGTAAGCACGTGATTTTTGCCTCGCATGAATTACTCCTACAGAATTTCAAAAATTAGGATTTTTCTTTTAATTATTTGATTTTTAGGAATTATTGCATGATTTTGTGTTTATGTGCATTTTTGTGTGCATATTTAATTTATTTAATTCATAAAATAAAAAAATACAAAATATGTTGCATTTGCATTTAGGGATCCTATTTTATATTTTTAGGCTAATTATTTAATTAATGTTACAAAAAATGAAAGAAAACAACAAAAATAGTTCATTTTTGCATTTTTACTCTTTAATTTTCGAATTGTTATAGTTTTCTCTTAATTTAGGACTTAATTAATTTTTATAAATACTATGAAGGATAATTAGCTTATTTTGGTAAATTAATTTAGTTTTAAGAGATAATTTTGGTTTTATTTTAATTTGAAAAAGAAAAGGAAAATTGGGAAGATAAAAAGAAAAGAAAAGAAAATAAGCAAGGCTGTTTCTTTGGGCCAAATTGCCAAGCCCCAAACCCTTGCACCCGTCCAAACCCCAAACTCGGCCCAGAACCAGTCCATAAGCCGGCTCTCATTTCCCTTTAAACCAAAACGACCTTGTTTAGGTCAAATGTAATTAGGGCCGTCGAGGTTTCTCAATCAAACGACTAAGAACTCGGGAGCCTTTGATATAAGACTGTCCGAAGGTTCCCCCCCCCCTCATCGTCTCTCTTCTTCCCCAGTCTAGAGAGATTCACCAAACCCTAATAGCCGCCACCCTTTTCCACTGTCCTCCGGTGGCGGCACCACCTCTTTTCACCCACAAAATCAAACCCCTGAATCTCCTCCACCTCCTAATCCCAAATCCCCAATCCATTCAACTCGAATCCCTTCGAAACTCCTCGGATTTTAGATCAAAATTAGAAACCCTAGCGCAACCCAACTTCCTCCGGTGGTGGCGCCACCACCAACCACCACCAAATTTACACCATATGACATCTTCACCCCTTCTTTCCAAATCCGTAGTCCTTTTCCTTCGAATGGCCCCATAACCCGTCGAATATCGTTTTGAAATCAATGCTTTAAAGTGTTAAGGTCATAGTTTGGGTGGATTAGGACCAAAACGAACCTTGGTCATGTATTTTCATTTGAGAACACATGATCGGGGTCCCTTTTGGTCAGAATCAAGGTTTTAAAGAAAATTTCAAGGTTGGCTCTCCTTTTAGGTATGTTTGCTCATTTTTTCTGGTTTCGGATGTTTTCTTTTATCATTTTGATTTCTTTCTTTATTTATTTTATTTCTCTAGCGGTATTTGTTGACCATCTCTGCATTTGTTTCATCAAAATCGCATCTGCATGTGTTCTTTTATCCAGGCCAATCATGAACTGGACTTTATTTTAATTGTTTTAGTTTGTTTGTTTTTCTTTTAATGCTGGTCTAAAGGGGTTATTTAATTCGGAGGTTTTCATTGATTTCAAAGTTTTTGGTCATTTTTAAAAAAAAAAAATCTTGTGCTAAAATTCTGTCATTTGTTTGGTTTCGAGTTTGAAATCCAGACTTGTTTTGAAAGCCCAAAGAAAGGGTTTAATCCAATTGGTTAAAGGCCCAGGTCTGATTTGCCTTGTGTCAATTTGACCCAGGTTGGTCCGGCAAGGTAATTTTCAGGGGTATGGGGGGTAACTTGGTTAGTTTACCTAGGAAATTTATTAATAACAGCCTGAGGAAGCTTCTTAGAAACTGAAAAACAGACTTACTTGGTAAGCAAGTCAATAATTTAGGGACTAAGTAGCAAAAATGAAAATTCAAAAAGGGCTCAAATGCAAAACTTAGCCTATATTTGCTGCCCTAGTAGCTTGCCTGTAAAGGCATTGCTAACAAGAGCTGAATGGAGATTTTTTGGGGGCAGAGTTAGAAAATTCAGAAATAGAAAACGGCTGAAATTTCTCTTGAAACACTGTTCCATTGGTTTCTTTGATAATTTTTGAAGTTCTCAATCTCTGAAAGAATCACTGAGTCATTTTTGGGTTGAAATGAGTTGAAATTTGAATATTTTAAAGTTGGTTTGAGTTTAATAATTGGAAAACACAGTTACATTGAGATTTCTCATTTTTGGACGATATTCTGATTTCCTTTGAGGTTTAAAATGGTTTGAATTTGGGTATTGAAAGAGTTGGGTTGATTTTGTTGATTGGTGCACTATTTTATCAAGTTTTTTCTGGTTGGGATTTCACTATTTCATTGCTGAAGTGTTTGAAATCTGGGTTGTGTTGTTGCTGGTGTTGATTTCTGCTTTCATTCTGCTGATCCCTCATTTTTCTTTCCCTGTTTCAACCTCCAGGTACACACCTCTGATTTTAGGCATGTAAAACTAGCTCATGAAGTGTTTTGATGAAGATATATGAAGATTATGTTCTCCTTTTGTCAGATGTTCCTCTTCTTTTGTGTATTTCTCAGTTTGTAGTGTTAATTACTTATCTCAGCATGATTAACATGAAGTTGTGTTTAAGAACTATGAGTCTTATGTTGGAATTGTAATAGGATTACTATTAGAGTTACTGATTTTCATTTGTTCCACTCTCTAGGTTTTGTTATTAATAGACGTATCAATTTATTTTAGACCCATGATGTGTTTGTGAGTTCAAATTACAAGATGTATGGTGTTAATTGCAAAGTTGTTATGAGTAAAATTGAGCATGTATGTGAAGTGGGATTGGGAAGATTTATTATGTGAAAGTGCAGCAGATTAGTTGCTGATAAGGACTCGACCTCGAGTCTGATCCCTTGATTTTGGGCCTGGATAGTACCTGGACTCTTAAGTCTGGACTGGGCCTGGCTCTATACATCGCATGTTCAGATTCATTTGAGCACAAACCTAGGATTTGTTCCACTCTCGCTTAGCGTTAGGAAGGAGGCGAAGATGGCAGTTGTTGCGACCAAAACACTCACGCAAGTGTACGCGATCGAAAAGTAATATAGTAGTAAGTAAAGTATCGTTCCCACGAGGAATTGTGATCAACTTATCGACTGATGTAGACTCAAACAATTATAAATTTATGTTATATTATTACAAAATACTTAAAGAACAATTTACAACTTACTTAATAATTGCACAATAATTCAACACAAAATTACTACACCAATTTCACAATATGTTTATAACAATTTGGATAAAGATATTCCAGGGTCATGGACTTGCTAGAGATCATGCTACTATTTTAGCTTAAAATGGATTTATTGAATTATCCGGGTTGTTGATTATAGGGTTAATAATATTTATAAGAATCTTTCGAGTTCTTATGCATCTGTTCAAGTTAAACTAATACCTATATGTCTATGGTATTAATATTAGCAAGAATGCATTTACAATTCCTATTTTTCAACCAAACAAGGCAATTAAGTATATGTCTATCTTAATTGCGAATTCTTCACCCGATGCCCGAGATTCAAAACTTGTTCTATTTGATTCTATATGTAACCAAGAATTTCCTTTTTCAAGTTTAACTCAAGATTCGTAAATAATATTTCACTGTTAGCTACGCAGTAAAATAATTAAAAGCAGAATCAAATAAACAATCCATAACAATAAATTCAAGATCTTCAATCTAAGCTTCAAACAACATAATTATCTAACATCCATGACCAAGAATACTTGAGTTTTTAGCTACTCATAATCATACAAAAATCAACAATAAAAGTCTTAAACATAATATAAACAAACAAATAGAAGAAAGTTTAGAAGAACTCTTTGAATCCTTGCTTCAAGATTGTAATCCCCTTCTTTTCTTCACTTCAAGATTGAGTCTTCTCTTCACTGTCTCTCTCTAAAATTATTTCTTTTTCTAAAAATCTGATCTCTAATAATGGAGTTTTTGCTTTATGTAAATTGAGTGGGATTAAGAAGGAATTTCAATTTTACCCCTAAATAAAGTTTCTCCGGATAGGACACGCGCGAACTATTGCGCGAAGTATGGAGTTTGCGCGATACTTCGCGCGCCTCTTCTTGATTCCAGGCAGAAAAGCTCGCGAACTATTGCGCGAAGTTTAAAAGTTAGCGCACTTCTTCTGGATTCCAGGCAGAAAAGCTCTCAAACTATTGCGCGAAGTTTGAAAGTTAGCGCAATACTTAGCGCACTTTGGTAGCTCAATTTTTTCCATTTTTCCGTCTCGTCCTTGCGCACACTCGACTCCTAGGGGTTGTTCTTGCTCGTAAATCATTCCAATCTCCTCTTGAAAGTATCATTTAGGCTCCTCATCCTGCAATGTATACATATCACAATTAGAGCCTATTTTTCATCAATTAACCATAATATGTCATCGGAATATAATCAAGCGGAAGCATAAACAATAGCTAAATCACCTAAATTTCGCCTATTATCAACACCCCACACTTAATTCATTGCTAGTTCTCGAGCAATCAACTATATTCTCTAGAGAATCCTTCGCTCAACCATTTCCTTTAACGCATTACACCTAGAACAATTTACATGTATCACTCCTAGTAGTGAACAATCCTAGCCTCAAAGCCAACTCTCAAGTGCCATGCAATATTCACACTTCCTCAAAGTGCTCTACACAGAAATCAAGACTTGCTTCTCCGTCACGATTCATATGCCCTCACAATTACATCAACAAAATCTGAGTTCAATCCACCACATTCAATTCATATATTCACATATATCAGGGAAATCACTCACTCTCACAAAAGAGGTCACATGCATGCAATTGGTTTCATAAGCTTGCCCTTAATGTAAATCTCTACTAAGGTAGGCTAGCTCGATCCAAAATCAATTAGGACTTTTTCATGGTTGTAATGTGGGCTAAGGGACGGGTAGGATGTATTTAGGAATAGTGACTCAACCCCTAAGCACTTTAACACATCACACGAGCAATTTTCAGCGCAAATTCTTCAACCCACTTCTCATTCATACACAATATCATCCCACAAATACGCCCTTCTTCTTTAAGCACTCTATTAATTCATTCCCACTAGCTAAAGCAAAACACAATGTAATCTCTTTTTTTCTTTTTCTTTTTTTTTTCTTGTCACTCAATTTCTGCTAGTGGTGTATTCGTTTACAACATAAGTGCACCTTTCATCCTTTTATTGGTTCCACTCAAAAGCCACCCCACACTTATTTCCTTCTTACTTCTTTTAGCGCTCTTCTCACAATTAAAGTGCTTTAAGAGGTAAAAGGATCAAAACACTGTCAATTAAGAACAAAAGGGTATAGGCTTGTAATGCGGGTGCCAAACAAAAAGTCTGAAGGCTCAAAAGGGTTAACTAGGGACAAATTTTATTTTTAATAAGCAATTAAGCTCAAAAAGGTCAAAGAAAGCCTAACCTTATTTTTCAAACCGAGCATCACCTCAAATTTCGCTTCAACTCACATACCGGGCAAGTTCTAGACACAAGTACAATACATGGACTACACAAATACTCACCACACATGGCATATGACTCATTCCAGATCAGCTCATCAAGACACTCCATTACGAGCATTCAATTCAGTACAAACATACAAATTAAGGCACTTTCAGTGAGATTCAACAATTAGGACTAAGCGTTACACTCTAGGGTCTATTGTGTTCAGGTGTGTCAACGCTATGGGTTCACTTTTCTATAGCTTATAACTCGTTATTTTAGTTTACAAATAAAAAAAATATAAAAATAGAAATTAAAACTACCTATGCCCAGTTCAAGATAAACCCTTGGAAAAGAACCGCGGCTTAAAGAAAAACCAAGGGGGGATTGCTACACTTCCTACAAAATAAAAAAATAAAAAACTTGTTTTTTTCGTTTTTTTTAGACTCACTTCCCTCAAGAAAATTCGTCTAAAAGATCCATCGTAGGGAAAAGTATAATTTTTTCTACCATTTTTAATTTTTTTTTCACAAAAAAAATTAATCTTCTAAAATACTACACAACTACGAAGAAAAGAAATAAGAAGCTAAAATACTAAAAAGCTAATTATCCAAAGGAATTCTCCCACCCCACACTTAAAAGAGTGCAATGTCCCCAATGCACAAATAAAAGCAAAAAATAACAAGGGTGGACAAGAAACTCCCTGAAAGGCCAAAGACCGAAGCACTGGTAGCTCACGGGGTACTCAGACTTCTCCCAAGGATGGTCCTTTGTGCGGGTACCTCACACTAGTTCCAACCTGCTGCTCGCATTTGCACACTTTCAGTGGCTTTTCTTCTATTCTCATAATCCTACAACAAATGCTACAAAGGTAGAAAACTAAAATAAACAAAAATAAATAAAAATAAAAGAAAGCAGTAAAGCTGGGTTGCCTCCCAACAAGCGCCTAATTTAACATCGCAGCACGACGTGAACCACTTTTTGCCTCCACCTTGAACTTATAAATTGAGCCCCCAATTTGGCTTCAAGATTTTTGCTATGCTCTAGGGGTGGTGAGATAAATTTAACATGGTTGAGCAACCAATATCGTGTTCTACACTTTTTGGCTTTCAAATGAGGTATGTAATTATGTCTCTCTGGCATGATAAATTCCAGAATATAAGCACCCAGGTCTTCGTACATTGGTTCCCCCAAAGGCTCAGATGACTCGATTTCCATGTCATCATCCAAACACAAAGTTGAAAAATGTGTGGAATGAGGAGCAGTATGCCCCAACTCTAGAATTGTATCACTAGTTACATCCTCATATGTACACACACTAGAGTCTTCAAATATAACATTATCTACTTCTTCACATGGCTCTAGAGTGCTTTCCTCAACATGGACATCATTAATAGAAGTACGCTGGAATGATTGACTCTCCAATTTTAGCTCCTCGAATTGGCGTATAAGCTCCTTTTCAGTTTCACACAACTCAGAACTATTTTGTTGGGCATTAGACGTATCAACCTTTGCAATCAATTGAGCTCCCAAGTCATGAATAACAGTGCCAAATTTTTCGATCTCTTGTCCTATTTTAGCTCTTACTTCTATTAGGCCTTGTATCCCATCTGTAATTTTCTCACGTTGAGCCTCATATATCTCCAATCTTTCAGCTTGTTCCACCAGCCAGGTTTGACTCAAAATCTCCTCTTTTTCAAAATTTTCCTCTTGCTGGTACTCACTATCTTCATTCAATTCTTCTATATTGGCCTTCATTCTTGTGATTGTTGCCCTCATTCTTTTCATATCTTTTTTGAATTCATCCTGTTGCTCTGCTACTTGCTTTAAAATATCCCCAATATATGCATCAGGTTCCATATCTTGTACTTCATTGCCCCTATCAAACTCACAAACATTATTAGAATGATCATAATAAGGGCTCAGAGAAGAATGAAAAGAATTAGGACAACCATCCCATTGGTCATCTTGACCACCACACATATTACAAATATTCCACTCAAAGGGTTGAGATTGTGCGCACAACTCATTTCCGGGAACATTCTGACAATTTTTCCACCAGTGCGGTCCTCCATAATATGGACAAGGATCATCAAAATACGAATAACCATCATTCGAATAACTTTCATTCCAAGATTCCATGTTAAAATAAATAAAAAATATTAACTAAACTAAAACAAAAAAATTGAATAAATAAAAATAATTCAATGTCTAGTCTAGAAGAATAGTTAATTTCCAAGTCCCCGGCAACGACGCCAAAAACTTGTTGCAATCAAAACACTCACGCAAGTGTACGCGATCGACAAGTAATATAGTAGTAAGTAAAGTATCGTTCCCACGAGGAATTGTGATCAACTTATCGACTGATGTAGACTCAAACAATTATAAATTTATGCTATATTATTACAAAATATTTAAAGAACCAATTTACAACTTACTTAATAATTGCACAATAATTCAACACAAAATTACTACACCAATTTCACAATATGTTTATAACAATTTGGATAAATATATTCCCGGGTCATGGACTTGCTAGAAATTATGCTACTATTTTAGCTTAAAATGGATTTATTGAATTACCCGGGTTGTTGATTATAGGGTTAATAATATTCATAAGAATCTTTCGATTTCTTATGCATCTATTCAAGTTAAACTAATACCTATATGTCTATGGTATTAATATTAGCAAGAATGCATTTACAATTCCTATTTTTCAACCAAACAAGGCAATTAAGTATATGTCTATCTTGATTGCGAATTCTTCACCCGATGCCCGAGATTCAAAACTTGTTCTATTTGATTCTATATGCAACCAAGAATTTCCTTTTTCGAGTTTAACTCAAGATTCGTAAATAATATTTCACTGTTAGCTACGCAGTAAAATAATTAAAAGCAGAATCAAATAAACAACCCATAACAATAAATTCAAGATCTTCAATCTAAGCTTTAAACAACATAATTATCTAACATCCATGACCCAAGAATACTTGAGTTTTTAGCTACTCATAATCATATAAAAATCAACAATAAAAGTCTTAAACATAATATAAACAAACAAATAGAAGAAAGTTTAGAAGAACTCTTTGAATCCTTGCTTCAAGATTATAATCCCCTTCTTTTCTTCACTTCAAGATTGAGTCTTCTCTTCACTTTCTCTCTCTAAAATTATTTCTTTTTTTAAAAATCTGATCTCTAATAATGGAGTTTTTGCTTTATGTAAATTGAGTGGGATTAAGAAGGAATTCCAATTTTACCCCTAAATAAAGTTTCTTCGGATAGGAAACGCGCGAACTATTGCGTGAAGTATGGAGTTCGCGCGATACTTCGCGCGCCTCTTCTTGATTCCAGGCAGAAAAGCTCGTGAACTATTGCGCGAAGTTTGAAAGTTAGCGCAATACTTAGCTCACTTCTTCCGGATTCCAGGCAGAAAAGCTTGCGAACTATTGCGCGAAGTTTGAAAGTTAGCTCAATACTTGGCACACTTCAGTAGCTCGATTTTGTCCATTTTTCCGTCTTGTCCTTGCGCACACTCGACTCCTAGGGGTTGTTCTTGCTCATAAATTATTACAATATCCTCTTGAAAGCATCATTTAGGCTCCTCATCATGCAATGTATACATATCACAATTAGAGCCTATTTTTCATCAATTAACCATAATATGTCATCGGAATATAATCAAGCAGAAGCATAAACAATAGCTAAATCACCTAGATTTCGCCTATTATCAATAGCGGAGGCTAAGATGACAACTTTTGCTTGTTTGTATGAGGAACTAAGGAACAAAGGTGGGGATAAGAAGTTATTTGGACTCGCTAAGGCGAGAGAGAGGACAACTCGGGATCTGGACCAAGTGAGGTGCATAAAAGATGATGACGGCAAAGTTTTGATGGGAGATGACCAGATTAAGAGGAGGTGGCAGACCTACTTTCATAAACTTCTAAGTGAAGAAGGGGATCAGGATATTATACTTGGGGAATCGAGGAATGCCGACAGTCACCATGAAGTAAGTAATTGTAGGGACATTGAGATCGATGAAGTCATGGAGGCAATGCGTAAGATGAGAAGGGGCAGAGCTACCGGGCCAGACGAAATTCCGATTGAACTATGGAGGTGTGTGGGTAGAGCAAGCTTGGAATGGCTTACTACATTGTTTAGTGTTATATTCAAGACTAATAGGATGCCTGAAGAGTGGAGGTGGAGTACAATGGTCCCGTTGTATAAGAACAAAGGTGATGTCCAGAGCTGTAACAACTATAGGGGCATCAAATTACTAAGTCATACCATGAAAGTTTGGGAGAGAGTGGTAGAAATGAGAGTGCGAAGGACGGTGTCTATTTCAGACAACCAGTTCGGGTTCATGCCGGGGTGATCTACCACAGAAGCTATCCACCTTATTAGGAGGATGGTGGAACAGTACAGGGATAGGAAGAAGGATCTCCACATGGTGTTTATTGATCTGGAGAAAGCGTACAATAGGGTTCCTAGGAAGGTATTATGGAGCTGCTTAGAGGATAAAGGGGTCCCGGTTGACTATATTAGGGTGATTAAAGACATGTATGCTGGAGCTAAGACTCGGGTTAGGACAGTAGGAGGCGACTCTGAACACTTTCCAGTTATTACGGGGTTGCACCAAGGGTCTGCGCTCAGCCCATTCCTATTTGCCCTGGTGATGGATGCACTGACTCATCATATTCAAGGGGAGGTGCCATGGTGCATGCTATTTGCTGATGACATTATTCTAATTGACGAGACACGAGGCGGCGTCAACGAGAGGCTAGAGATTTGGAGACATGCTCTTGAGTCTAAAGGTTTCAAGTTGAGCAGGACGAAGACGGAATACCTCGAGTGCAAATTTGGAGTTGAGCCGACGGAAGCGGGAGTTGAAGTGAGGCTTGACTCTCAAGTCATTCCCAAGAGGGGTAGTTTCAAGTACCTTGGATCGGTTATTCAGGGGATCGGGGAGATTGACGAGGATGTCACACACCGTATAGGGGTGGGGTGGATGAAGTGGAGGTTAGCGTCGGGAGTCTTGTGTGACAAGAAAGTGCCACCGTTACTAAAAGGTAAGTTTTATAGAGCAGTGGTTAGGCCTGCCATGTTATATGGAACTGAATGTTGGCCGGTAAAGAACTCACACATCCAGAAGATGAAAGTAGCAGAGATGAGGATGTTGAGGTGGATGTGCGGGCATACAAGGATGGATAAGATTAGGAATGAAGATATTCGAGAGAAGGTGGGCGTGGCCCCCATGGAGGACAAGATGCGGGAAGTAAGACTCAGATGGTTCGGGCACATTCAGAGGAGGAGCACTGATGCACCGGTGAGGAGGTGTGAGCGACTGGTTGTAGTGGGTATGCGGAGAGGTAGAAGGCGATCTAAGAAGTATTGGGGAGAGGTGATCAGACAGGACATGGCCCTTGACAAAAAATTATGGAGGTCGAGCATTAAGGTTGTAGGTTAGGGGAAAGTTGTGAATATTTCTATAGCATAATAGAGTGAGACTAGCTAGTTAGGAGTTAGACTAAGAATGTCATTGGTCGTCTATTGATGCAGGGCTTTACCTGCTAGTTTTACTATACCAGCCATTTATTTCGTATTTCGTATTCTGTATTTCATATCTCTTATATTGCTGTTATTGTATTATGCATTTTTATGGTACTAATATATCGGATCCTGTTGCTTTTTTTCAGCTGAGGGTCTCCTGGAAACAGCCTCTCTACCCTTCGGGATAGGGGTAAGGTCTGCGTACATATTACCCTCCCCAGACACCACTTGTGGGATTATACTGGGTCGTTGTTGTTGTTGTTGTTGTTGTTGTTGTTGTTGTTATCCATGTTCACACAGAAGTTCTCAAATGTTCAAAGGGTTATAAGCAGAACTTGATTTCAAAATCAGAATTGAAAACATGTGAGTTTTGTGCTGAGTTCTTTGTATGTGTGAGGTCGATTAATTATGGGTATAAGTCTAATGCTTTGGCATGTTACATTTTGCACTAATTGATGATTGTACAAGTCTATTCTGTGGGTGATGGTAACATTGCTTAAAGTAAAATTGGTAATTGATAGCATGATGTAGTATTAAATGGTTTGCTTTTGTCAAGTGATGAATAACACAATAGGCACGTCTCCTTGGTTTGCACATATGTTTGCCTCCATTGGGGTTTGATTCCGAGTTCTATGCCTACAGCCTGTGCTCACCAATATTTGGGCTCCTTTTAGGCTTGAGTATCGAAATCATTTTAAGTTGAAAGGAAGTCCATTGCATTTGGGCAGCCTTTCGATTTGAAAAATCTGAATTTGGGCGTCAATTTAAGAATAGTTGCAATTTCTTTAAGCCGTATTTAATTATTGTAGTCAGTGGAGGTGAACCATATTAGTAACACAAATAGTCTATGGCCCTCCAAACTTTAGTTTGAGGTGCGACGAGCCAAATAAAATCTCAAACGCGTGGCCCTCACTTAATTATTTCTTTTAAAATCCTTAGAATTCGAGGCATGCCATTTAGCAAATTTCCATGGCCCTCGCAAAGTTAAAAATGCGTAATTTCTTTAGGCACATTATTTTAATAATATTTCCTTCCTAAACTCGGGTGTGCATTTCATGTGACGAAAAATCCAAATCTCAACAATGTTAAATAAAATGTGTCAAGGACTGCGGGTGCATTTCATGTGGCGTGGTTCAAAACGTGTTTTAGATAACGTTGAATCTTCCTAAAACTAATTAAAACGTCTAATAAGTTAAAAATGTACCATAGGCTAAAACATGTAATAAATCAGATAATAGACCAATTATAATAGTTTAAGCGACCGTGCTAGAACCACGAAATCCGGGGATGCCTAACACCTTCCCTCGGGTTAACAAAATTCCTTATACAGAATTTCTGGTTCACAGACTTCAAAAGGAAAGTCGAATTTTCCTCGACTTGGGATTTTAAAATAAACCGGTGACCATCCCAAGTGGCGACTCTGAATAAAATAAATAAATAATCTCATTTCGAAAAATGTCACTTAAAGTGGAAAAGCTCCCTTGTACTACCGTCGGGTGTGTAAAAAAGAAGGTGTGACAGCTCTGGCGACTCTGCTGGGGAGCATAACCCAGAACTTCAGTTCAGGGTTCAAGAATTCGAGCTTAGAGTAGCTGTTATAGTTGACTTTATTTATTATCTGATTTTTTACATGTTTGACCCTAATGTGCTTAATATCGCTTTTTACCGCTTTGATATTGGGTGAACTGTATATAAATTGCTGTGAAATCTTCTTCTCTCAGAGTCTTCTAAATCATCTAGGGAGTGTGCACTTCGTGTGACTTCTTTTATGTTAGAGTCTTATCCAATTTTAGAACGAGGTTCGGACAAGTTGCAAAGCCGGTGAAGTTTCTGTATTCCCGGTACGCTGCCCCCCCTCGGCTCGAGCTGTCCGCTCGGGTAAGCCAGGTCTAGAACAGTACACCCAGGTTCTAAACATAGAATAATATAGCCTTATGCCGGATCCCTAGTAGGAACGTTTGTTTGCATCACATGCATTTGACCTTAGGGACTCAACACAGGGGTTGGGTCTATTAACACAGGTGTACCCCATATTACAAAGACCATCCTGATGCATCTTACGTGTTACTTGCGCATCTATTTGTTTTGGCTTGCATGTTGACCGACTTCTAGAATAGGGAAAGGAAATAAAAAAAAAGGTGAGAGGTAGGTATTTAGAAAATTCTGAAACTCTGCCGAAATTCTGGAAAAAAAAGCCATTTCAAAATGAGCCAAAAATTTTCAAGTGCCACGTCTCCCCTGTTCCGTCAAAACCGACTGAACTACGCGTGCCTGATTCTCACCGGATGTGATATACGTAGGCAAACCTCATCGGTTCCGACCCCAATTTTCAAAAATCCAAAAATATTGTCCTTCACTTCTTTTTTTTTAGAAGTCTTTCTTTGAGACCCCAATTTTCAAAAATCCAAAAATATTTTTCTTTAGTTTCTTCTTTAAAAATCTTTCCTTAGAAAATTCAAAAAAAAAAGGAAGTCTTTATTTTTAACTCAAAATAAATAGTTTCCTTCTTTCTGAAGTCTTTCATAAGGAAAAGGAAATAAAAAGAAAAATCAATAAAAATCAGAATCCAAAATACGAGTTTCCTTTATTTTAAAATATTTATTTTTTTCAAATATTCAAAAAAAAAAAGAATAAAAAAAAATATTTTCCTTGTTTAAAAGTCTTTCTTTCAAAAATGAAAATTTGAAATCCAAAAATATTTTCGTTTTTCTTTAGAAGTGCTTTCGTAAATCAAATAAAAATTTAGAAATCCAAAACATTTTCTTAAAAGTCCCTCTTTCGAAAATTAAGAGGCAACATCTAAAATCCAAAAATATTTTCTTTCTTCTTTAGAAAAAGAGAAAACAATTGAAAATTAAAACAAAAATATTTTCCTTTTACTTTTGAAATTCCCCAAAGTTCAAATCAAAAGAAGAATGAATTTTTAGAAGTCTTTTTTCAAAAACAAAACAAAAATAAAAATCAAAAAAAAAATATTTCATTTCTTCTTTTAAAGCATTTCTTTCAAAAATTCCAACCAAAAAAAGTTAGTTTATTTACTCCATTCCCAATCTTCCCGAACTACGCCAGTTTGATTCTCACCGGATGTGGGATACGTAGGCAACCCTCATCGGGTCCAACTTCCCTTTTTGCAAAAAATAGCCCAAAAAGAACAAAAATATTATTTTTTTTACTGTGAATAAGTAAGGTGATGTCATTCTTGTCTAAAATAGCCGAATGTCCCCAAAAGGGCGCCGGAAGGCTATTTTTGCAAGAACAGCTGCTTGTGGTCTCTTTTTCAAATCTTTGACCGGTTGTCGAGTACAGCCTTAAAATCTTTTTCCCCGAAGTGCTGAAAGGCCGTATTTGCAAAGACGGATTTTTGTTTTTGGAATGAAAACTTTTGGAAAAAAAATAATAATAAAAAAAGAGTGTTAATCTTTTCTTGAGTCAAAATGAGTTATTAAATCACCCTAATAAATGTGTAGGATGAGCACAAACGAAAATGAACCCTTCGCAGCTCTTGAAGAAATTCCCTTACAACTTCATATGTGGTGGAATAATTTGGGAAAAGGCAGTAGAGGAACTGTGATTAAAGTATTCGGTGGTCTTGTCGGACTGTTGAACATCAAGCCAAGATTGGACATAATTGAAACCCTGATACCTTTTTGGGAACCGACTCGAAATGTGTTCCGCTGATTTTGAGGTCACACCCACACTAGAAGAAATTGCGGGTTATGCCAGCCTTAATGGAAATCTTAGAAGTCGGTATCCGGTGTCACCAAGGCCGGTATCTCCCCACATGTTTCTGGATATGTTGAGTATTATCCGGGATATCCAGGATAAGAATTTATCTGAAGGGTCATGCACTTTCCAGTTATTGTACCAGCGCGTTATGGTAACCCCCAAGGCTTTGAAGCACCGAATAGTGGTTTGACTCACGCTGGAAATAAAGATAAATGGGAGGCAAGGCGAGGCTTGGTCTTTATAGTGGCATTCTTGGGAGTTATAATCTGTCCACGAAAAGACCGCAACATAGAACTGGGCCTAGTGGGAATGGTTGACGTTGCAATCAAGAAAGCTAATGGCACTCTGGTTCCCTTGATTTTGTTTGAAATTTATCGAGCTTTGACCATTTATCGGGAAGGGGTAAAGTTCTTCCAAGGCTGCAATCTGTTACTACAATTATGGATGCAAGAACATCTCTACCACCGGGTTGAATATATGAATTATGGTATGACCGATTTGAGTTGCATTGAAGAATTTGAAAGTCGAGTAGTGGGTATTGAATTCCCCGAGGGTACTGAAGCTTGGCTTGCACATTTGAGCTCTTTGACTGCTGATGAAATTGAGTGGGCATTCGGATGGCTTCCTGTCACCGAATCAGTATACATGTCAGCGGAGGTATGTTATCTCCTCCTGATGGGCATCTGGAGCATCCAGCCATATGCTCCCCACAGGGTTTTGCGCCAATTAGGAAGATTTCAAACTGTTCCCCATGACGAAGATTTGAGTAAACATGTCATTGAATTGGGCCCAAAAGCCGTATTTCCGGAAGGAAGAGTTCGCCAAGTGTGGAATGAATGTAGATTTCTTGAACCTAAGACCATGGTGCGAGATCTAGCTAGAGGTAAAGTAGACCCCAAGTACATTATTTGGTTCGGTAAAAGGTTCCAAATTTCTGAGAGACCTGCTAAGAGAGCTCATGTTCAACAATTCACCAATGACTCGCAAGAGCAGTGGGGCTCGTTGGCAAAAGAAGAAAGTTACAGGGATAAAATAAGCCAGTTGAAAAGGCGAGTCATGGACTTCAGTTTGAAAATGGTTTGCAAGCCACCGCAGATGAGGGAAAAAAGAAAAAACTAACTCAAGAAATGAAGCCCTCAAAGCTCAAATCCGGAAGATGAAAATAACTACTAGAAACCTAGAAAGAAGCCGAGCGGAAGGCTTATAAGCAGACTGAAAAAGAAAGCCCTTGAGTGTCAAGATGACTTAGAAAAGTCTGAGGCCAGTCTAGCAAAAGCCCAGGCTCAATTAGCGGAAAATGTAAAAGGTCGGACACAGTTTGTGCAACAAATGAATAGAAAGTATGAAGGGACAATCACCAGCCTGAGAAGAAAGGTAATTACTCTTGAGAATAAGGCAGCCAAGCAAGCTAAAGATTTCAAAGCTGATAGGGAACACTGTTATGATTTGATGGCTCAGATGGAGGAAGGAATATGACAGTTACAAAATCAACACCTTCACGACTCTCAAGTGTTAGAAGCCCGGAATCAGCAGATAGGGTGATTGCTTCAGGAAAAGGGCAGAATCCGAGAAAGGATCAGAGCCATTGCTGACTACATTACCATGAAGTGCCAAGCATGCGAGGATATGACTCGTTCGCTGCAGTGATGACTTTCGTTCGCCATATAATGAGTGATTTGGAGCGGCTACAAGGGGATCTCGCATATAGGCCCACGGCAAAACCGAATGATATCCCGCGGGCCCCAGGAGCATTAATGTATTCTTGATTTTTACTTGAGTCTATTTATTTTTTGTTTTGTTTTTTTCCTTCTGTTGGAATCTGCCAGTTTATTTTTGAGTCTGTATTTTCTTTCTATCAGAGTCTGTTAGTTGGTTCTTGAGTCTGTATTGTCATCTTGTTGTTGGAGTCTGTTGGTTTTCTTTTCGAGTCTGTTAGTTTTGAGTCGTTGTAATCAAAGCATTTTCTTTTTATGAAAAATTGAAAATCCCAAAATATTTTGTTATGAACTATGCTCGGTCTGACTCATGCGGGGTCATGATACGTAGGCAATCTTCATATAATTCGACCATAACCAAAAGAAAGAAAGAAAGAAAAAAGAAAAAAAAAAGAAAAAAAAAAGAGGAAAAAGAAAGAAAAAGAAAAGAAAAGAGAGAAAATAAGAAACTGTGAGGAGGAAATAGTGGCAAATCAAGAGAGGGAAATAAGAGGATGAAAACAAAGAGAAGTCAAGCAAAGAAAGGCAAGAATGAAAAAAGAGAGATGAAAAGGAAAAGTGGAAGTGGAAAGAAGAAAAGCCGAAATAAAGCATGCAACCGTTGCAAAACATGTAGAAATACATTTAATTGCATAGGTGCATCACACCCTCAACGTGCGATTACATGTGTGTTATTTGTTCCAAACTAACCATTTGATGAAGTTATATCCAGCCCGGGTTTTTATAGAATGGTGGTTGGTTTTTGTGGTAATCTGGCTTTGCACCCATACTTTACGAGATCAAAGGGGAGCATCGAAATGTCTTCACAAATGACTCTGCCAACAATTCCCATCATGGATGATAGTCCAATCTCAGGCATCCCAACATCAGAATCGGCAGTTACCAAAGAAAACAGAATCTTGCTTCTCCGGGTTATGAAAATGTAGGACACTTGGGAAAATGGAAAAGAGCCACCAAGCGCAATCCCAGGATTCCCCGAACTCTTTCCTAGAGCAAGCGGTACCTCCACTGTCCCAATCAGTCACCCAAATACACCACTAGGACACCAACGATCTCGGATCATTTTGTGGGAACAACCTTCTGAGGTTCGCCCCCAGGTGTTAATGTCCGGTACAACTTCAAATATCTTCACCGCTCCACCTTGCTCGGCCACAGCACAGCCTACACTGCCCATGCCTGGTGTTGACCCCTCAGCTTTCACCATCCAAACAACCACATTCCTAATGGAACCTCCTCAGTTTCCCATTTATACTTACCCTCAACCACCCCGATATAAGTTCACTGCGGGGCAGAAAAGACCACCAAAACTCCTGAGCAAGTAAAGATTGCGAAGAAGATGAGGAGTATGGAACAAAGTCTTAAAAGCATACAAGGATTGAGTGGACAGAAAAGTGTATCATATGCCGACTTATGTATGTTACCTCATGTGCATCTGCCATTGGGATTCAAAACCCCAAAATTTGAGAAGTATGATGGACACGGTGATCCTATTGCTCATCTCAAGAGATATTGCAACCAGCTGCGAGGAACCGGTAGGAAGGAAGAACTCCTCATGGCCTATTTCGGAGAAAGTCTAGTTGGCATCGCATCTGAATGGTACATGGACCAAGATATATCCTACTGGCACATCTGGGATGACCTTGCTAGAGATTTTATCAGACAGTTCCAATACAACATTGATATTTCTCCAGATAGGAACTCGTTGACAAACTTGAAGAAGAAATCCTCGGAAAGCTTTCGAGAGTACGCAGTTAAATGGCATGAACAGACCTCCAGGGTAAAGCCTCCAATGGATGAGATTGAAATGGTCACAGTTTTCCTCCAAGCTCAGGAAGCTGACTACTTCCAAAATATGATGTCCGCAATGCGTAAACTGTTCGCTGAAGCCATCAAGATTGGCGAAATGGTTGAAAATGGGTTTGAAAACGGGTCGAATTCTAAGCCAATCCACTATCATAGCTACCTCCCAAGCCATTCAGGGTGGGTCTGGAGGAGTAGCAAGGGGAAAGAAAAAAGGAAGAAATATCCATGGCAGTGTCGGGTGCAAGAAAACACCGTACCCCCAAATCCCTTTTCTCAGAAAGGACCCCGCAGCACTATTACCCCCACCAAGACATAGCCTATGCTCCACAGCCATACACGGTCATGAATACTCAACCTTATGTCCGGCCACAACAACAAGCCAATCGGAACCAAGCTTCATTTTCTAGAAACCAGCCTCCTTACCAAAACCACTACAACTCCCGGCCTCCACAAAATAATTTCCACCCTTGTGAACCACCCAAGAGGCCAAACTTTATACCAATTGGCGAACCCTACTCCAGCCTATTACCAACGCTTGTTCAAATGGGTCTGCTACAGCCTGTTCCTCAAACCAGGCAAAACCCAGCATTACCCGCTTACAGAGCCGGTACCTGATGCGCCTATCACTCAAGGGCAGACGGGCACGACATAGATGATTGTTGGACTTTGAAGAGAGTCGTAGAGAACTTGAAAGAACAAAGGAAGATAGTGCTAAGGGATGAAGATATTCCCAATGTGACTAACAACCCATTGTCGGCCCACAACAACGGACCGGTAATTGAAATGATTTGTGAGGACAAGGAATTTGACCCAGAATTGAAGGCCATCATTGCCATCGCTGATGTAGAAAAGAAACCAAAAGCTGCCCCGAAGTAAGACAAAGGGGAGAAAAGAACAAAACCACCCCTCTAAAGTCAGAGAAGAAAGTTGAAGTTGAAACTGGGGCAACGCCTCCCAAAGATGGTGTTCTCTATGTCCCTCGAGGCCGCAAAGAAAAGAAAATGACTTTGAGTCCTCCCAGGAGATTCGAGCTGAATAAGACAACCCAAATGTATGTGCCCAAGGGAGCTTATGTGATGTGGGGACAATTATTCCACCAAGGCTGAGTGAGCCCGTGGTTATTGGCTGCACGTCACAAAAGCCCATGACGGATCCTACCACTATGTCCTGGAACTACAAAAAATCAGTGGTGACTTACAGAGGCAAAGAAATCTCGGGAGAAGTTCAAGAAAATAACCCGGCTGAAAAGTATTTAAATTTGGAAGAGGTGAACAATGCCACTAGAAAGTGCTTCCCATCTAAGAAGCCCGTAAGTGTCGAAGAAGCGGAGGCCTTCTTTCAAAAGATGAAAATGGCGGATTATGAGGTGATCGACCAGCTTCAAAAATCTCCTACACAAGTCTCCTTGTTATATCTGTTGATGAACTCCGCCGAACATCAAACGGTATTGATCAAGACCCTTAACGAAGCATATGTACCTGTTGAGGCTTCTGTAGAGCAGTTGGAGAGAATGGCCGAAAGATTTTTCACAATCAACCAGATCTCCATCAGCAAAAATGACTTGTCCTTAGAAGGGGACGCACATAACAAAGGCCTGCACCTGACAGTCAAATGCGAAGGGTACTACGTGAAAAGGTTTATGTTGGACGGAGGCTCTGGGGTAGACATTTGACCACTTTCAACTCTGCAGCATATGGAAATCGGTACGAAAAGAATCCGACCCAACAACGTCTGTGTACGTGCCTTCAATGGTATAAACAGGGAAACAATTGGAGAGATTGATCTGATTCTGACAATCGGCCCAGTAGACTTTGAAGTAACCTTCCAAGTTCTGGACATGGACACATTCTACAACTTTCTTTTGGGGAGGTCGTGGATCCATGCAGCGGGGGTTGTACCCTCTACTCTTCACCAGATGTTGAAGTTCGAGCACGAGGATCAAGAGATTGTGGTTCACAGGGAAGATGAGCAATCAATTTATCGAGACCCATCAGTCTCGTGTCTTGAAGCAAGAGAGGGGAGTGAACACATAGTCTATCAGGCCTTTGAAATCGTGGTCGCTGATCAGTGTGAAGAAGGAAAACCTTGCCCTCAACCCTTCCTTTCTAATGCATCAATCATGGTGGCCAAAGAAATGATCAGGCATGGCTACAAACCTGGGAAAGGGCTTGGGAAATCATTGCAAGGAATAGCTAAACCTATCACCCTGACCGTCGGTGAAAAGTTCTTTGGGGTAGGCTTCCGACCTACTCCAGCTGATGTAAGATAGGCAGATGATAGAAAGAGTGATGATTGGGACTTGCCTCAGCCGGTGCCGCATCTGTACAGAATATTTGTCAAGCCGAAATACAATGAGGAAGAGGAAGATAAGGCCTTTACGGCCGAAGAAATTGAAGAAATTTGTGGGGCTATGAGGAAGATACTGTATGAAGCCCATATGGTTCAACCAGGGGAAGGCTCAAGCACCACTGAGGTGTTGTATATGGGACCTAATGCCAAGCTCCAGAATTGGAAAGCTACTCCATTCCCAATCAGGCAGGAGTCCCAGTAGACCTGTCCTGCCACTTTTTCTACATCACGAGTTATTCCAGTGTGTAACTCGGATGTTTTCTTTAGTTTCTTGTCTTCTAATTTCCAATGTAAACCCTGTTATCTTCAAATTCAATGAAATTAAATCAATATTTCATCGTTTATCTTTCTTTATTCTTTCTGATTCGGTTATTTTTCTCTTTTATTTCTTCTTTCAGTTCTAATAATGCGGCTTTAAATAACATGACATGCTTGTAGACTTCATGCCCAGATCCAAACACACTGTCTAACTGTGAAATAATGAACCAAGAACCAGAATACAATGAAGAAGTGGCTTTTAGGTAATCAATCGTGAATTGGAATAATTCGAGAATAAACCTAAGCCGAATTTAAATGATACTGAGCCGGTTAATTTGGGTAGTTATGAATAAATCAGGGAAATCAAGATAACCATTCACACAGATGGAAAAACCCAGGACGTATTAATCAAACTCCTGTTTGAGTTCAAAGATGTGTTTGCTTGGTCATATGACGATATGCCACGACTAATGTTGATTTGGTGGTTCATAAGTTGCCGACTTACCTCGGCTACCCCCATGTCCATCAAAAGCAAAGTAAGTTTAAAACTGACATCAGTGACAAGATCAAAGAAGAAGTCACGAAAAGTGGGGGTGATCCGAGTAGTTCGGTATACCACATGGCTAGCTAATGTAGTTCCAGTGCTAAAGAAAGACGGGAAGACCTGGGGTGTGTGTGGATTACAGAGATTTAAACAAAGCGAGTCCCAAGGACAATTTCCCTTTGTCGAACATCCACATCCTTGTTGATAACTGCACCAAACATGAGATACAGTCCTTTGTGGATTGTTACGCAGGATATCACCAGGTATTGATGGATGAAGAAGATGCATAAAAGATAGCTTTTACCACACCCTGGGGCACATACTGTTACAGGGTCATGTTGTTTGATCTGAAGAATGCCGGGGCAACTTGCATAAGGGCCATGACTGCCATTTTTCATGATATGATGCATCAAGAGATAGAGGTTTGTGTGGATGATGTGATCATCAAGTCCAAAACTCAAGATGACCATATTCGGGACTTGAGAAAATTCTTTGAGCGGCTACGCAGATATGATTTGAAGCTAAACTCTGCCAAGGTGCATTTGGAGTCCCATCTGGCAAACTTTTGGGTTTCATAGTCAGTCGAAGGGGCATTGAGTTAGACCCAACAAAGATAAAGTCCATTCGGAATTTGCCTCCTCCGAAAACCAAGAAGGATGATATGAGTTTGTTGGGAAGATTGAACTACATCAGCCGGTTCATTGCCCAGTTGACCTCCACGTGTGAACCCATATTCAAGTTGTTAAAGATAGATGCGGAGATCAAATGGACAAACGAGTGACAAGAAGCTTTCTATAAAATCAAGGAATATCTGTCGAATCCGATAGTGTTGGTCCCACCTGAGCCAGGGAGGCCTCTGTTACTGTATCTGACAGTATTGGAAAATTCTTTCGGTTGTGTCCTCGGGCAACATGATGTGACCGGAAAGAGAGAGCAGGCCATTTACTATTTGAGCAAGAAGTTTACTAGTTATGAAGCCAAGTACATTTTACTGGAAAGAACTTGTTGCGCTTTAACTTGGGTCGCTCAGAAACTGAGGCATTATTTGCAAGCCTACACCACTTACCTCATAACCAGCTTGGATCCTTTAAAATACATATTCCTGAAGCCAATGCCCACTGGGAGGTTAGCGAAGTGGCAGATCCTGCTCATGGAATTTGACATAGTCTATGTCACTCGCACTGCAATGAAAGCCCAGGCGTTAACAAATCATTTGGCTGAAAATTCTGTCGATGATGAAGACCAACCTTTGAACACTTACTTCCCGGATCTAGAGGTAAATTCAGTTGAGGCAATATCCGAAGACACCAATGCTTGGAAAATGTTCTTTGATGGAGCGGAAAATGCAAAGGGCATTGGAATTGGGGCATCTTGATCTCACCCACCGGCCAGCATTATCTAACCACAGCCCGGCTTCGGTTTTTCTACACAAACAACACCGCTGAGTATGAAGCCTGCATTATGGGTATGAACATGGCAATCGACCAAGATGTTGAAGAATTGTTAATCATGGGAGACTCGGATCTGATTATCCGACAAGCTCAGGGAGAATGGGAAACTCGAGATGTCAAGCTTATTACTTATAGTCAATATGTGGAAGATCTTGGCAAGAGATTCAAGTCAATAGAGTTCAAGTACATCCCTCGTTGCCATAACAAACTGGCCGATGCGCTTGTTACTTTGGCCTCGATGCTGCCATACCTAGGCAATGCCTACATTGATCCCTTAGAAATCCAAATTAGGGAAAGGCATGGCTACTGTAATATGGTTGAGGCAGAACCAAATATTCAGCCATGGTATCATGACATCAAAAGATTTTTGAAAACCAAAGAATAACCCGAGCAAGCCAGTGGAGACCAAAAGAGAACCATTAGATGGCATGCAAGTGGTTTCTTTTTGAGTAGTGATGTCTTGTACAAAAGGACCTCGGACCTCAACTTGTTAAGATGTGTTGACGCCGAAGAAGCCGGAAGAATCATGTATGAAGTGCACGTAGAAGTGTGCGAACCCCACATGAACGAGCATGTTTTGGCAAAGAAAATCCTTCGAGTGGGTTATTACTGGATGACCATGGAAAAAGACTGCTTCAGTTTTGTTCGGAAGTGTCATCAGTGTCAGGTACACGGTGACTTGATTCATGCACCTCCCACAGAACTGCATCCCATCTCAGTGCCTTGGCCATTTGTTGCCTGGGGCATGGACGTCATTGGGCCAATCAGGCCAAAAACCTCAAATGGACATAGATTCATACTGGTCGCCATTGACTATTTTATGAAATGGGTTGAAGCAATCACTCTCAAATCTGTCACCAAGAAAGTTGTGGTAGATTTCATGTACTCCAATCTTATCTGTCGTTTTGGCATTCCTGCAACTATTATCACAGACAATGCTGCAAACTTGAATAGTTATTTGATGGGGGAGATATGCGAACAATTCAAGATAACGCATCGGAACTCTACTCCTTATCGGCCTAAAGCCAATGGTGTCGTTGAAGCAGCAAACAAGAACATCAAAGATTTTGAGAAAGATGATTCAAAGTTCCAGGCAGTGGCATGAAAAGTTGCCTTTTGCATTGTTGGGGTATTGCACTAATGTGTGTACGTCGGTCGGAGCAACACTGTACCTTTTGGTTTATGGCACTGAAGCCGTAATACCCGCAGAAGTTGAAATCCCTTCTCTCCGGATCATTGTTGAAGCTGAAATTGAAGACAGTGAGTGGGTCAAAGCCCGTCTGGAACAGTTAACCCTGATTAATGAAAAGTGAATGGCCGCAGTTTGCCACGGGCAGTTGTACCAACAAAGAATGACCCGTGTGTCGACGCCCCCTTTTTCCTTCCTAAAAGAAGGCGAAATTGGGTTTACGATATTATGGGCAAAACAACTCTTATTCCCTTTTGAGGAATCGGGTTATGGAATTTGAAAAGTCGCCACCTAATGATTATAGTGCATTAGGACACTTTAGAGAAAAGAAGAAGATTTTTTGGAAGAAAACCAGAGTTCGGGTAAGGGCTTGAGATTATCTCGAGGGGAAGGTGTTAGGCACCCCTCAAGATCCACTAGTGTGGTTTCCGGCCATACTTAGCTGTGACTTTAAGAAGAGTAGGGCTTGAGATAATCAGACAATGTTTGCACATAAGAAATATAAACAAGTTGACTATTTTGAAAGAAGAAAGACACAAGTGATTTTTTTGTTTGGAAAAAAGGAAAGCTTAGTTTGAAGAAAACGTTAATTTAAATGAAGGAAAAGCAAAGAAAAGGGTCCTAGGTTTAACTATAATATGGATCACTTCGGTGCAATACCCAGCAATCATTCTCACACGAGATATTAGCGCACCGGTCATCATCACCATATTCTACCCTTCCCACCCCGTAGAGGTTATTTTAAGCGTGTGTATTGGTCACGAGTGCTTAGTGCGTGCTATTACCCGTCCCGTCCTATAGGTCCTAGAGGGTATTTAGGACCGCTATTCCTATAAGGTGAGGACTAGGTTGAACCCTTAGGTTTAAAGGTCAAAAACACTAGGGGACATGCAAAAACAATAGGACTTCATGTAAGGAATAATATAAAGGCATGTAAAAGGCTCAAATACCCCTCCACAGATGGACACATGATTAGCCTGTCGCAATCACATTTAAGGTCTAAGGAAATGAGAGTTAAAAGCTGGAATGTTCGAAAATATGTTAAGATAGGAGTTGAAGAGTTTAAAAAGAATTTGCAAAAGGAGTTGGACGCACACTTTCTGAACATGAGAAAAGGCAGGAGATACGTAACAGTTTAGAAATCGGAGAAAGCATTTTAAACATACTCAAAAATATATGATAGGGCATAGCAGGTATAGTATTCTGTTATGAAAATAATTTCGGACAGAAGAGGTAGGAAAACTTTTAGCACAGATGTAAAACCATTCAGAAGTGTAAAGCTGAGAGCATATAAGTATATTAGTTTTTGAACTATAGTTTTGCAAAATTACAGAAGACATAGTGTCCTGATTTGTTTTAGAAAAAACAGTAACACAATTCTGGAAAAGGTAACTAAATAGAAAGTATTTGCGCAGATATGATTATTTAGAAAATAGGACAGGAGTTTAGTAAGAACCAAGCGGATCTCAGAGAAGGGAAACAAATTCGGCCAGTCTAAAGATGTTGAATGGTTTAAACATGATAAGACGTTTAATAAATTTTATCCGGCCTAAGGATTGCTTAGGCGTTGTTTAATCATAAAATAAAGTGGACGTGCATACTTATTTTCCAGTTTTAAAAGAAGCCTGTTAACCAGACTTATGTCTGTTAAACAAAATTAGTGAAGTATTCAACAGTTGCAAATACAGCCCTACATACATGATATCTAATGCACACAAAGGTCCTAAAGCATGGTATCTAAATGCAATGGAAGCATTGTTGATTATTAACTAATTGTGGTTATAAAGTAAATAACAAGCTGATAGTAAGAGAGCTTAAAGACAGGACCTCTAGTTGTATGAGATGTATGCCCCTAGAAATGATTTCTTTTGCACAAGTAGGTAAGTAAAATCCTATAGACATGTTCTCTACCCATTACTTAAAGCTAAGCATGCATAATCCCACACAATTGCACTATAAACCTCATTGTTCATTACAAGTTATTACAGACCAATGTGATTAAATTACAGTAGTGAAGAGTAAAAATAAGAAGTTAATCTATAGGGAGCCTTTAGCCAGGCCCAAATCTCCAATCCTCACAGCCTTTACCAAGGTTTGGGTGCGGCAAAGCTCCCTAAGGGTCCATTGGGACCCTTGGCCAATACCAGGCACCCAAAACAAATTAACAAGACAAGTGCAAGTGTGGAATTACCAGCCTTGTGCATCAAAGTTCAGTGGGTACTCAAGGTACCCAAAGCAATGCTTACACTAAGGGGGTAGAACCTAAGTTCTAGGACTAGTGAGACTGTGATACAATTTGAAGAAGTTGAGTTGAAAACAATTGAAAGAGGATTCACATGAAAACAGTTTTGAGAGAAAAGTAATCACTTGAGTTTTAAAACAGTTAATATGGAACCAGTTTTGAAAGCAAAGAGTCACACAACACTCAGGGAACACCAACAGGGGCAGGGGGAAAGGGAACAAATAACTCACAAGCAAGAACACAGTTACATATACGCATAACATTAAGAGAAGCACTTTAGAACTTACACAATCAAGCAGGTTCCACACAAAGGGGTCAGGGGCTTAAAAGCATTAGATTGACAGACTCACACATCAAGAAGAGGTTCAGGGTCACTTAATAGCTAAAGGGTCCTGAATAACATGCTTATAATGTTCTGGGGTTAGGGAGGTAAGGAGAAACATGCAAGAAACAAGCACAGGCATGCCAGACTATATTAATCAGCACAGAGGCATGGTAATTGCAGTAAGAACAACAAAACCATAAGTAGAAATATGCAAGAAACAAAAGGAAGTGTAACACAAATAGAAACATATTGCTTTTGGGGCTGTAAATCAAATAGGAGACATACCAGTTGAAGGTAAACTAATGCAGGGTAGTGGTGAGTTATAATATGCAAGATGGTGAGCAACAGTTTGCAAGGAGTGAGCAACAATATGCAGAGAGTGTGCAGAGAGAGAGCAGCAGTATAGAGAAGCAGCGACTATAGCAAGAGTGAGAAGCAATAGCAGAAGTGAGCAGTAGTAGAAGTGAGCAGCAATATAATAGAACAGTGAAATAATCTAAAACTCAGCCTGAGTTTCAAACTAGTGGAGCAACCAGTAGTCACAAGAGGAGAGAGATTGTGTGAAACAAAGAGAGAGTACAGAAAATGATTTTGTTTCTCTGTGTGAGAAAGGAATAGTAGTACTTAGAGTTTTTTTTTTGAAAACAATTGAGAATAGGGTAGTAAGTGTATAATTATAGAAACAGTACCAAATTGATTCAATCACAGGACTTAATTCAATTAAATCAGGGATTCATGATTTGAATAGGAGTACAGGTTATCAAGTAAGGAAAAGAATCAGTAAGATGACTGATTATACCATAGTAAGAAGTAGTATGCAATAAATATGCAATAAGGGCTAGATACACAATGCTTCAAACAAGGAAAGTATATGCTAAATACTTAAAAAAAGATATTTAAGTGCACAAATATGGTAAAACTATAAATCAACTCTGAAAATCAGTCAAAGAATTGCAGACAAGACCAAAATTAGAGGGAACCAGTATTAAGTATAGAAGGCAACTCACAAGTAAGGAAACAATTTGAAAAATCAATGTAAGAACCCTTAAGGAAAACACATACAAATCAGGGATTCAAAGAGATGCTCGGAATTAACAGAATATTCAGTAAAGAGAAGCATTTAAACTTATTTAAACACAATAGTCACAAAGCTAAGAACCCTAAGTAAGGAATCATATAAACAGTGGAGAGTCGGAACCCTAGTAAAGATTTAAAGCGTGGAACTTGGACTAATTCGGAAACAAACAAACTCATAGCATGGCACAAACATAGGCATATTCACATAATACTCAAAAGAAATAGAAGGCATGGTGATTTTGAAAGGGGGTCGGAAACCCTAGTTTTGAAAAGAGCAACAAGAACGTTTAAAAACTTGAACTAATCGAAGATATCGAGTAATAAGAAGCATAGAACTCAAAGAATAAACTAGAAATCGTTTAAAAAGACATAGATTAAGAGATTTAGGCAAAAATTGGGTTTGCAATAAAAGCAGTGAGATGAGGAACCTATCCGTGAAACTTGTTAACAACGACATTTAAAGCATCATCGGACCAAAACCCACCAGAGAAAGGTCAGAGATAAGCCAAGTGAGGTTCCAGGGACCGCCTTTCATGGTTGATGTCTCTAGGGCTTCGAGGCTCAGAGAGAAGCAACGAGACGAGGTTTCGTGGCGGCTAGAGGTCGAGAGAAGTGAGAATGGAGTTGGCCGAAGAGGCGACGAAGTCCATCGGAGAAGAAAGAGAGAACCAGAAGGTTCGAAAGAGAAGGGAGAGCAAACGTCAGCATAGAGAGAGACCGGTCTTTTTGCAAAAATGAGGTAAAAGGAAAGGGGGTCGTTTGATTTATTTTAGGCAAATTAATTTAGGCCGTTGATCTCGTTTGATCAACCGCTCAGATCAAAACAAAGCTGGACCGGGTATCCAAATGGGGTGTGAGTCGGGTGTCAATTGAAATTGGGTCGAATTGGGGTGCAATTTGGGTTGTAATTGAAATGCAACTGGGGCTAGGTTTTAAATAGCCGTTTTCCCCTTTCTATTTTACAAAAATAGTAATAATGATTTTAAAAGCAAATTTAAAATACTAGGTATCCATATATTATATAAATATTAGCTTAAAAATATTGTAGCAAAATTTATTGTTATAAAATGCTATTAATTACAAAATAGGTTATAATTGTAATTATATGCAATTTAGCTTTAAAAATGCCAAATAAATTGGTAAAAATATGCAAAAATCACCTTAATTATATTTTGGTGTAAATATGAGAATTAAATAAGTTATTCATCAAAAATGATAATTTTTTAGAATAGTTATTGGATTTTGTTGTATTAAAATAGGCAGTAAATTGGTTTAAAAATCACAAAAAATACCAAAACTCTTGGGTGTGCTTATATATGCTATTTTGAAAATATTTTGGGTATAAAATACTTAGGAAAAAATTGGATATCAACAGTTGCCCCTCTTTACCCGAGGAGGATGAATGAGTTGTCGGGTAAAGACAAGATGGCCAATTTTGACCGGAAACGGTGATTGAAAAAGAACTTGGCCGCTCTTTGGTTTCTGAGCTGCCTACATATCCCTGGTTTCACAGGAATCAGGCCACATGTAGTTCAGGAACTATTGACGGAATGTGTCGATGGAGATTTGAAAAGACAAACGCGATGGTCAAATTTAAAAGGTGTTTGGAGTCAAATAGATTGCGGAGAACCGTAGCGGGATCGCTTCTGCTGAGACGACCGTTCGCTAGCCGGTGTACCTGTAGATGAGTATATGTGCATATTGTGCGTAATTTAAACATGATGCAAATTCCCGTTGGACCATGAATGTTGTCTTTGGACAGTTATGATGACGTCCTCAGACTATGATGTTCTGGGCCATGAAGAGCATAAAATAAAGATTCGCAGGCCATGAAATTATGTTCTCAGGCTATGCAGATGGTGCCTCCAAACTATGATGCCTTTGAATAAGTTGGCGATTTTTCAGCCCATGAGAAGGTGGCAATCTTTCAGCCGAATGAATGCAAAGAGTGGCTTTTTTTCAGCCACGGCGTGAATTTGAATGCAGGTGGCGATATTTCAGCCGAAGCGAGAATTTAAATAAAGTGGCGATATTTCAGCCATGCAGGATGGAGACAGAGCTTAGTCTTGAAAGGCAGATAGATAGCCTTATGCAATATGGAGGTAGAGCTTAACCTCGAAAGGCAGAGAATAGCCTTATGCAAAATATAGATAGAGACAGAGCTTAGACTCGGAAGGCAGATAGATAGCCTTATGTAATATGGAGGTAGAGCTTAACCTCGAAAGGCAGAGAATAGCCTTATGCAATATGGATGGAGACAGAGCTTAGTCTCAGAAGGCAGATAGATAGCCTTATGCAATATGGAGGTAGAGCTTAACCTCGAAAGGCAGGGAGTAACCTTATGCAGTGCAGGAATGTAAAGGAGCAAATAGTAGTAATTTTCTTAACTGATAGGCGGTTGAGATATCATGACTGCTGGGTAATGTTGGGTGTAGATAGTAGACCTTTGTGAGTTGAGTGATTGTTTTGAGGGTTTCGACTTTGAAGAGTGAATGCGTTTTGCATTGCGATATGAGTTCCTGCATCCAAAGAAAAATCGTGTGTTCTGTAGAGGGGGAAGGTTAGTTCGTATCCCTTGGCTCCTGATGTTACGTATCATTGGGGTAGCATTGCTGAATGACGGTGATGCAAATGATGTTTATGCATGATTCAGTAAATGTAATATAAGTATATATATTTTGGAAAAAATGATTTTATTTTGGATGAACCAACAACTACAACGTGGTTCAAGACACGGCATGCTCCGAAATTTTGAGGGTCCTCCTCAAAATCCTGCCTCAGTTCACTGGGTTGGCGCTACTGACGGCTGTGCTGAATAACTGAAAGCGGGTCGATTCCACCCTCAAAATTCTGCCCCAGTTTACTGAGTTGATGTTGATGCAAAAGCCGACAAACTGACTTCGTAATTTTTAGGATCCTCCTCAAAATTCTTCCCCAGTTCCAATAGCGGGGAAAATGGAATTTTTATTAAAATGTGACCGAACCCATAGGGCTACCTACATATCCCCTATTAAACGAGAATCAAGTCAGGCGTAGTTCAAATTACATCATAAAGAAAAGCATATGATCAAATGTAGTATATCTTTACTACGTCTGAGTTGATCGGCTTCGGCCAGACTTCTCCATCCATTTTTGCAAGAATAAGGGCTCCTCCGGGTAGAACTCGGTGAACCATATATGGACCCTGCCAATTGGGTGAGAATTTCCCTTTGGCTTCGTCTCTATGTGGAAATATCTTCTTCAACACCAGCTTTCCTGGTGTAAACTTCCTTGGTTTAACTCTCTTGTTGAAAGCTCTGTACATTCTGGTCTGGTATAACTGACCATGACAGACTACATTCATCCTCTTTCCATCTATGAGGGCTAACTGCTCGTAGCGACCTTTTACCCATTCTGCATCATCTAACTCGGCTTCTTGTATGATCCTTAATGAGGGAATTTCTACCTCAGCAGGAATGACCGCCTCTGTAACATAAACCAACATGTAGGGAGTTGCCCCAGTTGATGTACGGACTGTGGTACGATAACCCAATAAGGCGAATGACAACTTCTCATGCCATTGTTTATGCCTCTCGATCATATTCCTTAGTATCTTCTTGATGTTTTTGTTGGCCGCTTCTACGGCTCCATTCATCTGCGGTCTATAAGCCGTAGAGTTCTTGTGTCTGGTCTTGAAAGTCTCACACATTGTTTTCATCAGGTCGCTATTAAGATTGGAACCGTTGTCGGTGATGATTGACTCTGGAATTCCGAACCGACAAACAATACGGTCGCGGACAAAATCTGCTACCACCTTCTTGGTAACTGCTTTGTATGATGTTGCTTCAACCCATTTAGTAAAATAATCAATTGCTACCAAGATGAACCTGTGCCTGTTTGACACGCTAGGCTCGATTGGACCGATAACGTCCATTCCCCAAGCGGCGAACGGCCATGGCGAGCTTGTTGCATTAAGCTCGTTTGGAGGCACTTTTATCATATCTGTATGTATCTGACAGTGATGGCACTTTCGGACATACTGGATGCAGTCTGTTTCCATAGTCATCCAGAAATATCCTGCTCGGAGTATCTTCTTTGCTAAAACAAAACCATTCATGTGCGGTCCGCAGGTCCCTGAATATACTTCCTCCAATAACTTGGTTGCTTCCCTTGCATCGACACTTCTTAGTAAACCCAAATCAGGAGTCCTCCTATACAGGATTCCTCCGCTGTGAAAGAAATTATTGGATAGTCTCTGAAGCGTGCATTTCTGGGTAGTATTGGCAAGCTCTGGATATTCTCCTGTGGTCAAATACTCTTTGATGTCGTGGAACCATGGTTTCCCGTCGGCTTCTTCCTCAACATAAGCACAATAAGCTAGTTGGTCATGAATATTGAACTGGATGGGGTCAATGAAATTTGTATCTGGATGCTGAATCATAGATGACAAAGTGGCAAGTGCATCGTCGAACTCATTCTGTACCCAGGGAACATGCTGGAATTCCGTCTTTCTGAACCTCTTTCTCAATTCCTGTATGTGATGCAGATAAGGGAGTATCTTGGGATTCTTGGTTGCCCATTCTTCTCGAACCTGATGTATGAGTAGGTCCGAGTCTCCGATTACTAGTAACTCCTGAATGTTCATATCAATGGCCAGTTTAATCCCTAGAATGCAGGCTTCATATTCGGCCATGTCGTTGGTGCATGGGAACCTGAGCTTGGCGGATACCGGGTAATACTGACCGGTTTCTGATACCAAGACTGCTCCTATGCCAACTCCTTTGAAATTTGCAGCTCTGTCGAAAAACAACCTTCAACCATCATAGGATTCTGCAATATCTTCTCCTATGAAAGATACCTTTTCATCGGGAAAATACGTTTTTAAGGTCTCGTATTCTCCGTCTATGGGATTCTCGGCGAGATGGTACGCCAAGGCTTGCCCTTTGATTGCTTTCTGGGTTATGTAAACAATGTCGAATTAACTTAACAGGATCTGCCACGTGGCGAGCTTGCCGGTGGGCATGGGCTTCTGGAAGATATACTTAAGAGGGTCCATTCTGGATATGAGATAAGTAGTGTAAGCACATAAGTAAAGCCTCAACTTCTGCGCGACCCAAGTCAGAGCACAGCAAGCGCGTTCTAAAAGAGAATATCGGGCCTCGTACGGTGTGAACTTCTTACTGAGATAGTAGATGGCTTGCTCCTTTCTCCCTGTTTCATTATGTTGCCCCAAAACACAACCAAATGCTCCATCCAACACTGTGAGATAGAGCAACTGGGGTCTCTCTGGTTCAGGCGGAACCAAGACTAGCAGCATAGATAAGTATTCCTTGATTCTGTCAAAAGCCTTTTGACATTCATTGGTCCATTCGGTGGCGGCATCCTTCTTCAGCATTTTGAAGATGGGTTCACAAATGACAGTAGACTGAGCTATGAATCGGCTGATATAGTTGAGTCTTCCCAAGAAACTCATCACGTCTTTCTTGTTCTTTGGCGGTGGCAATTCTTGGATAGTTTTGACCTTTGATGGATCCAATTCTATTCCTCGATGACTCACGATGAAACCCAATAATTTTCCAGCAGGAACTCCGAATGCACACTTGGCGGGATTCAGTTTCAAATTGTACCTTCTCAACCTGTTGAAGAACTTTCGCAAGTCTTCCATATGATCTGCAGCTTTCTTGGATTTGATGATGATGTCATCCACATACACCTCGATCTCTTTGTGTATCATGTCGTGAAAAATGGTAGTCATGGCTCTCATGTAGGTAGCACCAGCATTTTTCAATCCAAACGGCATCATTCTATAACAGTACATCCCTCATGGCGTGATAATCGCCGTTTTCTCTGCATCTTCTTCATCCATCCATATCTGATGGTACCCAGCGAAACAATCAATGAATGACTGCAGCTCATGCTTGGCGCAGTTGTCAATCAAGATGTGTATATTCAGCAAAGGAAAGTTGTCTTTGGGACTGGCCCGGTAGAGATCCCGGTAGTCAACACAGACTCTAACCTTCCCATCCTTCTTTGGTACCGGTACAATGTTGGCTAACCATGTCGGATATTCTACCACCCTGAGAACCTTGGCTTTGACTTGCTTAGTATCCTCTTCTTTAATCTTCAAACTCATGTCTGGCTTGAACTTCCTGAGCTTCTACTTTACCGGCGGCCATGTAGGATCTGTTGGCAACTTGTGAGCCACAATGGATGTGCTGAGGCCATTCATATCGTCATAAGACCATGCAAAGATATCCTCATACTCTTTTAGGAACTCTGTGTACTCTTTCTTTTCTGATGGCGAAAAATGTGCACTAATACGTGTTTCCTTGACATTCTCAGTATCACCCAAATTAACGACTTCGGTATCATCTAGATTAGACTTAGGCCTATTCTCAAAGTTTTTCGACCTCTCTGACAACCTCTTTTAGTATATCATCCTCTTCTGAATCTATATCCGTTTGTTGCATTGCCTCGTTGCAAGTTACAGTCGTCGGTTCATCATCAAGATATGTAATAGTAATGCTGTGTAAAACAAAGTAAATGATAGAGAAGAGTAATAAAAGTGCAATATATAATGAATTTGAAATGCTTTGATTGAAATTCATAATCGTTCGAGACATCAGAGCTCTTTTGGAAAGTAAAGACAATGCAGAAAGGAAAAGCAACTAAGAAAATAAAGATGCGATGCATGATGCTCGTTCAGCCTTGCTACCCCGAAGATGTCCGGGCACTGGTGGTCCTGACCGACCAATTGGTGAGGCGTTCCCCTCTGTTCACGGCTTGAATGGAAGGGCCTTCCTCCCCTTCCTCCTCGAAAATAACACAACAATCCATATCATCTTCCAGAAACAGGTTCTTTATTGCTGCTAGTGCCTCGTCTTCCTCTGATCCGTACAAAGTGTCGGCTGGCTGAAAAGTTTGCTCCAACTGAGGTATAGGGTGCTCCAGCGGATAGTATGGTCCCCGCCATGGAGGTGACCAGTGGTTGAACTCCTCCTAAGTGTATTCATACCCTAGCCCAAAAGTGGTACCGTGCTTCTTCAACTTGATAGGTTTGGTGATACCCTGCAAGTTCTTGCGAAGTCCTTTTCCGGGTTCATACCCGCTCCAATTCAGGATGCTTTCGATCTTGCTATCCCACCACTTGTCTTTGTCTACAGCATTGACCCGCTCGATGTGGTGTTACGTTTCTCCTCCTATCCTTCTTCTACCTCCGATCATTGGAATGGTTTGGCGACTGTATATAGGGTTTCTACCGTCCCCATGAATGATTACTTCCTGATGATTCCATTCAAATTTTACAGCTTGAAGAAAAGTTGATGCTACAGCCCCAGCGGCGTGGATCCAGGGTCATCCCAGCAACAAATTGTAAGATACTGGTACGTCAATGACTTGGAACTCGACATCAAACCAGGTGGGTCCCATCTGTAGGCATAGGCTAATTTCTCCAATGGTGGACCTCTGAGATCCATCAAAATCTTTGACACTGATAGCCCTGTCTTTGACCTCGTGCAATCCTTTACCCAATGTCCTGAGAGTTATCAATGGACAAATGTTGAGGCTGGATCCCCCGTCGACCAAGATTCTGGTGATGAAATGATCTTCGCATTGCACAGTGATATGCAATGCCTTGTTGTGACTAATCCCTTCTGGTGGCAACTCATCCTCGTGGAAGGTGATCTTGTGACTTTCCAACACCTGTCCCACCATATTCGCCATTTCGCCTCATGTTATGTTGTTGGGAACATAAGTTTCACTTAGTATCTTCAGTAAGGCATTTTTATGTGTCTTAGAGCTTTGCAGAAGGGCCAAGATAGAAATCTGTGCTGGTGTTTTGTTCAGTTGTTCAACGACTGAGTACTCCATGGCCTGTATCTTTCTCCAAAGGTCATCGGGCCTAGTTTCAACAGGACGTCCAGAGGCTTGCTTGCTGGACTCGGCTTAATGTTCTGGGGTGTATACCCTACCTGTTCTAGTCATGACCTGTGCGGCGACCGCTTCTCTTGTATGTGTCTTCCCTTTCCTTCTAGCCTCAGCTGTGTAATCCTAAGGTATGGCTTTCGACTTGAATGGGGTCATGTCTGTCATGGAAACCGGAATGGACACCCTTGGAGGTAACACAACAACTTCAAACGGTGCGAGTGCCTTTGGAATCCCAAACTCAACCTCAATCGGTTTTGGCACCTTTGCAGGCGGTGCTTCAAACTCGAGTGGAACAGACACATTTACCACATCCTCCTTAGAAGGCTGAATTTGAACAACAATGGGATTGAGGGTAACCGCCGGCTTCTGAGGTTCATCACCTTCAGCTATCAACCCGATTGACCCTTTGGGGTCCCAATCGTCTTCAATCTCAATCATATAGATGCCCCCCCCTTGTGGTCAGGCAGAGGGTTGTTGCGTACATTAGGAGCGGGCTCCTTTGCTATAATGATCTTGTTGTCAATCAGGGTCTGAATCTTATCTTTCAACGAGCGGCACTCGTCGATGGTATGGCCTTTCATCCCGAAATGGTATACGCAAGTCTTGTTTGGGTTGATCCATTCGGAAGGATTTTCTAGAGTTACGGCTGGAATATGGGTAATGTAACTGGCTGCTTTGAGTTTTTCATATAATTGGTCAATTGGCTCGTCTATGGCGGTATATTGTCTGGGAGATTTACGGTTGAAGTTTAGTCTAGGTCGGGGAAAGTTTTGGCGGGTAGGAGGTGATGGGTAGTGAGAAGGTTGGGAGTTGTATGCTTGGTATTACGGGTGCGGGTTGAGAATATCTAGGTGAAGTAAGTTGATACGTAGGTGGTGGAGGTGATTGGTAAGTGGGTGATGGTGCTTGGTAGTTTAGGGCAGGTTGATATGTGAGTGAAGTTGAGGGATAGGTTTGGTACTTCATAGGGGAATTTTTCCTTTGCACAACCATTACAGAATTTACATCCTTTTTCTTCGACGAGCCACCAGACTGTAAAGACTTGTTGGTAGCTTGCAATGCCTCGAGGTTAGTGACCATATCGTTTTTGATGCTTTCTTCAATCCTTTCTCCCAACTTGATGATGTTGGAGAACTTTTGGCCCTCTATTAGCATTAGCCTCTCGTAGTATTGCGGATCGTGAGCATGGACGAAAAACCTGTTCATTTGTTCTTCCTCCAAGGCCGGTCTGACCTTAGCAGTTTCTGACCTCCAACGAGTAGCATATTCGTGAAAGGTCTTTGTGGGCTTCTTCTTGAGATTCTGGATATATAACACATCTGGTGTGTTCTCAGTGTTGAACCTAAACCGGTCTATAAAGTTAGACGTCATGTTTACCCAACTAGTCCATTTCTTTGCATCCTGGCTAATATACCATGATAAAGCATCACCCTTCAAACTCCTCATGCACAGTTTCATGCGGGTTTTCTCGTCCCTTCCGACTCCTACCAGCTTATCACAATACATTCTGAGATGGACCCTGGGATCACCTGTACCGTCGAACATTTCGAACTTGGGAGGTTTGTACCCCTCTGGGAGTTCGACATCTGGATGAACACAAAGATCTTCATAGTTCAAACCTTCCCCACCTTTGCTATCTTCGACACCCTGGACCCGGCTGGTTAACCTCTTGAGCTCAGTAGCTAAATTCTGAATGAGGGAGTCTTTGTTGTCTGATTCAGGTGTATCTGAGATAGGCTGGGCATAGTGAGGTACAGAGTCCACAAAGATGGGAGCGTTCTGGTCATTTGGTGTTTTGGGGTTCGAGAATAAGCAGTGGAGTGTTGTTGCAGGTGTTGCAGGCTTAGGTATGAGCGGGTTGTGCTGGTGGTGGTGTAGTATGGTTCTGGTTGTTGGCATCAGCAGTGGCAAGAGTGATTGACAGACTTTCCAGGTTTCGAACTTGTTCCAATTCTTCCCGAAATCTCAGTAAAGTTTGCTCAAGATGAGCAGCAGTTTCCTTAGTGATTGAAGCATTCTGAGAGGTTTCCTCGATTTCCTTTTCTAGCACTGGTATCTCCCATTTTGCCTTTGTTCCTATTTCTGGTAGGACGCGGAGGAGGAGATGGTGGAGGGCCCTTGGATCTTGTTGAGTATACTGATGGTGCCAGAATACACGAACTAACCTTTGGGGAGGGGAATAAAAATAAAGAAAAACAAAAAAGGTAACAAGTTAGTGCGGGTTGTGAGAAGAAGATGTTGCAATATTTAAACACATTGTGCAAGAATATAAATCGCGTCCTAATTTGGGTGCCTCGTTGTGCCTGAGGTAGGCCTAGTGAAAAATTAACTTGGAGAACTTATAATGCTAAATGCCTCATTTTATTGATAAAAATAAAATGAATCCCAAAACAATACTAAAATAGCGGAAAGTAAAATTGTCGCTAATGGCTATTGGCCTTATTACATTAAAAGCGAAAAGAAAGACTCCTAACTACTTGGCCCCAGAAGGACCTTCTTCAGGTTGAATGTTCTCGCTGATCAAGTCCTCCAGTTCAGGTTGAATGTTCTCGCTGATCAAGTCCTCCAGCTCGCACAGATTTTCCAGTAAAAATGCTATCGCCAGACGTTCTCATTTGCCTTCCTCAACATTTTGACAGTCGATGACTCTTTTCCTTACTTTCCCTTCCAATTCCAGCAAGTTGTACTCTAGGTATTCTATCTTCTCACTAGCCTTGGTGACTCTCTCCTTCCACTCGTTGATTTGGTTGCTCGATGGGAGGTTTCTCCACCAAGTCTGCAAGAGTGAAGGCATGTTTACCATACCGAAGTCAGGAACTTTGTCATTCATTTTCTGCAAAACAAAAGGGTTAAGACCTCACCCCCACCGGACTCCATATTTAATACCAATAATCAGCATAAAAATCATTTAGTTCTCCAAATAAATGCACAGAACATGTAGGTGTCCGTTTGGATTTTAGGGAAACCCGATGGACTTTGGACAAGGCTATCTTAATGAGTCATTATGCGGACAACATAACTTACTCGGCTAGGTTTGACCATGATGCATGAACAGTTTCAAGGGAATATGGTTTCTACTTTTGAAGTGCTAGACAAGGTACCCTTGAGCGGACAACTCAAGAGGGAAAGGCGCGGAACCGTCGACTACACCGTTGATCGACTGGTTTTACTGCAAATATGCCTTTGCCACATTTAGGGGGTTTATAATATCGGAAGGGCGCAACCACTCATTATAAGCATTGCTATATGATTTGTTTTGGCACGAGCGGAATATGATGTTGAGGAATGCAGCTATAACAATGAGACAAATTGCATGTATTTTCATGTTCATAAAGTAAAGATTACAATAAATGCTCAGTAATTACAACAAAATTGAAATAATAAGGCAGTAAAAGAAGAAATTAAAAGGAAAGAAAAACATGAAGAGCCAAGTTAGTATTTTGATGAAATAATTAAAGACATAAGGTAAATGCAATTAAGGAAGCAATAAAGTCACAAAGCACGTAATGGTAAAAGCCTTAAAGGTTTCCCCAGCAGAGTCGCCATGCTGTCGACGCCCCTTTTTCCCTCCTAAAAGAAGGCGAAATTGGGTTTACGACAGTATGGGTAAAACAACCCTTATTCCCTTTTGAGGAATCGGGTTATGGAATTTGAAAAGTCGCCACCTAATGATTATAGTGCATTAGGACACTTTAGAGAAAAGAAGAAGATTTTTTGGAAGAAAACCAGAGTTCGGGTAAGGGCTTGAGATTATCTCGAGGGGAAGGTGTTAGGCACCCCTCAAGATCCACTAGTGTGGTTTCCGGCCATACTTAGCTGTGACTTTAAGAAGAGTAGGGCTTGAGATAATCAGACAATATTTGCACATAAGAAATATAAACAAGTTGACAATTTTGAAAGAAGAAAGACACAAGTGATCTTTTTTTTGGAAAAAAGGAAAGCTTAGTTTGAGGAAAACGTTAATTTAAATGAAGGAAAAGCAAAGAAAAGGGTCCTAGGTTTAACTATAATATGGATCACTTCGGTGCAATACCCAGCAATCATTCTCACACGAGATATTAGCGCACCGGTCATCATCTCCATATTCTACCCTTCCTACCCCGTAGAGGTTATTTTAAGCGTGTGTATTGGTCACGAGTGCTTAGTGCGTGCTATTACCCGTCCCGTCCTATAGGTCCTAGAGGGTATTTAGGACCGCTATTCCTATAAGGTGAGGACTAGGTTGAACCCTTAGGTTTAAAGGTCAAAACACTAGGCGACATGCAAAAACAATAGGACTTCATGTAAGGAATAATATAAAGGCATGTAAAAGGCTCAAATACCCCTCCACAGATGGACACATGATTAGCCCGTCGCAATCACATTTAAGGTCTAAGGAAATGAGAGTTAAAAGCTGGAATGTTCGAAAATATGTTAAGATAGGAGTTGAAGAGTTTAAAAAGAGTTTGCAAAAGGAGTTGGACGCACACTTTCTGAACATGAGAAAAGGCAGGAGATACGTAACAGTTTAGAAATCGGAGAAAGCATTTTAAACATACTCAAAAATATATGATAGGGCATAGCAGGTATAGTATTCTGTTATGAAAATAATTTCGGACAGAAGAGGTAGGAAAACTTTTAGCACAGATGTAAAACCATTCAGAAGTGTAAAGCTGAGAGCATATAAGTATATTAGTTTTTGAACTATAGTTTTGCAAAATTACAGAAGACATAGTGTCCTGATTTGTTTTAGAAAAAACAGTAACACAATTCTGGAAAAGGTAACTAAATAGAAAGTATTTGCGCAGATATGATTATTTAGAAAATAGGACAGGAGTTTAGTAAGAACCAAGCGGATCTCAGAGAAGGGAAACAAATTCGGCCAGTCTAAAGATGTTGAATGGTTTAAACATGATAAGACGTTTAATAAATTTTATCCGGCCTAAGGATTGCTTAGGCGTTGTTTAATCATAAAATAAAGTGGACGTGCATACTTATTTTCCAGTTTTAAAAGAAGCCTGTTAACCAGACTTATGTCTGTTAAACAAAATTAGTGAAGTATTCAACAGTTGCAAATACAGCCCTACATACATGATATCTAATACACACAAAGGTCCTAAAGCATGGTATCTAAATGCAATGGAAGCATTGTTGATTATTAACTAATTGTGGTTATAAAGTAAATAACAAGCTGATAGTAAGAGAGCTTAAAGACAGGACCTCTAGTTGTATGAGATGTATGCCCCTAGAAATGATTTCTATTGCACAAGTAGGTAAGTAAAATCCTATAGACATGTTCTCTACCCATTACTTAAAGCTAAGCATGCATAATCCCACCAAATTGCACTATAAACCCCATTGTTCATTACAAGTTATTACAGACCAATGTGATTAAATTACAGTAGTGAAGAGTAAAAATAAGAAGTTAATCTATAGGGAGCCTTTAGTCAGGCCCAAATCTCCAATCCTCACAGCCTTTACCAAGGTTTGGGTGTGGCAAAGCTCCTTAAGGGTCCATTGGAACCCTTGGCCAATACCAGGCACCCAAAACAAATTAACACGACAAGTGCAAGTATGGAATTACCAGCCTTGTGCATCAAAGTTCAGTGGGTACTCAAGGTACCCAAAGCAATGCTTACACTAAGGGGGTAGAACCTAAGTTCTAGGAGTAGTGAGACTGTGATAGAATTTGAAGAAGTTGAGTTGAAAACAATTGAAAGAGGATTCACATGAAAACAGTTTTGAGAGAAACGTAATCACTTGAGTTTGAAAACAGTTAATATGGAACCAGTTTTAAAAGCAAAGAGTCACACAGCACTCAGGGAACACCAATAGGGGTAGGGGGAAAGGGAACAAATAACTCACAAGCAAGAACACAGTTACATATACGCAGAACATCAAGAGAAGCACTTCAGAACTTAAACAATCAAGCAGGTTCCACACAAAGGGGTCAGGGGCTTAACAGTATTAGATTGACAGACTCACACATCAAGAAGAGGTTCAGGGTCACTTAATAGCTAAAGGGTCCTGAATAACATGCTAATAATGTTCTGGGGTTAGGGAGGTAAGGAGAAACATGCAGGAAACAAGCACAGGCATGCCAGACTATATTAATCAGCACAGAGGCATGCTAATTGCAGTAAGAACAACAAAACCATAAGTAGAAACATGCAAGAAACAAAAAGGAAGTGTAACACAAATAGAAACATATTTCTTTTGGGGCTGTAAATCAAATAGGAGACATACCAGTTGAAGGTAAAGTAATGCAGGGTAGTGGTGAGTTATAATATGCAAGATGGTGAGCAACAGTTTGCAAGGAGTGAGCAGCAAAATGCAGAGAGTGTGCAGAGAGAGAGCAGCAGTATAGAGAAGTAGCGACAATAGCAAGAGTGAGCAGCAATAGCAGAAGTGAGCAGCAGTAGAAGTGAGCAGCAATATAATGGAACAGTGAAATAGTCTAAGACTCAGCCTAAGTTTCAAACTAGTGGAGCAACCAGTAGTCATAAGAGGAGAGAGAATGTGTGAAACAAAGAGAGGGTACTGAATATTTTTGTGTAAGAGAGAGTTCAGAAAATGATTCTATTTCTCTGTGTGAGAAAGGAATAGTAGTACTTATAGTTTTTTTTGAAAACAATAGAGAACAGGGTAGTAAGTGTAAAATTATAGAAACAGTACCAAATTGAATCAATCATAGGACTTAATTCAATTAAATCAGGGATTCATGATTCGAATGGGAGTACAGGTTATCAAGTAAGGAAAAGAATCAGTAAGATGACTGATTATACCATAGTAAGAAGTAGTATGCAATAAGTATGCAATAAGGGCTAGATACAAAATGCTTCAAACAAGGAAAGTATATGTTGAATACTTAAAGAAAAGATGTTTAAGTGCACAAATATGGTAAAAATATAAATCAACTCTGAAAATTAGTCAAAGACTCGTGGACAAGACCAAAATTAGAGGGAATCAGTACCAAGTATAGAAGGAAACTCACAAGTAAGGAAACAATTTGAAAAATCAATGTAAGAATCCTTATAGAAAACACATACAAATCATGGATTCAAAGAGATGCTCGGAATTAACAGAATATTTAGTAAAGAGAAGCATTTAAGCTTATTTAAACACAATAGTCACAAAGCTAAGAACCCTAAGTAAGGAATCATATAAACAGTGGAGAGTCGGAACCCTAGTAAAGATTTAAAGCGTAGAACTTGGACTAACTCGGAAACAAACAAACTCATAACATGGCACAAACATAGGCATATTCACATAATACTCAAAAGAAATAGAAGGCATGGTGATTTTGAAAGGGGGTCGGAAACCCTAGTTTTGAAAAGAGGAATAAGAACGTTTAAAAACTTGAACTAATCGAAGATATCGAGTAATAAGTAGTGTAGAACTCAAAGAATAAACTAGAAATCGTTTAAAAAGACGTAGATTAAGAGATTTAGGCAAAAATTAAGGTTTGCAATAAAATTAGTGAGATGAGGAACCTGGCCGTAAAACTTGTTAACAACGACATTTAAAGCATCATTGGACCAAAACCCACCGGAGAAAGGCTGGAGATAAGCTAAGCAAGGTTCTAGGGACCGCCTTTCATGGTTGATGTCTCTAGGGCTTCAAAGCTCAGAGAGAAGCAACGAGACGAGGTTTCATGGCAGCTAGAGGTCGAGATAAGTGAGAATGGAGTTGGCCGGAGAGGCGACGAAGTCCATCGGAGAAGAAAAAGAGAACCAGAAGGTTCTAGAGAGAAGGGAAAGCAAACGTCAGCATAGAGATAGACCGGTCTTTTTGCAAAAATGAGGGTAAAGGGAAGGGGGGTCGTTTGATTTATTTTAGGCAAATTAATCTGGGTCGTTGATCTCGTTTGATCAATGGCTCAGATCAAAACAAAGCTGGACCGGGTATCCAAATGGGGTGTGGGTCGGGTCTCAATTGAAATTGGGTCGAATTGGGGTGCAATTTGGGCTGTAATTGAAATGCAACTGGGGCTAGGTTTTAAATAGCCACTTTTCCACTTTCTATTTTATAAAAATAGTAATAACGATTTTAAAAGCAAATTAAAAATACTAGGTAGCCAAATATTATATAAATATTAGTTTAAAAATATTGTAGCAAATTTTATAATTATAAAATGCTATTAATTACAAAATAGGCTATAATTGCAATTATATGCAATTTAGCTTTAAAAATACCAAATAAATTGGTAAAAATATGCACAAATTACCTTAATTATATTTTGGTGTAAATATGAGAATGAAATAAGTTATTCATCAAAAATGATAATTTTTTAGAATAGTTATTGGATTTTGTGGTATTAAAATAGGCAGTAAATTGGTTTAAAAATCACAAAAAATACCAAAACTCTTGGGTGTACTTATATATGCACATATATGATATTTTGAAATTATTTTGGGTATAAAATACATAGGAAAAAATTGGGTATCAACACCGTGCTTACAAGAAAAAAATACGGCCCAGAAATTTTGAAGTGGGACAACTTGTTTTAAGGCGTATTCTTCCTCATCATCAGGAAGAAAAAGGGAAATTTTCTCCTAACTGGAAAGGCCCATACATTATCTGAAAGATATTACCAAGAGGAGCGTTATATCTGGGAGATATCGAAGGAAACGACCCCGAGGCAGCTGTGAACGCAGACGTGGTCAAAAGGTACTATGTCTAGTCCTTCTGCAGCAATAGCACTATCCGATTGGGATGACGAAGGTTTTCATTCTTGCTACCCCAAACACTCCAATCCTTTTGCTAACCCTTTGAGCCAGTTACTTTTCTTTCATTACCCTTTTTGGAACTCGAAAAAGAAAAACAAAAAAAAATGTTGTCCTGAACTACATTCGGCTTGATTCCGAAAGGATACGTAGGCAGCCTCTCTCTGGGGTTCAGCCACACCAAAATAAAAATCCAAAGTTCCCCAAAAAGTGAAACTGGGGCAGATTTTATAATGGTTCGGCGATGATCCCGCCTGAATGGTTCCAAAGTTGTAATTCAATACAAATTCTTTTTACCTCAAACCTTGTTCAAGTCCTTCCGATCAATCGGAGAACGCAGTTGTCTGGATCCGATGCAATCAAAAATAAGAGAAATAAAATGAGAGAGTCTTATTGGTGAAAACGCACACGGGCACCATGAGACGATGGTAAGCAGAGAAATGAAAATGAGAGAGTCTTGTTAGTGAAAACTCGTAAAGAGCACTATAAGGCGACGGTGAGAAGAGAAATGAGAGAGGTCGATTGGCGAAAACCCGCAAAGGGCATCGTCGATCGAAAAGAAGAAATCCCTTACCACCATTGGCACTGAAAGAGTCCTGGCAAAGTTTCTCAGTTTTAAAACACGGGTCATAATGGGTTTATGAGAAGTTGGATAGTTGTGCAGATCGGGCATCCAGTCCAAGAAGCATGTCATGTCTATTGAAGTCTGCATGCGCTCCAGATAAGTCCTTCTTTCCTCCCCGAAAGGGACACTTCTCCTTAAATTCACTTTCTTGTCCTTTGTTTACTTTTCTTTGAATCCCTTTCGGTCTGACTCTGTTCCGAAACTAATACAAAGAAAAGGTGGTAAGATTGGCTTTACAGTGTTCTGCTTAATAAAAGTCGAGTCCGAAGAAAAGTACCCAGCCTTAGCGGGTGCATCAAGTCGATCCTGACTGCCATGATGGCTGATGCTCTAAAATCAAAATTATTGAAAAGGAAAATAAAGCCAAAGGCAAAAGACCTAAAGGCGGAATAAAGTGAAAGGGTCGAAGCCCCGCGCGGGCGAGCCGTCATGAAATCTTAAAAGTTGAGTCCCTCGATTTAAAAGATAGATCAATCTACAAAAAACCACCAAGTAGCAGAGGGTCTCAACAAAGGTTCGAGCCGAGATCGAGTGATCGAGACAATCAAGGCCACAAAACCAACCACCGTTTCAAACTAACAATTATTCTTTGTTTAAAGTTGGAACAGGTGCGGCCAAGGTAACTGTGCGAAAGCAGGTGCAGCCAAATAAAAAGTTGTGCAAAAGCTAGAAACAGCTTCGCAGTAACAATTAACCCAAAAGGGAAGTTTTCCTCCAAAATTCTTTCCTGCATTTTATTGAAATAAAATGAAATGAAAAAGGAAAATGAAAACAAAAGAGAAGAGAAGAAAAAGAAGAAAATCCAAACAAAATGATAGTTTAGAATCCCCAATATCAATCTTTTACGCCTTTTGCCAACATTAGGGCTTCAATCCCTGAGTTGAGATTTTTAGAAATAGGGCCTCCATTCCCTAGTCTCCTTTTTGCCAACATTAGGGCTCCAATCCATGAGTTGAGATTTTTAGACATAGGGCCTCCATTCCCTAGTCTCCTTTTTGCCAACATTAGGGCTCCAATCCCTGAGTTGAGATTTTTAGACATAGGGCCTCCATTCCCTAAGTCGCCTTTTTGCCAACATTAGGGCTCCAATCCCTGAGTTGAGATTTTAGACATAGAGTCTCCATTCCCTAGTCGCCTTTCTTTACCGACATTAGGGCTCCAATCCCTGAGTTGAAATTTTAGACATAGGGCCTCCATTCCCTAGTCGCCTTTTGCCAACATTAGGGCTCCAATCCCTGAGTTGAGATTTTTAGACATAGGGCCTTCATTCCCTAGTCGCCTTTGTTACCAACATTAGGGCTCCAATCTCTGAGTTGAGATTTTTAGACATAGGATCTCCATTCCCTAGTCGCCTTTTGCCAACATAGGGCTTCATTCCCTAGTTGAGAATTTTAGATATAGGGATATATTCCCTAATCTCTCCCCCTAAAGATACACAATCCTTATTTTATCGCTTTCAAATAAAAAAAATATTTTTTTAGTTACAATTAACTCACGAAATTTTCCTAGTGAAAACTGGGGCAGAAAAATTTCGTTAGTTTGTTTGTTTTGGTGTCTGAGCAGGTTTTACCTCAAGGCACAGAATTCGAGATGACAAAAATAATGAGTCTAAATCCAGAATAAAGAAAAGAAGAAAAAAAACAAAAAGAAGTGAACTTAGAATGCTGAAACGGAGAAAGACGCGGACTGCTCAAGATATGATTGAAGTCACAAGTTTTGCATGTCCTGCTTTGATCCAAGAGCTGATGAAAGAACCAGCACGTGCAGCTGACGAGCATCGAGATTCAGATCGGTGTTCACAGCAAGGATCAGCTAAGACTCAAGATCAAGCTTCAAGCGATTTATGGATAGGAATCTTGTAACTCGTAGTTGATAGGCCTAGCTAGCTTAGCTTTTGATTTTCCTTTTTGGTGTAATAAGGAGGTCAGCAAGCAGTAGCAGCAGTGGCAACAGTGAAATCATAGCTCCCTATAGTCCCAGCTACCAAAACTTCCAGAACTACACTGACCTGATTCCTTTATAGTCAAGGATATGTAGGCAACCTTTGAAGCAAGGTTCGGTCAGACACTTTTCAAAATGCTTCTCATAGAATGTCGAGTAGGAAAACATCCCTCATAATTGCTCATTTTGTCTTTGCTCGAAAACTCTTCGTGTCTCCGAGCAAAGAGGGGCAGCTGTGAGCACGTGATTTTTGCCTCGCATGAATTACTCCTACAGAATTCCAAAAATTAGGATTTTTCTTTTAATTATTTGATTTTTAGGAATTATTGCATGATTTTGTGTTTATGTGCATTTTTGTGTGCATGTTTAATTTATTTAATTCATAAAAAAAATACAAAATATGTTGCATTTGCATTTAGGGTCCTATTTTATATTTTTAGGCTAATTAGTTAATTAATGTTACAAAAAATGAAAGAAAACAACAAAAATGATCATTTTTGCATTTTTACTCTTTAATTTTCGAATTGTTATAGTTTACTCTTAATTTAGGACTTAATTAATTTTTATAAATACTATGAAAGATAATTAGCTTATTTTGGTAAATTAATTTAGTTTTAAGAGTTAATTTTGGTTTTATTTTAATTTGAAAAAGAAAAGGAAAATTGGGAAAATAAAAAGAAAAGAAAAGAAAATAAGCAAGGCTATTTCTTTGGGCCAAATTGCCAAGCCCCAAACCCTTGCACCCGTCCAAACCCCCAAAACCGGCCCAGAACCAGTCCATAACCCGGCTCTCATTTCCCTTTAAACCAAAACGATCCCGTTTAGGTCAAATGTAATCAGGGTCATCGAGGTTTCTATATCAAACGGCTGAGAACTCGGGAGCCTTTGGTATAAGACTGTCCGAATGTGCCCCCCCCCCCCATCGTCTCTCATATTCCCAGTCCAGAGACAGCTTCACCAAACCCTAATAGCCGCCACCCTTTTCCACCGTCCTCCGATGGTGGCACCACCTCTTTTCACCCCCAAAATCACACCCCTAAATCTCCTCCACCAAATAATCCTCAATCCATTCAACTCGAATCACTTCGGAATTCCTCTGATTTTAGATTGAAATTCGAAACCCTAGCGCCGCCCAACTTCTTCCGGTGGCGGCGCCACCACCAACCACCACCAAATTTACACCATATGACCTCCTCACCCCTCTTTCCAAATCCGTAGTTCTTTTCCTTCGATGGCCATAGAACCCGTCGAATATCATTTTGAAATCAAGGCTTTAAAGTGTTAAGGTCAAAGTTTGGGTGGATTAGGACCAAAACGAACCTTGGTCATGTGTTTTCATTTGAGAACACATGATCGAGGTCCCTTTTGGTCAGAATCGAGGTTTTAAAGAAAATTTCAAGGTTGGCTCTCCCTTTAGGTATGTCTGCTCATTTTTTCTGGCTTCGCATGTTTTCTTTTATCATTTTGATTTCTTTCTTTATTTATTATATTTCTCTAGTGGTATTTGTTGATCATCTCTACGTTTGTTTTATCAAAATTGCATCTGCATGTGTTCTTTTATCCAGGCCAATCATGAACTGGACTTTCTTTTAATTTTTTTAGTTTGTTTGGTTTTCTTTTAATGCTGGTCTAAAGGGGCTATTTAATTCAGAGGTTTTCATTGATTTCAAAGTTTTTTGTCATTTTTTTTTAAAAATCTTGTGCTAAAATTCTGTCATTTGTTTGGTCTCGACTTTGAAATCCAGACTCGTTTTGAAATCCCAAAGAAAGGGTTTAATCCAATTGGTTAAAGGCCCAGGTCTGATTTGCCTTGGGTCAATTTGAACCAGGTTGGTCCGGCAAGGTAATTTTCAGGGGTATGGGGGGTAACTTGGTTAGTTTACCTAGGGAATCTTTAAATAACATCCTGACGAAGCTTCTTAGAAGCTGAAAAACAGACTTGCTTGGCAAGCAAGTCAATAATTTAGGGACTAAGTAGCAAAATTGAAAATTCAAAAAGGGCTCAAATACAAAACTTAGCCTATTTTTGCTGCCTTAGTAGCTTGCCTATAAAGGCATTGCTAACAAGATTTGAATGGAGATTTTTTTGGGGGAGAGTTAGAAAATCCAGAAATAGGAAACGGCTGAAATTTCTCTTGAAACACTATTCCATGGATTTCTTTGATAACTTTTGAAGTTCTCAATCTCTGAAAAAATCCCTGAGTCATTTTTGGGTTGAAATGAGTTAAAATTTGGATATTTTAAAGCTGGTTTGAGTTTAATAATTGGAAAACACTATTACATTGAGAGTTCTGCTTTGAGTCTAGAAAATTCTCATTTTTGGACGATATTCTGATTTCCTTTGAGGTTGAAAATAGTTTGAATTTGGGTATTGAAAGAGTTGTGTTGATTTTGTTGATTGGTGCACTATTTTATCAAGTTTTTTCTGGTTGGGATTTCACTATTTCATTGCTGAAGAGTTTGAAATCTGGGATGTGCTATTGCTGGTGTTGATTTCTGCTTTTATTCTGCTAATCCCTCATTTTTCATTCCCTTTTTCAACCTCCAGGTATACACCTCTGATTTTAGGCATGTAAAACTAGCTCATGAAGTGTTTTGATGAAGATATATGAAGATTATGTTCTTTTTTTATCAGATGTTCCTCTTCTTTTGTTTATTTCTCAGTTTGTAGTGTTAATTACTTATCTCAGCATGTTTAACGTGAAGTTGTGTTTAAGAACTGTGAGTCTTATGTTGGAATTGTAATAGGATTACTGTTAGAGTTACTGATTTTCATTTGTTCCACTCTCTAGGTTTTGTCATTAATAGATGTATCAATTTATTTTAGACTCATGATATGTTTGTGAGTTCAAATTACAAGATGTATGGTGTTAATTGCAAAGTTGTTATGAGTAAAATTGAGCATGTATGTGAAGTAGGATTGGGAAGATTTATTATGTGAAAGTTCAGCAAATTAGTTGCTAATAGGGACTCGACCTCGAGTCTGATCCCCTGATTTTGGGCATGGACAGTACTTGGGCTGTTAAGTCTAGACTGGGCTTGGCTCTATACATCGCATGTTCAGATTCATTTGAGCACAAACCTAGGATTTGGCTTATTGATTTCAGGGGCATTTTAGCTTAGTGTTATCCATGTTCACACATAAGTTCTCAAATGTTTAAAGGGTTATAAGCAGAACTTGAGTTCAAAATCAGAATTGAAAACCTGTGAGTTTTGTGCTGAGTTCTTTGTATGTGTGAGGTCGATTAATTATGGGTATAAGTCTAATGCTTTGGCATATTACATTTTGCACTAATTGATGATTGTACAAGTCTGTTCTGTGGGTGATGGTAACAGTGCTTGAAGTAAAACTGGGAATTGATAGCAAGGTATAGTATTAAATGGTTTGCTTTTGTCAAGTGCTGAATAACACAATAGGCACGTCTCCTTGGTTTGCACATCTGTTTGCCTCCATTGGGGTTTGATTCCGATTTTTATGCCTGCAGCCTGTGCTCGCCAATATTTGGGCTCCTTTTGGGCTTGAGTATCGAAATCAATTTAAGTTGAAAGGAAGTCCATTGCATTTGGGCAGCCTCTCGATTTGAAAAATCTGAATTTGGGCGTCAATTTAGGAATAGTTCCAATTTCTTTAAGTCGTATTTAATTATTGTAGTCAGTGGAGGTGAGCCATATTAGTAACACAAATAGTCTATGGCCCTCCAAACTTTAGTTTGAATACCTTTTTTAAATGGAGTTGAGGTGCGACGCGCCAAATAAAATCTCAAACGCATGGCCCTCACTTAATTATTTCTTTTAAAATCCTTATAATTCGAGGCGTGCCATTTAGCAAATTTCCATGGCCCTCGCAAAGTTAAAACGCGTAGTTGCTTTAGGCGCGTTATTTTAATAATATTACCTTCCTAAACTCGGGTGTGCATTTCATGTGACCCAAATCCAAATCTCAACAACGTTAAATAAAATGTGTCAAGGACTGCGGGTGCATTTCATGTGGCATGGTTCAAGACGTGTTTTAGATAACGTTGAATCTTCCTAAAACTAATTAAAAGCGGCTAATGAGTTAAAAATGTACCATAGGCTAAAACATGTAATAAATCAGATAATAGACCAATTATAATAGTTTAAGCGACCATGGTAGAACCACGAAATCCGATGGTGCCTAACACCTTCCCTCGGGTTAACAAAATTCCTTACTCAGAATTTCTGATTCGCAGACTTCAAAAGGAAAGTCGAATTTTCTCGATTTGGGATTTTAAAATAAACCGGTGACTTGAGACACCAGAAAACAAACCATACCAAGTGGCTACTCTGAATAAAATAAATAAATAATCCCATTTCGAATAATGTCACTTAAAGTGGAAAAGCTCCTTTGTACTACCTTCGGGTGTGTAAAAAAGGAGGTGTGACACCAGAGATGTGACCATCGGTGGTGATGGGGTGTTGAGGATGCAGGGCCGGATTTGTGTGCCCGATGTGGATGGGCTTAGAAAGTTGATTCTGAAGGAGGACCATAGCTCGCGGTATTCCATTCATTCGGGTGCCGCAAAGATGTATCAGGATTTGAGGCAGCATTATTGGTAGAGAAGGATGAAGAGAGATATTGTGGGATTTGTAGCTCGGTGTCTCAATTGTCAGCAGGTGAAATATGAGCATCAGAGACTGGGAGGTTTGCTTCAGCAGATGGTTATTCCTGAGTGAAAGTGGGAGAGGATCACTATGGACTTTGTTGTTGGACTTCCACGGACTTTGAAGAAGTTTGATGTTATTTGGGTGATTGTGGATCGGCTGACCAAGTTCGCACACTTCATTCCTATCTGCACTACTTATTCTTCAGAGCGGTTAGCAGAGATATATATCCGGGAGATTGTTCAGCTGCATGGTGTCCCAGTCTCCATCATTTCAGATCGGGGCATTCAGTTTACTTCCCAGTTTTGGAAGTCTATTCAGCGAGAGTTGGGTACTCAGGTAGAGTTGAGCACATCTTTTCATCCTCAGACGGACAGGCAGTCCGAGCGAACTATTCAAATATTGGAGGACATGTTGCATGCTTGTGTTATTGATTTCGGAGGTTCATGGGATGGGTTTATATCGCTTGCAGAGTTTGCTTATAACAACAGCTACCAGTGGAGTATTCAGATGGCTCCATATGAGGCTTTGTATGGGAGGCAGTGTAGATCTCCAGTTGGTTGGTTTGAGCCCAACGAGGCTAGGCTATTGGGGACTGATTTGGTTCAGGATTCTTTGGAGAAGGTGAAGGTGATTTAGGAGAGACTTCGTACAGCACAGTCGAGGTAAAAGAGTTATGCTGATAGGAAGGTTAAAGATGTGTCATACATGGTTGACGAGAAGGTTCTGTTGAAGGTTTCACCCATGAAGGGTGTTATGAGATTTGGGAAGAAAGGGAAATTGATTCCTCGGTTCATTGGGCCTTTTGAGGTGCTTCGGAGGATTGGTGAGGTGGCTTATGAGCTTGCTTTGCCACCCAGCTTGTCTTGTGTGCATCCGGTATTTCATGTTTCTATGCTCTGGAAGTATATTGGGGATCTATCTCATGTTTTGTACTTCAGCACAGTTCACTTAGATGATGATTTGACCTTTGATGTGGAGCCAGTAGCTATTTTGGGTCATCAGGTTCGAAAGTTGAGGTTGAAGGATATAGCTTCACTGAAAGTGCAGTGGAGAGGTCGGCCCGTGGAGGAGGCTACCTGGGAGACCGAGCGGGAGATGCGGAGCAGATATCCTCACCTATTTAACGCTTCAAGTATGTTTCTTGACTCATTCGAGGACGAATGTTTGTTTAAGTTGGGGAGGATGCGACGACCCGACAAGACGTCTCATGAGTTACTGCTCCGTTTCCCCCATTTCTGCTTATTTATACTGTGTTATTCGTGTTTTATGTGATCGGGTTGATTAATTGGAGTTCGGAGAGGATTTGGTGAAGTTTGAGACACTTAGTCTCTTTTAAGAAGGTTTAAGTGGAAAAGTCAACCGGATGTTGACTTATGTGTTAGAGGGCTCAGATGTGAGTTCCAATGGTTCTGTTGGCTTCGGAAGGTGATTTATGACTTAGGAGTGTGATCAAGATTGGTTTTTGAGGTCCGGAGTAGAATTAGGCTTGAATTGGCGAAGTTGATATTTTGGCGATTTCCGGTTGATAGGTGAGATTTTGATATAAGGGTCGGAATGGAATTCCGAGAGTTGCAGTAGCTTTGTTGTGTCATTTGGGATGTGTGTGCAAACTTGCAGGTCATTCAGACGTGTTTTTGTTGGGTTTTTTATCGAAAGCGTATTTCGGAAGATTTTAGAAAACTTAGGCTTGAATTCGATGTGAATTGGTGGATTTGATGTTGTTTGAGGTTTTTTGATGATTGGAACAAGTTTGAATAAGGTTGTAGGATGTGTTGGTGCTTTTGGTTAAGGTCCCGAGGGCCTCGGGTGAGTTTCGGGTGGTCAATCGGACCATTTTTGGAGTTTGAAAGTTGCAGATTTTGAGTTCAACTGTTGCAGAGAATTAAGCCTTCGCGATTGCGTAGGTTATATCGCGGTCGCGTAGAATGAATTGAGGAAGGATATATTTAAGCCTTCGCGTTCGCGTGAGAGGCTTCGCGTTCGCAGAAGGTTGGGAACACGTGCTTCGCGTTCGCGTGAAGTGGTCTGCGATCGCGTATAAGGAATTGGGTCAGATGGGTCCTAGGGGAATTGTTCATCGCGTTCGTGTAAGGGAGCTCGCGTTCGCGTAAGTTTAGAAGGCAGAAGCATCTCCTTCGCCTAGGCCTTGTCGCATTCACGTAGTGTTATTTTTGGGAACTTGAAGTTTTGTTCTTCGCGATCGTGAGGGTAGTGTCGTGATCGCGATGAAGGAAGGGTCAGACCTGGGCAGAATGTTTTAAGTCATTTCATCCGCGATTTTGGGTCTATTTTCACCCATAGTTAATCATTTTGAGAGCTTCTTAGTGGATATTAAAGAGGGATTCAAGTGGAATCGATTGGAGGTAAGATTTTTGAACTTAAAACTCATTTCTATTGTGAAATCTACCTAGAAAATCATGGAACTTAAGCTAAAAATGGAAGAACTAGGAATTAGAATTTTGGAATTTTGATTTGGGGATTTGGAGGACCAATTGGGGTCGGATTTGAGAACTTTTGGTATGTATGAACTCGTGGGGAGATAAGGAACCCGTTGATGTAAAAATTTCTGAGTTTCGAGAAGTGGGCCCGGGGCTCGGGTTTTTGCTAATTTCGGGATTTTTGGTATTTTTTTATTATTTTTGTTTGGGCTTTGTTCCCTTGGCATATTGTGACGTATTCGTTCTAATTTTGGATAGATTTGACGTACATGGAGGCCGATTCGAGAGGCAAGGGCATCGCGAGCTAGAGATTTAGCCGGTTCGAGGTGAGTAATGATTATAAATGATGTCCTGAGGGTTTGAAACCCCGGATTGCACATCGTAGTGCTATATTGAGGTGAGACACACGCCTGATGATGAGCGTGGGGTCGTGCATTATTGGAGATTGTGACTTGGTCCGTCCCGATTGATGATTTTACTACGTATTTGACAGAAACTTATTTGTTATCATCATGATTTGGGCTTTATGCCAACTATTTGAACCCTTCGGGGATTTTTTGTATCATTATTTCTTCACTGTTTTGACTTATTACTTGAACTCAGTCATGCTATTTTTTACTGTTTTACTACTCGGCCATTTTTACTCAGTTTTGAGATCTAAATGATATTTTAAATGATGCTTTGGGCTGAGAAATACTGTTTACTAATGCCCGAGAGGCTTGTGATATTTTTTGGAATGAGTACGGCCGAGGGCCAGATGTGAACATACACTGATACTGATATGAGGCCGAGGGCCTGAGATACATATATATGCCATGAGGTGGCTTGATTTATATGAGGCCTAGGGTCTAGATTTGATGCCACGAGATGGCTTAATATTGTGCTTGGGCCGTAAGGGGCCCCTCCCGGAGCCTGTACACCCCCAGTGAGCACGAGTACCCATTGTGATGTGAGATTGAGCCCGAGGGGATGGTATTGTTCTAAGATTGAGCATTGTTCTGAGATTGAGCCCGAGGGGCTGGTACTGATTTGAGTTGTTGCCCGGGGGCGGATTTGTTGATTCTGTGCCCGAGGAGCAAATTTCTTTTTGTTATTTACTTATTAAATTACTCGTTTTACTTGTTGAAAGGGGGATTTTACTTGATATTTCACTAATTTACTATTTTAAGTGATTTTTACTGCTTCGGTATAGAATGCCTTGTGGTTTTACGTGTTTTCTTACTTTCAGCCATTATTTATATTTATTACTCACTGGATCGGAGTACTCACATTACTCCATGCACCGTGTGTGCAGATTCAGGCGTAGCAGGCCTCACTCCCGAGGGCTGACTTATTCCAGCTTCAGACGGATCTTCGAGGAGTCTTTAGGTAGATGCTAGCGTTCGCAGCCTGGAGCTCCTCTGTATCTATTTCTTTTATGTTCTATTTCAGTATCTGAGACTCTGTAGTTACATTTGAGGATTTAGTATCTTAGACGCTCGTGACTTGTGACACCCCGATTAGGGCTGTGTCGGGAGGGTTTTCCACTTTGTTATCGTTATTTCCGCTAAATATTGCTTTTTAATCATGTTTTAAACTATCGTTATGTTAATTAACTGCTTAAAAGGATGGAATGTGCTAGACTGGCTGGCCTTGTCTTCACGAGAGGCGCCATCACAAAGGGGTTCGGGGTTAGGGTCGTGACACCGATTCTCTTGACAGTTCCTCTAGCACACATTTTTTGCGACAAAACATGTAACGACGGATCGAAATAGGGAAAAATTCGTATGATGTTCTTGAGAAAGATTGTACCGTACTCCCTTAGAATTGCAAATCTCGTTGTGATTACATAGTATAACTTCATTGCAAATCTCATAGAATTGTGATTCCGTACTGAAGCTTCATCCGTACTTTTAGTCATAAGCCTTCATTTTGTGAATTTTATCATAATCACATATGAATCTTTTTGAATTTGAGAAGTCTTTCATGGATTTTGTTAAAAATTTCATTCTTTATTTTGATAAAGCCTTCCTCCATTCCCCTTAATAAAATTAGGAAGTTCCTTATTATAGGTGTGGGCCCTTTTTGTAAGATGACTTGGCCAAACATCTACTCTAAACATGCCACTTATTTTCATGAAATATGAGTCATAATGGTCTAAAGACTTTGCTGTCATGTTAGGGCATTTAGGTGTGGGCATAGTTTGGGCAAACCTGAAATCCAAATTGAAATCCGAATTTTTTAGATTTTTGGTTTGGATTTTCGGATTATGGATTTAATTTTGGATTTAATTTTTAATTTTTTTGGATTTCGGATTGAATGTAGGATTTGGTACTTTGGATTTTTGGATATCCGAAAATCCGAAAAATTTTATACTTTATATTTACTCCATTATCTATAAGTCAATAACAATAAGTTAAATACCCTATCCATTGGATATTATTTCATATATGTAATATTAATTACTAAGTTACTGTCAGAATACTTTCTATTTGGACATGATTTTACTATTACTATTTTTTATCGGCCGTATCAATGTCTCTGTTGCATTTTCTTGATAGTAATTTCATTACTTGAATACTTTATTTGGATGATTGCGGTGAAAATGAGTAACTTTTCAGGCAATTTAATATGAGTATTTCATTTGGATATTCATTTTTGTAAAAAGAAGAAACATGTCAACTTATAAGCTCAAATCGAAAATCCAAAATATCCAACCCGATTAATTCGAAACCGAACTTAAAAAATCCGATCCAATCCGAGCTTATTTGGATTGGATTTGGATTGTCATTTCTTCAATCCGAAAACCAAAAATCCAAACCGAAATTCTATATTTAATCCAAACTGCCCGAACACCCACCCCTAAGGGCACTTAGTCTAATCCATTCTATGCCTAATTATTTAATTAGCTTAATCACTTAATTAACCTCTCACTAAAAATTTTTAATTATCCAATTATCCATATAATTAAAAATTATCTCATATTACTTAAAATACTACTCACTTTTAACACACTTTGTACACCTTATTATTATGGTCATGTGGTACCTTGTATGGCACTAGTCAATATATACGGGGTATTATAGCTCGAACCGTATTTTATCCCAAAATGTCAAACTTCGACAAAATTCATTTCCTTCGATTCGCTTACCCTCACCCCTTCACAAATTTACTTATCACTTGTTTGAAATAGCGTAATATTTATAGTCCTAAAATAATCTCATTCTTGAATTTACGTCGATTAACTTATGACTAAACTTTAACATACGAAAAATGCAGGATGTAACATCTCATTTCCGAGCTTTCATCAATTTAATTACTTATGATGTAGTACAAAAACATGGGGGGTAAAAGTCACTTTGTCAGCAAGAAAGTTACTTGGTCACCGAGCTACTTTCTTCTTGAAAATAGGAAGTTTTGCCCATTTGTAAGACATCAAAATACTGCAATAAAATCGCTCCTTAAGTTTCCTCTCTAATCCTTTTGTTTCACACTTAGATTGTGTTATTTCATAACAAATTTTATTTTTTGAAGAATCATATATTTCTAAATTCACAGTCAAAACTAATAACTTTGAGCCTTGTACTCCAAAACCTTGTCACACTACGTGAAATGGAGGGAATATATTTATTTACTCCCATCATTTTACTTTATGTGACAAAGTTGGAATAGACATGAAGTCTAAGAAAAAAAGGAATTGTAAAACTTGTAGTCTAATCATAGATATTTTTATAATAACAAATCATCTCATTAACAATAAAATGTGAAATTTAAAGTTGAATATCTTTCAAAATAAAAAATTTATTACGTATTCTTTTTTAAATGGACAAAAAAATATATTGGCATATAAAATGGAATTGAGGGAGTATTAATTATCTACTGGAGTTTCAACTACTCAAACTCCCTCCACCAACCGTGAAAAAAAGTAAAAGAAAAGAAAAGAAACAGAGGTATTGGGTATTTATGATAATTTCATGCTAAAAAAGTGTAAGTAATTTCTTAGGACAAGTTTTATGCATCGTCGTTGTGAATAGATATGCACTATCGTTACTTAAAAGGAAAATGATGCTGAATTTCTATGTAAATAGTTGGTCATACTAATATTCGAAATCTGTAGTACCTGAAATTTAAACGCGTCATAATAAGTGGTGCCATAGTCAGTTGTAGTAGTCTAACATTTCTATCTGTTGCTTCTTAATCCAGTTCTTTAAAAAAAAAAAAAAAAAGAGAGATTGGGTGTTATCCCGCTGATTATAGGAAATTTAAAAATAAAATTAAAAATGTCCTAATATTGTAAGACAAGTGTATGCACATGAACTCTTATCACTTTACCGTGATTAACTGTAAATGTCATCACCATGTTTTATCACTTAACCATAATAATTGTAATAGTTTAGTCAAACCCTGGCGAATTAGTATTTTGCTGGAATAATTTCTCTTTAATTGATAAAAATTATTGGTGATAGTAGAAGCGGCTCCGTTTCGTTTTATGCAGGCATAGTTTCTAAAATTGTGGTCCTAATATGTCATGACATTTTTATCATGACTATAAGGGCATATTAAAGTTAATACTGAATAATTAAAACCAAAGAGCTTCAAAATTATTAAAATAATTTTGTAGAGAACACTAAACAAGAAATAATGCAATATAAATTGAAACAATAATATACATAATATTACTAGTTGTATTATTCTTGGGTGAGATTGTGACCGTTAGCAGGGTAAGTACGTAAAAACACTTTGTGCTAAGTTGTTAGAAATTCAAACTCATGACCTTTTTTTGTTAGGTGACGATATGGGATTAGGTGGGTTTTCTCGTATTAAAGTTTATGAAAGAATACTTTTATTTTATTTAAAGATAAAAATTTAATTTACGATTTCACATGTACAATAATTACTTGGTTTCAGAGTTTAACATTTTAATCCTTCTTGAAATAATGAGTTCATTACACAAATGGTCACTCAATTATCCCAAATTATCTTCTAAAGTCACTTTACTTTCGTTTGTAACAACAAAATCACTGAACTATGCCTATTGCACTCAGAAGGTCACTCAACTAGATTTTCCAAATTTTGGATTGCAAAATACCTATTTTACCCTTTAAATTATAAATATTTATCTTCTTTTTATTTTTTTAAAACTTTATAATATTATGATTTTCCCTTTTCAATTTATATTATGGACTTACCTATAGAATAAACAAATATTATTTATAAATTAAAAAATAAAAAAGTATTTAAGCATCTATAATGCCGGAATAACAAAATAATGAGTATAGTAAAAAAATAAATTAGAATAATTTGTTAATAATAATAATTTTAGTATTAAAAACAAAAAATTCAAAAAATTATTTACACAATTCAGAATGAAAGAAAATAAAGGTGGTAAAATATATATTTCATGCACGTAATATAAAAATAATTGTTTCAATAAATGTATTTTTATAATATACATTATATATTCTTGAAGATTATGCTCAATTATATTACTATTTTGTTTCTACCAACTTTCCGACGACACAAAGTTATGTCACCTGAAAGCAGGGGGACTATCTGTATAGAGTAAAATATGCTATGTTAAGTCGTGCATGACATATATATAATATAATTGAGCATAATTTTCAAGAATATAATGTATATTATAAAAATACTTTTATTTAAATAATTAGTTTCATATTATGTGCATGGAATATATATTTTACAACTTTTATTTTTTTTCATTCTAAATTGTGTAAATAAATTTTTGATTTTTTGTTGTTAATAGTAAAATTATTATTACTAACAAATTATTCTAATTAATTTTTTTACTATGCTCATTATTTTGTTATTCCGGCATTATAGATGCTTAAATACTTTTTATTTTTTTAATTTATAAATAATATTTATTTATTCTATAGGTAAGTCCATAATATAAATTAAAAAGGGAAAATCATAATATTATAAAGTTTTAAAAATTAAAAAAAGATAAATATTTATAATTTAAAGGGTAAAATAGGTATTTGGTAATCTAAAATTTGAAAAATCTAGTTGAGTGATCTTCTGAGTGCAATAAGCATAGTTCAGTGATTTTGTTCTTATAAACGAAAGTAAAGTGACTTTAGAAGATAATTTTGGATAGTTGAGTGACCATTTGTGTAATCGACTCTTGAAATAATCATTCAAAGTCAAACTAAGAATGTTTAATTAATTGGACCATAGGGACATCGCTTAAATGCAAGCTCAGCTTGATGTATCTCTCTCTGCATAATGACATATATACATCCATAACTTATAATATTTTTTTATTAAAAAAAAAAGTGATTGGATATATTTGTCTTTTGTGTTATTATTAATTAGTGGTGGCTTTTTAATTTACAGGACGGAGACAAATTAATTTAATAAGTCTATAAAAGACGGAGAGCAGATTCAAGTACAACTCATACCCGCAACAAACAATGGGGTATAACTACAAATTATTTGTATTCTTCTTATAAATAAAAGACAGATTATAGTTACGTATTATATCACCTTGTATTAAAATATTAAGGATATACCAACGTATCTAGTCACAATCCTGGAGGATTAGTCTAATGACAGAAACTTGCTCTTTCAGTGTTACGGAATCACAAGTTGTCACGACTCGAATTTCCAGGGGATGTGATGGCATCTATTAATGAGATCTAGGCAAGTCAATCCTTATCTACTTACTTCATTATCAAATTACTTCTTTTAACAATTATACGACGATAACATGAAAAAAGCGGACTTTAAATAATTAAGCGAAAGTTAACAGTTAAATATATGAAATCTACGTCTATTACAATTACTGAAGTCTCAACCACCCAAAACCTGGTGTCAGGGTGTCACAGACTATCTAAGATTACTACATTCAAAGTCTGAAGAAATAACAGTACACTATTTCTGAATAAAAGGAAAATGAAACAGGAAATAGAGATAGAGGGAGATGCAGGGTCTGCGGACACCTGCAGGTCTATCTTGGGTCTCCGGGTGGACTGAAGGAAGCCTCCAACTACTGTCTAGAAGCTGCTCCGGGATTTACACACAGTGCAGAGTGTAGTATCAGCACAACCGACCCCATGTGCTGGTAAGAGTCTAGCCTAACCTCGGCGCAGTAGTGACGAGGCTAGGACCAGACTACCAAATAAACCTGTGCAGTTCAAATATATACAGCGGAATAGAAATACATAAATAACCAGTCAAAGTGGGAGGGGGAAACATGTTGTGGGGGAGATAACAGTTCTGAATAGAAAGGCATCAATTAAGGAAAGAAACAACATAACTCGGATATCAACAAAGAATCAGAAATCAACAATTGCACGACACTACCCTTAGTGCTTTAACTCTCGTCCTCACCAAAGCAATTATGTAATAAAGTGTGCACGGCATCACCCTTCGTGCTTTTAGTCTCGTCCTCACCAAAACAATCATATAATAAAGATGTGCAAGGCATCACCCTTCGTGCTTTTACTCTCTTTCCTCACCATATAATCAATAAAATCGGCACGGAATGGTACATCGTGCGGCACGACATCACCCTTCGTGCTTTACACTCTTTCCTCACAATAACAAATAATACACGACATCACCCTTCGTGCTTTAACACTCTTCCTTACCCAAACAACAATCACAATCAAAGGGGGCAAGGGAATAAACAAGATCATAATAGGAATCCAGACAAGGGAATAACAATTAAATAATTAAATCCCGACAAGGGAACAACATCAATAATATCAACATCCCGACAAGGGAGATAACCAATAAAGCAACAATATCCCGGCAAGGGAACAATTTAATAACTCCTTCTCTTTCTTTCACTTTTACTTCGCAACTAACTTTACCACTTGAGCCAATATTCCAAAAGGTTCAATCAACTCATTTACTCTCACAATTCGTAATATAGCTTGAGTCAATGCTCCTCGATGTTCAAAGGTCACAATTTCCTTCCACAAACTTTTCACAACATATAGAAATCATCACCACCGCATGAAAGATATAACGAAATCAAGATATTCACCATATAAAGACTCAAGGTCATGCTAGACACCAACGTATAGATACTCATCACCATGCCTATACGTCGTACTCAACAATTACCACATAGCAAATAGGACTCAACTCCTAATCTCTCAAGCTAAGGTTAGACCAATTACTTACTTCGAACTTCCACGACCAACTCAAGCCTCAAACACCGTTTTTCCTTTCGAATTTGGCTCTAAGACAATCGTATCTATACATAATCAACTTAATGACATCAATAAATTCTAAACAAAATCAATTCCAATACCTAATTATAGCTTTCTAATCATTCTTCCCAAAAATCCAAAAATTGACCCCGGGCCCGCTTGGTCAAAACACAAGGTTCGAACCAAAATCCGATCACCCATTCACCCACGAGCCCAAATATATAATTAGTTCCAGAATTCGACCCCAAAACGAGGTCTAAATCACAATTAATCAAAAAGCCCAAACTCTACCCAAATCCCTAATTTTCACACTTAATCTCATGTTTTAGGCCTAGAAATCTAGTCGGTGTTGATAAAAATGGAAGAAAACAAGTTAAAAATTACTTACCCTAGGGATTATGGTGAGTAAATGCTTCAAAAATTGCCTAAGAGCTTTGGAGAAGAAGAGGTTTGTGAAAATTTATGAAAATCCCGTAAGTGTTCTGTTTTTGAGACTTTAAAATAACTGGGAAAAAATGTTCTTCGCGTTCGCGATGAGTCAGACCTGAGATACCTTTGTGTTCGCGTACGTGGGCTCATGTTCGTGTACGTGGGCTCACGTTCGTGGAGAAGAACTCCTCGAGCCCTCGCGTTCGCGTCCAGTTGGTCGTATTCGCGTAGGGTAAATGCCCCACCCCCTGCCCAGGCTCAATTAGCCTTCGCGTTCGTGTGGCAAGGACCGCGTTCGCGAAGGGATGACCCCCCAATGCCTTGTGTTCGCGACCTGGGTTACGTATTCGCGTAGAAGGAATTGCCTTCAACAAAAATTAATACATCGCGTTCGCGAGGGTTCTCCCACGAACGCGAAGAAGGACATGACATAATTCCAACAGCTGAAAACCTGCAACTGTTTCTATGTCCGACACCTTCTGAAACACATCCGAAACACACCCGAGCCCTCGGGGCCCCTAACCAAACATACTTACTAACTCAATGACATAATATGAACTTATCCGTGCGATCAAATCACCAAAATAACCTCAATAACAATGAATTAAACCTCAAAATCAAAGAATTTTTATCAAACTTCATAAAACATCAATTTTTGCAATTTGGTTCCAAGTCACGTCAAATGACATCCATTTTTCACCAAATTTCACCTGATCATCTTAAATCCTATATAAGACCTATATCAGGTGCCAGAACCAAAATACTGGCTCGATACCATCATGTTCTAATCAAATTTCATTTCAAATTCCTTTAAACAATTTCAGAAAATAATTTTCTTTAAAAAATTTATTTCTCGGGCTTGGAACATCGGAATTTTATTCCGGGCATACGCCCAAGTTCCATATTTTCCTACGGACCCTCCAGGACCATCAAATCATAGTTCTGGATCCATTTATCCAAAACATTGACCGAAGTCAAATTTATTCATTTTACAGTCAAAATTTATCATTTTTGTAGATTTTCACATTTAGACTTTCCGGTACGCGCCCGGACTGCGCATGCAAATCGAGGTAACACTAAATGAGGTTTTCAAGGCCTCAGAAACATAGAATTCAATCTAAAATCAAGTGATGACCTTTTGGGACATCATATTCTCCATCTCTAAAATAACCGTTCGTCCTCGAACGGACAGAAGAAGGAAGTACCTGAGTCGGGGAAAAGATGGGGATAACGGCTCCTCATATCGGACTAGGACTCCCAGGTCGATGCCTTGGGAGGCTGACCTCTCCACTGAATACGAACAGAAGGAAAACTCTTCGATCTCAACTGATGAACCTGTCGGTCTAGAATAGCTACCTGCTCCTCCTCATAAGACAAGTCCTTGTCCAACTGGACAGTGCTGAAATCTAACACGTGGGATGGATGGCCGTGATATTTTTGGAGCATGGACGCATGAAACACTAGATGCAAAACCGATAAGTTCGGCGGCTATGCAAGTCTATAAGCCACCTCTCCCACTCGATTAAGAATCTCAAATGGACCAATGAACCTAGGGCTAAGCTTGCCCTTCTTCCCAAATCTCATCACGCCCTTCATAGGCGACACTCAAAGCAATACCCGCTCACCGACCATAAAAGCCAAATCTCGAACCTTGTGGTCGGCATAACTCTTTTGCCGGGACTGAGCTATACGAAGCCTATCTTGAATAATCCTGACCTTGTCCAAGGCCTCCTGAACCAGATCCGTACCCAACAACCTAGCCTCTCCCGGCTCAAACCATCCAACCAGAGACCGACACAGCCTACCATAAAGAGCCTCATAAGGAGCCATCTGGATACTCGACTGGTAGTTATTGTTGTAGGCAAACTCTGCTAAAGGAAAACGCCGATCCCACGACCCTCCAAAGTCAATGACACAAGCTTAGAGCATATCCTCCAAAATCTGAATAGTCTGCTCAGATTGCCCGTCCGTCTGAGGATGAAACGCTGTGCTCAACTTAACCTGTGTGCCCAACTCTCGCTAAACTGCTCTCTAGAAACGGGAGGTAAACTGCGTACCTCGGTCCGAGATAATAGACACGGGCATACCATGAAGATGAACAATCTCCCGGATATAGATCTCGGCTAACCTCTCGGATGAATAGGAGACTGCCACAAGAATGAAATGCGCTTGTGAGCACGTGATTTTTGCCTTACGAAAAATTGCTCCAAAATAAATCAAAATAAATTTCTTTTACTGTGTAATTTCTGAATTTGCGTGGTGTTAAATATTTGTTTATGTCCGTAAATGTTTATTTTTGTCATAATAAAATAAAAATAAAATAAAATACATGTTGCATGCATATAGGATATAATTATACATTTAAGAGATAATTTAAATAAAATCACAAAAATATGCATTGGTTTTATTTTAAATGTTTCACTGTGTGATTGATGTTTTTGTCTATGTGTTAAATAATTGTTATAGAATAATTAATATATTTGTGAAAGTAAAATTGTTTTATAATTACAATTAGAAATTTAAATTAGAAAAAAAAATATATATATATATAATAATACATATACATAAAAATCGGACCTGGGCCAAATTTTCTAAACAAAATCAGGCCCAATCCAAATGACCATGTCCGGTCCAATTCAAAACAGAATCAAACGACGTCGTTTGGTTACCCCTTATCAAGGGCCGTTGGATTAAATCCAACCAACGGCCAAGATCTCATCACCCTAACCCAAGACCCTTACCCGATCCGATACCCGGTTCAACCCGTCCCCCTAACCTAAACCAAACGACACCGTTTGGTTAAGTGAGTAGATCTCATCCATCCATTCTACTTGATCCAACGGACGATACCAGTCCACCCCACCCCTATATAAATCCCAAACCTCTACCCAACCCCTAACTGAACACCCCCCCTCTCCGCTCCTGTTCATCATCGTTCCAAACAGACCCCTAACCCTAGCTGCCCCTATTCCCCTTCGCCTGAAACCCGGCGGCATCAACGCCGCCGGTCACCAACTTAACACCCTAGGACCTCCTGAACCTCCCCTACACGAATCCAACCTTAGTTTCCTTCGAATCAGGCCACAACTCTTCGAATCTTAAATCGAAGGTTGGCCTGAAAACTTGATCTAAACCAATCAGCCCCAAATTAACACCATGGCTTCCCCTAACAACCCTTGTTATGGATCTGAAGTTAGTTTGGTTCGAATCAGCTCTGAACTTCTCGAATCTTATTTTGAAGATTCGGACCAAACAAGGACGAACTCAGATCCGTTTCAAACTAACACCAAATGACCCCTAGGCTACCCTCACCATTGTGTCATGTTTGGTTCTTCTCGAATCTGACCAGAAATGGTTAAATCCCAAATCGAGTTTTTAAGAACCCTAAAAATACCAAACTTCCGGATTCGGTTCAGATTATGATGAAGATTGAGGTTTAATCGACCTTAGTCGAAGTATTTTCAGTGGAAAATACTTCGACTAAGGTCAGTTTGATTTCAAACAAAAAAAAATCCGAAATCCAAGTTGAGTTCGAGTCGGAATAAAATTAAAATTCAGAGGTATTTTTCTATTCTACGTATATTGTTGTCTGTATTAATAGCTTGTTAATTTTTTATATTTATGTTTTGATAATTCTGTCATTTCTGTTTCTTACCTATCTACTTGATCAGAATGTGAATTGTTTCTATTGATTGTGATTGTTTACAATGTGTGTAATCGACTCGATTAAGTTCGTCGATTAGTTATATTACGAATTTTTCATTTCTGAAAATGTTGACTGAAACAGTCTGCTTCTATTGTTTAGACTAATTATTGACAAATGTTGTAAATAGTCAATTGATTAGTATTCGTCAATTAAATCATGTTTGTTTATGAATTAGTGAATTCAAATGTATGTTGTATTGTTGTTTTCTAAACGGGACATTGTCAGTATATTGACAATGCTCCTGTATTTGTTTGCTTTTAATTCAGTTTTGAATTCCAGTTGAAAGAATCCTGCATGTTCTGTACAATGTTAAGTTTGTTTTTATTCAGTTGATAATTCCCTGTTTTAATTCAGTTTTTGTCAATCAGCCATTAGAGATGTAATATACTGTTTCAAAATCATAGGATTGGTTATAGCTGTAAATCAGAAAGATAGTTAAGTCTATACAGATTGTAGAATCTGTTTTACTGTGGGTTCTGATTTTTCAAGTAATAACATCAGGATTTCAGGGGCACTTCTGGGAATGAGCAGTAAAAAACAGGGTGGTAGTGCTAGTATATTATAATGTAATGTTAGTGGCTATTAGTTAATGATACTAATGGGGAACAAGGGATAATGGGCTGCTGAAAATCAGGGAAAAGGTTTTACATAATGGGATTTTCTGTTTTTAAAAAGAAGAAGGGGGTCCAAGAAGCACTTAAATTGCCTAGGACCAGCCCTGTATAAATACAGGAGCTGGACAGACAGTTAAAGAGGACAGAATTTTGAGAGAGAAAAAAACAGAATTTTGAGAGAGAAAAACAGAATTTTCAGAGAGTTTTTTTTAACAGAGAGAGAATTTTTAAGAGAGAATTTTTAAGAGATTTTGAGGGCTGAGATTTTAAAGGAAGGAAACAGAAAATAGGACACTCACATACACACTCACATACAGATACAGCAGCAGAAACAGAAAATCAGAAACAAACTGAATTTGAAACTGAAGAAAAAACTGAAATCTGAAATGTTGTTCTTTTGTTGAATCTGTTCAACTTTATGTGATTCCACTGTTCAGTTAAAATCCGAAGTGTTTCTTAAAAGTACTTTACTGTGCATCTGGGCTCTTCGAATCCTATTCCTGTTCAGATTTACTGTGTTATCAGTATATTCTACTGAATTTGTTACTGCTGTAACTGCTGAAACTTACTTCTTCTACCTCCATTTTCAGGTATATGTCTTTTAAATTTTAAGTTGGAAAGAGATTTCAGCATGACCCATCAATGAAGTTTGAATTGAAATGCTATTTCCAATTGTCCAAGTTCATTATTTTCATTTTTTATGTTGATTAATTAGTAGTGAACTCAATTTGATAGCCATGAGTTAAATTGTCTTATTTTGAAATTCATATAAAACTTTGTAATAATGTTATCCATGTCAAACTTCATTAGTTTAAGTTATCTATGAGTTATGTAAATAAGAAGTATGGTAGAAAGTAGGTTTTATTTACACTTCATGGTGTTGTTAGATAGGTATAGCATAATATAGCATTATCAAAGAAAATATGCTATAAGTTTATCTTGTTAGTTAATTAGTTGTTGTTTAAAGCTATATGATGATTAGCTGCAATTTGCCATCTTTTGGCATAATATTGGTGGTGTTCATAATTTATAGTTGAAAGATGTATTAGTATAATCCGTATGTTCAAAAGTGTCAAATATAGTAAATAATATTGTATGCAATATCATTTTATTAAGTCAACAAGACTTATTCTCTTTCTTAGTAATAAAAGGCTTAGGAACTTATACAATGCGAAAATTAATAGTTAGTAATAATTCACATAGATTGAGAATCAAATTGGTTTGATTATATCTATATCTATCCTAACTCAATCATAGGCATAACTAAGTAAGTTAATTTCATCTATTAAGATTAAAACGAGTATGTGAGAATAAGTTGAGTTGTATATACACAAATGGCAACATTTTAAATCAATGGTAATTAAAAATAGAATTTGCATTAAGTAATCATGAAAATTCCCGGAAAATATTTCCTTCCTTTATGAATCATTTATTTTCGGTTTCATATGCAATTTATTCTTTGGCATATATACATATGTCACATTTGTTTTAAAGTTAGTATTAATCATATTTTTATTCTGTCCTTTGACTTTGAATAATTGGAATGAATATGATTTATATTCGGAAATTATAATCAATGGTCAATATTTAATAAATTGTGGTTTATTTTCCAAAAATTAAAGAATATCTTAAAACGAGATTTCTCGTGATATAACAAACATTTTTTTTGGAAATTCCATAATATCATTACAAATATGTTGCGCAATTAGGGATACGTTCGCGTACCCTGATTATACTTTTAAAAGCAAAATTTCGGATTATGCGTACGCGCAATTTCGAGCGAATATTTAATAAAAGGATTTTTCTAAAGGCGTTAAATCAATTTCATAAAAATCCGATATGTACGGTTCATTATTCAAGAAAAATAATTATTCTTGATTCAACGCAATCTCGAAAAAATGTGCTTAATAAATATATTGTCAAAAGTAATTGTGTACACGTGCGCGTGACACAATTCCGCATCTTTTTAATTTATAACACGAATATACGTACGCGTAATTCGATTCAAAGAAGGTTTCTCAATCACAATAAGTATAAGCGGTAGTAAAATCAGATAACATCAATATTTAATAAAATCAAGATGATTAAGCCAATAATAAAAACAGTTAAGCGACCGTGCTAGAACCACAGAATTCGGAAATGCCTAACACCTTCTTCCGGATTAACAGAATTCCTTACTCAGGATTTCTGGTTCGCAGAAAAATAAACAGAGTCATATTCTCCTCGATTCAGGGATTATAATTGGTGACTTGGGACGCCTCAAAATTCCCAGGTGGCGACTCTGAAACAAATAAACAAATCCCGTTTCGACTGTCCTTTAATTGGAGAAAACTCCCCACGCGCCCCGCGGGCGCGGAAAAAGGAGGTGCGACAGCTCTGGCGACTCTGCTGGGGAGGATAATGTTGCCGTAACCCAGAACCATTGGTTCAGGGTTTAAAGAATTCGAGCTTAAAATATCTGTTTTTATTGGCTTTACTTACTATATAATTTTCAACTGTTTATATGCTAATATGCTAAATTTTTTTTTACCGCTTTAATATTATTTGAATTGTGAATATATACAATTGCTACGAAACCCCCTTCTTTCTGAGTCTTCTGAATTTATGGTGTACACGTGCGCGTGACCCACCTTTCTGTTAAAGTCATACCAAATAAGACGGAGTTGGGACAAGTAACTAGGCCGGGCAGACTTTCGTGCTCCCGGTACGTTGCCCCCGCTTCGGCTCAAACTGTCCGTTTGGGTAAGCCAGGTTTAGAACAATCAACCTAAGGTTTTACACTTAGAATAACTCAGCCATGTACCAGATCCCTAGTAGGAACGAATATTTGCATCATATGCATTTGGCCTTGGAGACTCAACACAGGGGTTGGGTCTGTCTAGGACAGGTGAACCCAAAATTAAAAGACCATCATGATGCATCCTACTTATTACTTGTGCATTCATTTGCCTCGAACATGCTTGTTGACCAGCTTAAATAAAATCATGGTAAGAAGCAAGGAATAAAATGGGTTGTTTTAAAATTTTCGAAAATGTGGTGGTATGATTTCTATGTCAGCTTCAAATGTGGTGGTATGATTTGGGCGAAGACGGTCAAAAATGGGTCGTCAAGCATTTGGGAAATCTCACGGACATTATGAAAGTTGAGCCTCGGGATGATCTGATTACGGCATTAGTAACTTTCTGGGACCCTGTTCACAATGTTTTCCGTTTCTCTGACTTCGAGCTTACTCCTACATTAGAGGAGGTAGCTGGCTATGTTGGTTTTGACGGAAGTTTAAGAAATCAAAGCTTGATATTCACAAAGGCTCCTTCAATACATCGATTCTTCGGTCTTCTGAACATCAGCAGTCAAATCAGGAAAAGCAATGTCATCAATGGATGTTGTTCCTTCAACTTTTTGTATTCCAGGTTTGGAAAGTCAGATGGGTTCGAAATTCATGAGAAAGGCCTTACTAATAAGCAAAACAAAGACACTTGGCAGATGCACCGTCGATTTGCTTTCATGGTGGCTTTTCTAGGAGTCATGGTCTTCCCAAATAAAGAGCGAACAATTGATATTCGCACCGCAAAAATTGTGCAAATCCTCACCACTAAAGAAAATCACACCCTTGTCCCCATCATTCTATCAGATATTTATCGGGCTTTGACTTTATGCAAATCAGGAGCGAAAGTTTTCGAAGGATGCAAAATTTTGTTGCAAATGTGGGTGATTGAACATCTCCAACAACAACCCAAGATCATACAGTATGGGTCGAACAAAGCTAATTGCATCGAGAGCTATGAGGAAAGAACAAAAAATTATCAAGCTCCAGAAGGGATAGAAGCATGGGTATCTCATCTAAAGGCTTTAACGGCAAATCAAATTGAATGGACTCTGGGATGGCTCCCGATGAGAGAAGTAATACATATGTCAACCTCAAATAGTTATCTACTACTATTGGGATTGAGAAGCATTCAGCCATATGCACCACTAAGAGTCCTAAGGCAACTAGGGAGATATCAAATAGTTCCTGATGAGGAAGATTTGAGTATGCAAGTAATCGAATTACACCCAGAAGCCACTATTCCCGAAGCTTTACTTCAGCAAATGTGGAATGGGTGCCGATACTTGAAAAGTGATACTCAAGTCCTAGACACTACCAAGGGTGAGATAAATCCTGGATATGCGAGGTGGTTCGAAAAGCGGTCTCGCGTGGATGATGTACCAGAACCTGAGCTAAAAAGGCCAACAAAAAGACCCCATGTTCAAAACTTCAATGATAAAATCCAAGAACGGTTAATCTGGGGAGAAAAAGAAAAAGGGTACAAAGCCACTATCCATGCCCTAAAAGAAAATCTAAGAAGCCTCAGTTTGGAGAAAGATTTGCAAGAACAAGAAGCCAAAGGCGAGAAAAAGAGTCTAGCTTGTGAGAATGAAAATCTTCATGCTCGATTCCAAAAAATGAAAAGAGTCTCTGAAACGCCAAAGAGAAGCTGGAAAGATCAAAAAACCATCGCCAATCTCTTCGAAAAAATGCAAGATTATGATTCCATTCTTGCAGAAAACGAAAGGGCATTGAGCAAAGCAAAAGAAAGGATCCAACAATTAAACGAAGAAGCCAGATCTAACAAGGAACGCCAAGATAGGCAATCCGAAAAAGACAAGGCTCAATTCAAGAAGGAAAAAGACTATTGGATGCGATCAGAAGACCAGCTTCGTGCACAACTAGAAGAGGCAAGAAGATGCAACAGAGAATACCAACAAGCAGACCTCGACAGGGAAAGATCGCAAGCAAGATTAGAGCAGGCCAGACTCCGAGCTCTATTAGAATCAGCTTTAGATCGTGAAAACCGTGTCAGAGACATAGCCACCACTCGTCAGCAGCAATTGCAAGACCAAGACCAACGTCTCCAAGGTTTCAGGGCACAAATCCACGACTTGGCAGTCTTCACATCTCAAAGTTATGTAAACTGCCAAGGAATGGATTATGAAAGGTTTACAGAGCATGCGCCCACTTTTGCTCGTCATCTAGCAATGGAGTTGGAAAGGATGTATCGTACGCTGGGAGGCCATCCAGGTCAAGCCCCACATTGAGCAGATAATCCAATATTAGAGAACAAAAGTGGAAAGTGGGGCATTTTGTGAGATGTTATGAATTGTATCTTTTATTTTGATTTAAGTGTGTGTGTTTCAAGCTATTTTCTTAAAGTTTTCAAATGTAATTCCATCTTTGTGTAATAAATAAACATGATTGACTTTGGTCCGAACTACACAAGGTCTAATTCATATTTGACATGATACGATTCGACCACCACGATAAAGATATCTATAGTAAATAAAAGCGAATGACAATTTTTCAATTTCAATAAAGCTGGGACGATACAAGCAACCGAGCGAATGCATAATAGAAAGGGATTATTTGTCTAGGAGCATTGCATCTCAACGTGTGATTATATATGTGTTAAACTCTCAAAACTAACAAGTTTGTTCATTTTCAGAATTCAACCAGTTAGTTTCTCTAAAGAGTATACTGGCATATTATCACTATCACACAAGATCAAAAGGACCAATACCCGAAAGTATGTCTATCCCAGATGTTGACACAGGTATGGAGATAGAAGAGATGGATGTCGGGAAAATGAAAGAAGAAATGCTTAAGCTCAAGCAGCAAATGGCTGAAATGTACCAAGCTTGGTCTACAGGACAGTTACCCCCATCTTACCCAAATAACCCTGCTCCATCAATGATCCAAACTCAGGATAATATCACCACTGAATTATCCCCAAGTTTCCCCATTTATCAGCACTACCGAGGCACTACCTCTCAGACACCACAATCTCCACCTCCAAAACCAGTTCTGTACCTTCCTCCACCTATGACTCCTGTTTTTGTAGCACCTCCCCTGCTACATTTCACAAATCTCCTAGTGAGCCTACATTTCAGGCCCAAGACAACCAATATTACCCCCAGAGCCCACCTTCAAAGCCTCCGAAATCAATTCACCTGCTCCTCGGTTTGATCTCCCAACCGAAATTGACAAGCCAGCCAAAAATGCTGAACAAGAAGAGATGTTCAGGAAGGTCAAAAGTCTAGAACAGTCGTTCCGAGACATGCGGGGATTAGGTGGGCAAGTCAGTGTAGCATACAAAGATTTATGCTTATTCCCTAATGTACAATTGCCATTTGGCTTCAAGATGCCCAAATTTGACCTATACAGCGGGCACGGCGACCCAGTAGCCCACTTAAGGGGTTTCTGTAGCAAGATGCGAGGAGCTGGGGGAAAGGATGAATTATTGATGGCTTACTTCAGTCAAAGTCTAAGCGGATCAGCTTTGGAGTGGTATACACGCCAAGACCATGGAAGATGGTACACCTGGGATGACCTGGCACAGGCATTCGCATACCATTTCCAATACAATCTGGAGATCATCCCAGATCGATTATCTTTGACCAAATTTGAGAAGAAACACAATGAAAGTTTCAGAGAGTATGGTTTTCGGTGGAGAGAACAGGCAGCAAGAGTGGATCCTCCTATGAAGGAGAGCGAAATGGTAGACTACTTCCTCCAAGCCTTGGAACCAACTTACTACGCCCACTTGGTTTCAGCGGTTGGAAAATCATTCAACGAGGTAGTGAAGATGGGAGGTATGGTGGAAGAAGGCCTCAAGACAAACAAAATCATGAGCTATTCAGCAATTAAGGCAACTACTCAAGCTATTCAAGGCGGGGTAGGAGGAATCGGAAGAAAGAAGAGGGAGGAAGCAACCGTAGTTGATTCAGGAATTTGGCCGGGACCCAGGGGTTCACCGCTTTACTATAATCAGCAACGACCTCGCCAATCAGCTTACCACCATGATTCATCCCAACATTACTATCACCCTTCAGAGCCTCATTTCGCCATTAACCACGCTCAAGCATACAATCAGCCACCTGTTCACACCAATTGGCGTGCTCCTGTCACACCAAATACCTACCCCCGAGCTTATCCCGGACCAGGTTTCAGGCCTAGGCCAGCATTCAGGGGAGAAAGGGAACAGAAAAAGAAAACTTACACTCCATTGGGAGAGTCTTACACTAGTCTGTTCCACAGGCTGAGACAGTTAGACATGTTGAGACCAATACAATCCAAGCTACCCAATCCTCCTCCAAAGAATCTGGATTACACCATTAGCTGTGAATATTGCTCCGGTGCACCAGGCCATGATACGGAGAAATGTTGGCATTTGAAAAATGCAATACAAGAGCTGATTGATACTAATAAAATCGAGGTTCAAACCCCCGAAGCTCCAAATATCAATAGAAATCCAATGCCAGCCCATCAAGAGGCTAATATGATAGAAATCATACAAGCTGATGGGGAGACAAAGAAGCCGTCACAAACTGTCATGATGATCAAGTCTCATGAAACCAAGCCAGATAAGCAGTTAATGGAGGAGAAGCCGGTGTCTAAGCATAACAAGAATGGTGGTGAACCGTCTATGATAGTCGATGAGGGATCATCGAACAAAGTTGCCGCAAAACAAGAGAGGACAAAGGTGATAGTACCAGGGGTTGCTAACAAACCCGTTGTATTCGTGGAAGGAGCACGTACAGATCGGGTTATTATTGCACCTGTAATCCAGCTGCCAATCATCAACAACAAAGCCATCCCATGGAACTATGAACGGGTGACCGTAATGTACAAGGGCAAAGAAATCAAGGAAGAAGTGTGTGAGGTACAAGGCTTGACTCGTTCGGGAAGATGTTTTACTCCCGAAGAGCTGAGAAAAACTAAAAACAATCCAATACCAACAAAGAAAGCTGTGACGGAAGAAAAGGCGGAGGAGTTTTTAAGAAAAATGAAGCTCCATGATTATTCTGTTGTGGATCAATTAAAGAAGACCCCCGCTCAAATTTCATTGTTGTCATTACTGATCCATTCAGAGGAACACCGTCTGGCGTTGATGAAAATCCTGAATGAAGCTCATGTTCCTGAAAAGATCTCTGTAAATCATTTGGGCAAAATAGCCAACAGAATCTTTGAGACAAACAGAGATTACATTTGCTGATGATGAATTACCTGTGGAGGGTACCGAGCACAACAGAGCTCTTTACCTCACCGTGAAATGTGAAAACTCCGTAGTAACCCGGGTATTGGTCGACAATGGGTCCAGTGCAAACATATGCCCTCTTTCCACTTTAAACAAATTAAAAATTAAAGAGGAGAGGATCCAAAAGAATAGTATCTGCGTACGAGGATTTGACGGTGGAAGCAGAGATTCATTTGGCGACATAGTGTTGGAACTAACTATAGGGCCAGTTGAATTCACAATGGAATTTCAAGTGTTGGACATGACTGTTTCTTACAACTTATTGTTGGGGCGACCATGGATCCATGCTGCTAAAGCAGTCCCGTCAACACTACATCAGGCTGTCAAGTTTGAATGGGACCATCAAGAAATAGTCGTGCATGGAGAAGAAAATTTAAATGCTCACAACAGCACCATTGTACCAGTCGAGGGAGCAGAAATTGACCAAGGACCATGGGTATACCAAGTGTCCGACACGGTGACGGTAGAGAAAATTCCAGAAGGAAAATACCTTGCGAATCCAAAGGTATCCTCTGCATCAGTCATGATAGCTTATGAAATGCTGAAGAATGGCTTTATACCCGGCAAAGGTCTGGGCTTATCTTCGCAAGGAATTATACAACCAGTATCTCTCCCCGAGAACTGGGGAACATTCGGTTTAGGGTTCACACCTACCACCAATGACGTGATAAGGGCCAGGAAGTTGAAACACCAAGCATGGTTTCTTCCAAAACTAGTACCACAGCTGTCGAAGTCTTTTGTCAAGACCGGTGCTAAAAATCGCCCGATAACAACAATTCCTAAGTCCCAGGTCAATCCCGAGGAAGAATTAATTGAAAAGTTCGAGAAATTGTTTAGTGATGTGAATATGTTGGAAGGCGGAGAAGGGTGTAGCAACGCAGAAGTTCAATTCGTTGGACCAGAAACAAAGCTCAATAATTGGAAAGCCACTCCTCTCCCAATTCGAAAGGAGTCTTGGTAGTTTATTTTGATTTTCTTTCAGTTTGTTTGGGATGTTTCAAGGTTGTAATCCCAAAATTTATCTTACAGTTGGTTTGAAGCGTGCAAAACCTTGTTATCTTTCATTATCCAATAAAAAGCAGTTTCCTTTTTATTATCATTCCTAATAGCTTTCTTTTCTTTTTCTTCTTTTCTGTACAGTTCTTTTTACGCTGGCTCTAGTGATATGGCATGCATGAGGAATCTTCAGCCCAGTCTTAAAAATCAATCTGGTTCCGAAATATTAATTCAAGAAACATATTGTGATTATGAATCAGAATATGATGAAGATGAGGTTTTTGAAGAGATTAGTAAAGAGTTAATTCACTTTGAGGAAAAAATCAAACCTAACTTGAATGATACCGAGGACGTCAATATAGGGGACACGAGTAATGTCCGGGAAACTAAAATAAGTTCCATCTCGAGCCAAAAATCCGAGAGGATTTAATTAAAGCACTCATAGAATTCAAAGATGTTTTTGCATGGTCGTATGATGACATGCCAGGCTTGAGCACTGATTTAGTGGTCCACAAATTGCCCACCGATCCAATGGTGCCTCCTGTCAAGCAGAGGTTGAGAAAATTCAAGCCTGATATGAGTGTGAGAATTAAGGAAGAAATCACCAAACAATTGGAAGCAAAGGTCATTCGAGTCACTCGATATCCTATTTGGTTAGCTAATGTCGTTCCTGTGCCAAAGAAAGACGGCAAAATTAGAGTATGCGTCGACTATCGCAATCTCAACAAAGCAAGTCCAAAGGATAATTTCCCATTACCCAATATCCATATTTTGATCGACAATTGTGCCAAGCATGATATAGGATCTTTCGTGGATTGTTATGCCGGATATCATCAAATTCTAATGGATGAAGAAGATGCAGAAAAGACGGCATTCATCACACCATGGGGAACTTATTGCTACCGGGTAATGCCATTCGGTTTAAAGAACGCCGGAGCAACCTATATGAGAGCAATGACCACAGTGTTTCATGATATGATACACAAGGAGATTGAGGTATACGTGGACGATGTGATCATAAAATCAAAACATCAGGCCAACCACGTTGGGGATTTGAGGAAGTTCTTCTTAAGACTTCGCAGGTACAACCTCAAGCTTAACCCTGCCAAGTGTGCATTTGGAGTTCCATCTGGAAAGTTATTGGGATTCATAGTCAGTCGACGAGGCATCGAGCTAGACCCATCAAAGATCAAAGCCATCCAAGAACTGCCACCCCCAAGAAACAAAACTGAAGTAATGAGTTTGTTGGGAAGGTTAAATTACATCAGCAGGTTTATTGCTCAGCTCACAACAACCTGTGAGCCAATTTTCAAATTGTTGAAAAAGGATGCTGCAGTCAAATGGACTGATGAGTGTCAAGAAGCGTTCGATAAGATAAAAGAGTACTTGTCGAAACCACCCGTGTTAGTCCCGCCAGAGCCAGGAAGACCTTTGATTCTTTACTTAACGGTTTTGGAAAATTCATTTGGTTGTGTATTGGGGCAACATGACCTCACTGGCAGAAAAGAACAGGCCATCTACTACCTTAGCAAGAAGTTCACAGCTTATGAGGTTAAGTATACTCATCTGGAAAAGACATGTTGCGCCCTAACATGGGTAGCTCAAAAATTGAAACACTATTTGTCATCCTACACTACTTACCTCATTTCTCGGTTGGATCCATTGAAATACATTTTTCAAAAGCCTATGCCAACAGGAAGACTTGCAAAGTGGCAGATATTGCTCACAGAATTCGACATCATCTATGTGACTCGAACTGCAATGAAGGCTCAAGCACTGGCCGATCATTTAGCCGAAAACCCGGTCGATGAGGAATATGAGCCGCTGAAGACTTATTTTCCTGATGAGGAAACAATGCATATCGACGAGGTGGAGCAAATTGAAAAACCTGGCTGGAAACTTTTCTTTGATGGAGCTGCTAACATGAAAGGAGTCGGAATAGGAGCTGTAATCATTTCTGAAACAGGGCATCACTATCCTGTTACGGCTCAACTACGATTTTATTGCACCAATAATATGGCTGAATATGAAGCTTGCATTTTGGGGTTAAGGCTAGCCGCCGATATGGGTATCCGAGAAATCTTAGTCATGGGAGATTCGGATCTTTTGGTACATCAAATTCAAGGAGAATGGGAAACCCGAGACTTGAAGCTCATACCATACCGACAATGTTTACATGATCTTTGTCAGCGGTTTCAATCAGTGGAATTCCAACATATTCCAAGAATCCATAATGAGGTTGCCGATGCATTGGCTACCCTAGCATCAATGGTACACCATCCAGACAAAGCTTATGTGGATCCAATACATATTCAAGTCCACAATCAGCACGCCTATTGCAATATGGTGGAAGAAGAATTTGATGGAGAACCATGGTTCCACGACATCAAGGAATATATCAGGATGGGTATATATCCCGCACAAGCCACAGGAGATCAAAAGAGGACCATTAGGCGATTGGCAAATGGATTCTTTTTAAGCGGAGGAGTTTTGTATAAAAGAACACCAGATCTTGGATTATTAAGATGCATAGATGCCAGACAAGCTACAACTGTCATGTCTGAAGTACATTCAGGAGTTTGCGGACCCCACATGAGTGGATATGTGTTGGCAAAGAAAATCCTCCGAGCTGGTTACTATTGGCTTACCATGGAGAGAGATTGTATCAATTTTGTGCGCAAGTGTCATCAATGCCAAATACACGGAGATTTGATTCATTCTCCACCATCCGAGTTGCACACAATGTCGGCACCATGGCCTTTCGTTGCTTGGGGCATGGATGTGATTGGACCAATTGAACCGGCAGCATCCAATGGACACAGATTCATTCTGGTAGCTATTGATTATTTTACCAAATGGGTTGAGGCCAAGACATTCAAATCAGTGACCAAGAAAGCTGTGGTCGATTTTGTCCACTCAAATATCATATGTCGATTCGGAATCCCGAAGGTGATCATCACAGATAACGGTGCTAATCTTAACAGCAACTTAATGAAAGAAGTATGTCAACAGTTTAAGATTACACATCGTAACTCTACCCCATATCGGCCCAAGGCGAATGGAGCAGTAGAAGCAGCCAACAAAAACATAAAGAAGATACTGCGGAAAATGGTAGAAGGTTCAAAACAATGGCATGAAAAATTACCATTTGCATTATTGGGATACCGCACTACTGTTCGCACTTCAGTAGGAGCAACTCCTTATTTGTTGGTATACGGCACTGAAGCAGTAATTCCTGCAGAAATTGAGATTCCTTCCCTTCGGATCATCGCCGAAGCAAAGATTGATGATGATGAATGGGTCAAAACCCGTTTAGAACAGTTGAACTTGATTGACGAAAAACGATTGACCGCAGTATGTCATGGTCAATTATATCAAAGAAGAATAGAAAGAGCATACAACAAAAAGGTGCGTCCCCGGAAGTTTGAAGTAGGTCAGCATGTGCTGAAACGCATTCTTCCACATCAGGTTGAAGCAAAAGGCAAATTTGCTCCGAATTGGCAAGGACCATTCATTGTGACCAGAGTATTATCGAATGGTGCACTATGTTTAACAGATATTGAAGGCAAATGCATAGATATGGCGATCAATTCTGACGCGGTAAAGAGATATTATGCATAACTTTTTGAATGTTTGTATTTAGCACTATTTCGAAGATTGAAATGACAAAGGCAATTTATTTTGCTATCCAAACACTATACCATTTGCTTCCCCTTTGAGCCATACTTGTTTCTTTCATACCCTCTCTTGGAATCAGCAAAAAAAAAAAAGAAGAAGATCAAAATCTTCACTATTATGTAGTGAACTACGTTTGACCTGATTCCTCAAAGAAGGATACGTAGGCGCCTCACGCCTCGGTCATAGGGTGCACCACATGCACAATGTGCACGGAAAAGAAACATTAAGAGACCCCAATCAAGAAACTGGGGCAGGAATTGTATTGGAAATAAGAAAAGATTCCAAGAGTTGTAATTTTAAACCCATACCAAAGCTATTTAGCTTTTAATACCTTTTCCATTCCTAACCTTAATACCAAAAAGACCTTTCGATCAATCTTAGAAAAATGCTGAGGCAAGCAAATGAAGTGGTTCATAACACTCTGGTACAAACAAGGAAAGAAAGTAAAATGAGAGAGTCTTATAGGTGAAAACCCACACGGGCACCATAAGGCGACGGAAGTTGAGAGAAAAGTAAAATGAGAGAGTCTTATAGGTGAAAACCCACACAGGCACCATAAGGCGAAAAGGAAGTGAAGAAGTAAAATGAGAGAGTCTTATAGGTGAAAACCCACACGGGCACCATAAGGCGAAAAGGAAGTGAAGAAGTGAAAAACAAGGAAAATTTATCGGTGAAAACTCCTTGAGACAATTGAAAGGAGATTGATTAAAAGACCGGGTTGATTAATCCGAAATACATACCCTGATCATTGGTGCCAGTAATTCCAATCAGATAAGTCCTTTATTCCTTTTCCAACAGTCATCCAAAAATTGGATTTTTCTTTTCATTCTATAATTGTCGAAATCAACGTATTTCGTTACTAATATTCTTACTTTCTCCAAGCTTTGAGATAAGTTTTATTCCAAACAAATAAGAAGGAATGTCAAGGTATACTACCAAGATTCAAGGTTACAAAATACAGCCACGAAAGGTGGGAGATAAATACGGGTGTAAGAAAGATGAAATCAAAAGTGGATCATCAAAGTCAAAAGAGGCACATGATTACAGTTGAAAGGTTTTGAAGGAAAACACACAGAGGAGAATCCTATAGTCAAGGATCAATTACAAAGACAAAACAGTCTTTTCAATCATTCCAAGGCAATAAAGAGAGACGAAGAGAAACATCACCATCTGCAAGAATACCACAGCCAACCACCCTGCTTTAAACTAACGAAGTTTTCTTTGATTTAAAACAGGGGCAAAAACAATATTTGTGTCAGGAAATACCTGGTAAAGAATTGAAGAAGTCAGGCGTCCACCTGGAGAATGAGGATGAAGAATTAAAGAAATCAGGCGTCCACCTGGAGAATGAGGATGAAGAATTAAAGAAATCAGGCGTCCACCTGGAGAATGAGGATGAGAATTAAAGAAGTCAGGCGTCCACCTGGAGAATGAGGATGAGAATTGAAGAAGTCAGGCGTCCACCTGGAGAATGAGGATGAAAATTAAAGAAGTTAGGCGTCCACCTGGAGAATGAGGATGAAGAATTAAAGAAATCAGGCGTCCACCTGGAGAATGAGGATGAGAATTAAAGAAGTCAGGCGTCCACCTGGAGAATAAGGATGAAGAAAAGAAGAAGTCAGGCGTCCACCTGGAGAATGAGGATGAGAATTAAAGAAGTCAGGCGTCCACCTGGAGAATGAGGATGAAGAATTAAAGAAGTCAGGCGTCCACCTGGAGAATGAGGATGAAGAATTAAAGAAATCAGGCGTCCACCTGGAGAATGAGGATGAAGAATTAAAGAAATCAGGCGTCCACCTGGAGAATGAGGATGAAGAATTAAAGAAATCAGGCGTCCACCTGGAGAATGAGGATGAGAATTAAAGAAGTCAGGCGTCCACCTGGAGAATGAGGATGAGAATTGAAGAAGTCAGGCGTCCACCTGGAGAATGAGGATGAAAATTAAAGAAGTCAGGCGTCCACCTGGAGAATGAGGATGAAGAATTAAAGAAATCAGGCGTCCACCTGGAGAATGAGGATGAGAATTAAAGAAGTCAGGCGTCCACCTGGAGAATGAGGATGAGAATTGAAGAAGTCAGGCGTCCACCTGGAGAATGAGGATGAGAATTAAAGAAGTCAGGCGTCCACCTGGAGAATGAGGATGAAGAATTGAAGAAGTCAGGCGTCCACCTGGAGAATGAGGATGAGAATTAAAGAAGTCAGGCGTCCACCTGGAGAATGAGGATGAGAATTAAAGAAGTCAGGCGTCCACCTGGAGAATGAGGATGAGAAAAAGAAGTCAGGCGTCCACCTGGAGAATGAGGATGAAGGAAGAAAAGAAGCAGTCGAGGCACCCACCTGAAGAACGAGGGAATGCAATTGAAGTGTTGAAACCAAAAGCCCACTCATGTGAGAAAGGAGCACACTTAGAATCAATAAAGCAGAGGAGTCCAACAGAATCCCCAGCAAGAAACAACAAGAGTTCCAAAAGGAATACGGAATAAGCCAAATGCCCAAGATTCACCAAGATATCAAGACAACAAAGAAACGCAAGGGCATGATCTAGATAAGATTTTTACAATTCCTGTACCATAATCTAGTTTAATTTCTGTATTTCCTTTAAAGTAAGGTGTAATAAGGAGGTCAGCAAGCAGTAAAAACAGCACGAAGCAGCAGTAACATCACAGTCCCATGGTAGTCCCAGCTACCAAAAAATTCCCGAACTACATTGACCTGATTCCTTTATAGCCAAGGATATGTAGGAAACCTTCGAAGCAGAGGTTCGGTCAAATCTTTCAAAAAATGCTTCCCACGGAGTATTCGAACGGGCAAAAATTGCTCGTATCCGCTCACTTTATCTTTGCACGAAAACTCTTCGAGTTTCCGCACAAAGAGGGGCAGCTGTGAGCACGTGATTTTTGCCTTACGAAAAATTGCTCCAAAATAAATCAAAATAAATTTCTTTTACTGTGTAATTTCTGAATTTGCGTGGTGTTAAATATTTGTTTATGTCCGTAAATGTTTATTTTTGTCATAATAAAATAAAAATAAAATAAAATACATGTTGCATGCATATAGGATTTAATTATGCATTTAAGAGATAATTTAAATAAAATCACAAAAATATGCATTGGTTTTATTTTAAATGTTTCACTGTGTGATTGATGTTTTTGTCTATGTGTTAAATAATTGTTATAGAATAATTAATATATTTGTGAAAGTAAAATTGTTTTATAATTACAATTAGAAATTTAAATTAGAAAAAAAAATATATATATATATAATAATACATATACATAAAAATCGGACCTGGGCCAAATTTTCTAAACAAAATCAGGCCCAATCCAAATGACCATGTCCGGTCCAATTCAAAACAGAATCAAACGACGTCGTTTGGTTACCCCTTATCAAGGGCCGTTGGATTAAATCCAACCAACGGCCAAGATCTCATCACCCTAACCCAAGACCCTTACCCGATCCGATACCCGGTTCAACCCGTCCCCCTAACCTAAACCAAACGACACCGTTTGGTTAAGTGAATAGATCTCATCCATCCATTCTACTTGATCCAACGGACGATACCAGTCCACTCCACCCCTATATAAATCCCAAACCTCTACCCAGCCCCTAACTGAACACCCCCCTCTCCGCTCCTGTTCATCATCGTTCCAAACAGACCCCTAACCCTAGCCGCCCCTATTCCCCTTCGCCTGAAACCCGGCGGCATCAACGGCGCCGGTCACCAACTTAACACCCTAGGACCTCCTGAACCTCCCCTACACGAATCCAACCTTAGTTTCCTTCGAATCAGGCCACAACTCTTCGAATCTTAAATCGAAGGTTGGCCTGAAAACTTGATCTAAACCAATCAGCCCCAAATTAACACCATGGCTTCCCCTAACAACCCTTGTTATGGATCTGAAGTTAGTTTGGTTCGAATCAGCTCTGAACTTCTCGAATCTTATTTTGAAGATTCGGACCAAACAAGGACGAACTCAGATCCGTTTCAAACTAACACCAAATGACCCCTAGGCTACCCTCACCATTGTGTCATGTTTGGTTCTTCTCGAATCTGACCAGAAATGGTTAAATCCCAAATCGAGTTTTTAAGAACCCTAAAAATACCAAACTTCCGGATTCGGTTCAGATTATGATGAAGATTGAGGTTTAATCGACCTTAGTCGAAGTATTTTCAGTGGAAAATACTTCGACTAAGGTCAGTTTGATTTCAAACAAAAAAAAATCCGAAATCCAAGTTGAGTTCGAGTCGGAATAAAATTAAAATTCAGAGGTATTTTTCTATTCTACGTATATTGTTGTCTGTATTAATAGCTTGTTAATTTTTTATATTTATGTTTTGATTAATTCTGTCATTTCTGTTTCTTACCTATCTACTTGATCAGAATGTGAATTGTTTCTATTGATTGTGATTGTTTACAATGTGTGTAATCGACTCGATTAAGTTCGTCGATTAGTTATATTACGAATTTTTCATTTCTGAAAATGTTGACTGAAACAGTCTGCTTCTATTGTTTAGACTAATTATTGACAAATGTTGTAAATAGTCAATTGATTAGTATTCGTCAATTAAATCATGTTTGTTTATGAATTAGTGAATTCAAATGTATGCTGTATTGTTGTTTTCTAAACGGGACATTGTCAGTATATTGACAATGCTCCTGTATTTGTTTGCTTTTAATTCAGTTTTGAATTCCAGTTGAAAGAATCCTGCATGTTCTGTACAATGTTAAGTTTGTTTTTATTCAGTTGATAATTCCCTGTTTTAATTCAGTTTTTGTCAATCAGCCATTAGAGATGTAATATACTGTTTCAAAATCATAGGATTGGTTATAGCTGTAAATCAGAAAGATAGTTAAGTCTATACAGATTGTAGAATCTGTTTTACAGTGGGTTCTGATTTTTCAAGTAATAACATCAGGATTTCAGGGGCACTTCTGGGAATGAGCAGTAAAAAACAGGGTGGTAGTGCTAGTATATTATAATGTAATGTTAGTGGCTATTAGTTAATGATACTAATGGGGAACAAGGGATAATGGGCTGCTGAAAATCAGGGAAAAGGTTTTACATAATGGGATTTTCTGTTTTTAAAAAGAAGAAGGGGGTCCAAGAAGCACTTAAATTGCCTAGGACCAGCCCTGTATAAATACAGGAGCTGGACAGACAGTTAAAGGACAGAATTTTTGAGTGAGAAACACAGAATTTAGGAGAGAGAAAAACAGAATTTTCAGAGAGTTTTTTTTAACAGAGAGAGAATTTTTAAGAGATTTTGAGGGCTGAGATTTTAAAGGAAGGAAACAGAAAATAGGACACTCACATACACACTCACATACAGATACAGCAGCAGAAACAGAAAATCAGAAACAAACTGAATTTGAAACTGAAGAAAAAACTGAAATCTGAAATGTTGTTCTTTTGTTGAATCTGTTCAACTTTATGTGATTCCACTGTTCAGTTAAAATCCGAAGTGTTTCTTAAAAGTACTTTACTGTGCATCTGGGCTCTTCGAATCCTATTCCTGTTCAGATTTACTGTGTTATCAGTATATTCTACTGAATTTGTTACTGCTGTAACTGCTGAAACTTACTTCTTCTACCTCCATTTTCAGGTATATGTCTTTTAAATTTTAAGTTGGAAAGAGATTTCAGCATGACCCATCAATGAAGTTTGAATTGAAATGCTATTTCCAATTGTCCAAGTTCATTATTTTCATTTTTTATGTTGATTAATTAGTAGTGAACTCAATTTGATAGCCATGAGTTAAATTGTCTTATTTTGAAATTCATATAAAACTTTGTAATAATGTTATCCATGTCAAACTTCATTAGTTTAAGTTATCTATGAGTTATGTAAATAAGAAGTATGGTAGAAAGTAGGTTTTATTTACACTTCATGGTGTTGTTAGATAGGTATAGCATAATATAGCATTATCAAAGAAAATATGCTATAAGTTTATCTTGTTAGTTAATTAGTTGTTGTTTAAAGCTATATGATGATTAGCTGCAATTTGCCATCTTTTGGCATAATATTGGTGGTGTTCATAATTTATAGTTGAAAGATGTATTAGTATAATCCGTATGTTCAAAAGTGTCAAATATAGTAAATAATATTGTATGCAATATCATTTTATTAAGTCAACAAGACTTATTCTCTTTCTTAGTAATAAAAGGCTTAGGAACTTATACAATGCGAAAATTAATAGTTAGTAATAATTCACATAGATTGAGAATCAAATTGGTTTGATTATATCTATATCTATCCTAACTCAATCATAGGCATAACTAAGTAAGTTAATTTCATCTATTAAGATTAAAACGAGTATGTGAGAATAAGTTGAGTTGTATATACACAAATGGCAACATTTTAAATCAATGGTAATTAAAAATAGAATTTGCATTAAGTAATCATGAAAATTCCCGGAAAATATTTCCTTCCTTTATGAATCATTTATTTTCGGTTTCATATGCAATTTATTCTTTGGCATATATACATATGTCACATTTGTTTTAAAGTTAGTATTAATCATATTTTTATTCTGTCCTTTGACTTTGAATAATTGGAATGAATATGATTTATATTCGGAAATTATAATCAATGGTCAATATTTAATAAATTGTGGTTTATTTTCCAAAAATTAAAGAATATCTTAAAACGAGATTTCTCGTGATATAACAAACATTTTTTTGGAAATTCCATAATATCATTACAAATATGTTGCGCAATTAGGGATACGTTCGCGTACCCTGATTATACTTTTAAAAGCAAAATTTCGGATTATGCGTACGCGCAATTTCGAGCGAATATTTAATAAAAGGATTTTTCTAAAGGCGTTAAATCAATTTCATAAAAATCCGATATGTACGGTTCATTATTCAAGAAAAATAATTATTCTTGATTCAACGCAATCTCGAAAAATGTGCTTAATAAATATATTGTCAAAAGTAATTGTGTACACGTGCGCGTGACACAATTTCGCATCTTTTTAATTTATAACACGAATATACGTACGCGTAATTCGATTCAAAGAAGGTTTCTCAATCACAATAAGTATAAGCGGTAGTAAAATCAGATAACATCAATATTTAATAAAATCAAGTTGATTAAGCCAATAATAAAAACAGTTAAGCGACCGTGCTAGAACCACGGAATTCGGAAATGCCTAACACCTTCTTCCGGATTAACAGAATTCCTTACTCAGGATTTCTGGTTCGCAGAAAAATAAACAGAGTCATATTCTCCTCGATTCAGGGATTATAATTGGTGACTTGGGACGCCTCAAAATTCCCAGGTGGCGACTCTGAAACAAATAAACAAATCCCGTTTCGACTGTCCTTTAATTGGAGAAAACTCCCCATGCGCCCCGCGGGCGCGGAAAAAGGAGGTGCGACAGCGCTGACTTGGTCAGCCTATCAACAATGACCCATACTGCGTCGAACTTTCTCTGAGTCTGTGGGAGTCCAACAACGAAATCCATAGTGATCTGCTCCTTCTTCCACTCGGGACACTTAATCCTCTAAAATAAACAACCAGGCCTCTGATTCTCATACTTAACCTGCTGACAATTCAAATACCAAGCCACATATGCAACGATATCCTTCTTCATTCTCCGCCACCAATAATGCTGCCGCAAATCCTGATACATCTTCGCGACACCCAGATGAATAGAGTACCGAGAACTATGGGCCTCCTCTAAAATCAACTCTTGGAGCTCATCCACATTAGGCACACAAACTCGACCCTGCAATCTCAAAACTCCATCATCATCTAAGGTAACCTGCTTGGTACCTCCGCGCTGCACCGTGTCTCTAAGGACACAGAAATGGGGATCATCATACTGCCGATCTCGGATACGCTCCAGTAATGAAGAACGAGTGACTGTGCAAGCTAACACATGACTGGGCTCAGAAACATCCAACCTCATGAACTGATTGGCCAAAGCCTGAATATCCAAAGCAAGCGGTCTCTCACTAACCGGGATATAAGCAAGACTGCCCATACTGGCAAACTTCCTACTCAAAGCATCGGCCACCATATTGACCTTTTCCGGATGTTATAAGATAGTGATATCAAAATCTTTCAATAATTCCAACCACCTCCTCTGCCTCAAATTCAACTCCTTTTGCTTGAACAAATACTGAAGACTCTTGTGATCCGTGAACACCTCACATGCCACGCCATACAGGTAATTCCTCCAAATCTTCAATGTGTGAACAATGGCTGCCAACTCTAAATCATGAACCGGATAGTTCTTCTCATGAATCTTAAATTGTCGCGAAGCATAGGCAATGACCTTGTCATCCTGCATCAACACTACACCAAGCCCAATACGAGATGCATCACAATAAACTATATAAGGCCCTAAACTTGTGGGCAAAACCAACACCGGTGTCGTAGTCATAGTTGTATTGAGCTTCTGAAAGCTCGCCTCACACTCGTCTGACCATCTGAACTGGGCACCCTTCTAGGTCAACCTGGTCATCGTGGCTGTGATAGATGAGAACCCCTATACGAACCAACGATAATGGCCTGCCAATCCCAAGAAACTCTGAATCTTTGTAGCTTGTGCTGGTCTAGGCCAGTTCTTGACTGCCTCAATCTTCTTCGGATCAACCTGAATACCCTCTACTTATACGACATGACCCAGGAATGCAACTGAACTCAACCAAAACTCACACTTTGAAAATTTAGCATACAACTGACTATCCCTCAAAGTCTGAAAAACCACTCTAAGATGTTGCTCGTGCTCCTCCCGATTGTGGGAATATATCTAAATATCATCAATGAAGACTATCACGAATGAATCCAAATAAGTCCTGAACACTCGGTTCATCAAAACCATAAAAGTTGTTGGGGCATTTGTCAACCCGAATGACATAACCAAGAACTCATAATGCCTGTATCGAGTGCGGAAAGTTGTCTTAAGGACATAGGATGCCCTAATCCTCAAATGATGGTGTAATATCTCAAGTCAATCTTCGAAAATACCTCGATACCTTGAAGTGGATCAAGAAAATCATCAATCCTCGGCAATGGATACTTATTCTTGATTGTAACCTTGTTCTACTGCCTATAATCAATGCATATTCTCATTGATCCGTCCTTCTTCTTAACAAACAACATCGGCGCACCCCAAGGCGAAACACTAGGTCTAATGAAACCCTTCTCAATCAAGTCTTTCAATTGTTCCTTCAACTCTTTCAACTCAGGCGGGGCCATACGATACGGCGGGATAGAAATGGGTTGACTGCCCGGAGCCAAATCAATGCAAAAGTCAATATCCCTGTCGGGTGGCATACCCGGCAGGTCTGAAGGGAAAACCTTAGCAAATTCACGAACAACGGGCATAGAATCAATAGAAAGGACCTCCGCACTAGAATCACGAACATATGCCAAATAGGCTCGACCATACATCGAGCCTTCACATAGGAGATAACACTACGGGTAGAATGACTAGGAGTCCCTCCACTCTAAATGAAGCAAACACAGAGCTAAGGTCATATTATTAGCATGACAGTCCAAGATAGCGTGATAAGGTGATAACCAGTCCATCCCCAATATAACATTGAAATTTACCATGTACAGAAGCAACAAATCTACTCGAGTCTCAAAACCTCCAATCACAACTATACAAGAGCGATGGACTCAATCTACCATAATAGAAACACCCACCGGTGTGGACACATAGACAGGAGCAATCAAAGAATCACTAGGCATGACCAGATACGATGCAAAATAAGATGACACATACGAGTATGTAGACCCTGGATCAAATAACGCTGAAGCATATCTATCACAAACCAGAATTGTACCTGTAATAACTGTATCTGAAGCCTCAACCTCGGGTTGGCTGGAAGAGCATAACATCGGGGTTGGGCCCCACCACCCTGAACTACATCTCTGGGACGGCCTGCTGTTGGCTCGCCTCCACCTCTAGCGGCCTGAGCTCTACCTCTAATGCCTCTACCTCCACCTCTAGCAACTCTACCCCCACCTCTAGCTGGCTGGCGTGATGTGGAACACCTAGTGCCTGTACCATAGCACAAGAACCCTGATGCTGAGAGCTACTCAGTGCTCGAGGGAAAAACCTAGCAATATGACCCATATCACCACAAGTGTAACAAGCCCTCGGCTACTGAGACTGCTGGCCCTGACGACCTGAATGACCACCCCGAAAACTCTGAAGCAGTGGTGCACTGATAGGAGCAGGTGGTTGGTTCACTGTAGGACTACTAATCAAAATATTGTATTTGGGGACCAGAGCTACCTGAAGCACCTTGAGAAACCTGAAGTGTTGACTGAAAAGGCCTAGGAGGATAGCCTCTATCATATCAATCTCTACCTCCAGAAAAGGTACCACTGAATCTGCCTAAGTGATGAGTCCTCTTGTCTGACCCATGACCACCTCCATATGATAGAACCATCTCCACTCTCCTGGACACATTGGTCGCCTCTTGAAAAGTAATCTCACTCCCAGCCTCCCTAGCCATCTGAAGACGAATCAGCTGAATAAGACCGTCAATAAACCTCCTCACCCTCTCTCTCTCTCTCTCTCGGTGGGAAGTATGATGAGAGTATGGCGAGCCAAGTCGATGAATTTGGTCTCATACTAGGTAACAGCCATGGAACCCTGCTGGAGACGCTCAAACTGCCTCCGATAGGCCTCTATCTGAGAATGGGGAGGAACTTCTTCAGAAATATCTGTGCAAATGGTTCCCAAGTCAAGGCTGGCGATCTGGTTGGTCTAGCCAAGCAATAATCTCTCCACCAAGTCTTGGCGGATCCGGACAAGCGAAAAGTGGAAAAATCGACCCTATTGGTCTCAACTATCCCCATGTTCCTAAGAACCTCGTGACAGCTGTTTAGATAATCTTGGGAATCCTCAGTAGATACACCGCTGAAAGTAGTAGTGAAGAGCTTGGTGAACCTATCCAACCTCCATAGAGCATCGGCAGACATAGCTGCTCCATCACCGGTCTGAGCTACCACACCCGACTGAACTTCTCCAACTGGCTGAAGTGCTGGAGTCTGAATGTGGGGAGCTACCTGCTCCGGAGTGCGAGTAGCAAGACTCTGGGATCCTCCTCCAGCCTGAGAGACGGCTGGTGCTACAGGAAGCAAATCTGCTTGGGTGACATACTCCATGAGGCCCACTAGTCGGACCAGAGCATCCTGAAGAATTGGGGTAGCAATAAACCTTTCTGGGACGTGAGCTGGGCCCACTAGAACTGATGGGGCCGGAACCTCGTCATCAAAGTCAACTTGAGGCTCCGCCACTGGTGATGCTGCTCAAGGCTGAGCTCTGCCCCTACCTTGGCCTCTAGCACAGCCTTGGCCTCGCCCTCTACCCCTCATGGGAGCTGCTGCTGGGGACTCGGGCTGCTGGCCGGTGGATGAGGAAGTGCGTGTTCTCGCCATCTGCGAAAGAACAAAGTAGAAATTCAATTAGCATTAGGAAACCAAACCGCACGACAAGAAAAAACAAATGTGAAGTTTTTCCTAACTCTATAGCCTCTGGGGGATAAATACGACGTCTTCGTATCGATCCCGCAGACTCTACTAAGCTTGTCTGTGAATTGTAAGACCCATGTAACCTAGAGCTCTCATACCAACTTTTCAAGTTCCGAATTTCCCACCCCTTGGGTGGTCATGATGGTGCCTACTAATGAGAGTTAGGCAAGACAATCCTTATCTACGTACTAGATTATCAAATTCCTTCTTTTACCAATTATAAGACAATAACATGAAAACAACAGACTTTAAATAACTAAGCGGAAGTTAACAGTGAAATATCTAAAATCTACGTCTATTACAATTACTTAAGTCTCATCCACCCAAAACCTGGTGTCACAGTGTCACAGACTATCTAATATAACTACATACAAAGTCCAAAGAGATAAAAGTACACTGTTTCTGAATAAAAGGAAATTAAAACAGGAAATAGAGATAGAGGGAGACGCCAGGGCCTTCGGGTCTACCTTGGGTCTCTAGATGGACTGAAGGAAGCCTCCAACTACTGTTCAGAAGCTACTCCGGGATTTGCATACAGTGCAGAGTGTAGTATTAGCACAACCGACCCCATGTGCTGGTAAGTGTCTAGCCTAACCTCGGCGAAGCAGTGACGAGGCTATGACCAGACTACAAAATAAACCTATGCAGTTCAAATATATACAGCAAAAAGAAATACAGAAATAACCAGTCAAAGTGGGAGAGGAAAACATGTTATGGGGGAGATAACAGTTCTGAATAGAAAGACATTAAGTAAGGAAAGAAACAACATAACTCGGATATCAACAAAAATCAGAAATCAACAATTGCACGACACCACCCTTCGTGCTTTTACTCTCGTTCTCACCAAAGAAATTATATAATAAAAGTGTGCACGACATCACCCTTCGTGCTTTTACTCTCGTCCTCACCAAAACAATCATATAATAAAGATGTTCACGGCATCACCCTTCATGCTTTTACTCTCTTTCCTCACCATATGATCAATAAAATCGGCACGAAATTGTACATCGTGTGGCATGGCATCACCTTTCGTGCTTTACACTCTTTCCTAACAATAACAAACAATATACGGCATCACTCTTCGTGCTTTAACACTCTTCCTCACCCAAATAACAATCACAATCAAAGGGGTCAAGGGAACAAACAAGATCATAATAGGAATCTCGGCAAGGGAACAATAATTAAACAATTAAATCCCGGCAAAGGAACAACATCAATAATATCAACATCCCAGCAAGGGAGATAACCAATAAAGTAACAATATACCGGCAAGGGAACAATTTAATAACTCTTTCTCTTTCTTTCACTTTTATTTTGCAACTAACTTTACCGCTTGAGCCAATTCTCCAAAGGGTTCAATCAACTCATTTACTTTCACAATTCGTAATATAGCTTGAGTCAATGCTCCTCGATGTTCAAAGGTCACAATTTCCTTTCACAAACTTTTCACAACAAATATAAATCATCACCAAGGCATGAAAGATACAACGAATTCAAAATATTCACCATATAAAGACTCACGGTCATGCTAGACACCAACATATAGATACTCGTTACCATGCCTATACATCGTACTCAACAATTACCACATAGCAAATAGGACTCAACTACTAATCCCTCAAGCTAAGGTTAGACCAAACACTTACCTTGAACTTCCACGGCCAACTCAAGCCTCAAACACCGCTTTTCCTTTCGAATTTGGCTACAAGACAATCGTATCTATACATAATTGACTTAATAACATCAATAAATGCTAAACAATCCAATTTTTTTTTCAATTCGCTAGGCAAGTGCCTAGGGCTAGTTTTTTTATTAAAAATAGAAAAATAAATACAATAATTAAGTCATTGTCTTCCTTCAATGAAAGGAAATAGACTTTGCACTCTAATGTAACGTACTATCAAAATTGAGAATAATACTCAAATTGATATCACATTATGCCTACTAAAACTTTGTAGTTGTCAAAATAGCCCAAGTGAGTCCATGTCGACATTGTATCCCCAGTCCAAAGCGTCCAAGTTCTAGAGTTAAATTTGATTTGCGTAAATAGCCCATTTTCAGCAACTTCACGTAGACTCCACCAATTTGGTAGCTCGGTACTGTAGCATACGGCACTGTAGCATACTGCACTATAGCATACAATACTGTAGCACATGATCATGTGATGTCCCCTTGAGATTCCCACACTATTGAGGGGGCCAAGGTCCTTGGCATTTGCACCCAAAGTAATGCACATGCCTACAATGTGCTTGTCTGTATTATCAACTTCATTGTTTGGTATTTGAACCCATGCTTCACATGTTTTTGCTCCTTTTGATACATGAGTTTGTATTTCCCAAAAATCATGATTGCCTAGATCAATGTCTTGCTTGTCCCAATTTAAAACCAGCATCATGCGAACGAATTGCATTGGCCAGTACATTTTGCATTTGTTTAATGTATCCATAGTCCATAAGGAATCTAGTTTTATTGTCTCAAGGCGCCTATCTACATTGTGAAGCATATCCCTTGGTCTGTGCACCCGCGCCTCTATGCCTTTTGCTCCTATCGAGTAATCATCCTCAGCCTTATTCCAATTTTTGAACTCCTTTCTGACAATTGTTTTCTTAAAACAAAAATTTACCAACACATCCACCCAATGTTAGCTTTTTTTTTTTAAAATTCCAAGAGGGACTTGTTTGTCCAGACCACTCTGCCAATTCCCATGCCAGACCTGTGCGTTGTTCCCATGTCAAAATCGATAGCACCTCTAGCCAGCCTTACTCGATTTGTGGACTCCATACCTCCTTCCCATATTTTATCATAGGCGTGCAATTTAATAATAGTATGGAATTTGTTTAATTCCCATTTGACTCCTCGAAATCCCGCAAACTCCACATGTAGCATGCTTCCTTCTCGATCATCAACAATTTGCAGATTCCAAGCGTGCAAACTCATGTGATGGTGTGAGCAGCACCTTGATCCAGCGTTACGCTGTGGACGCATGTGATGGTCATTGTAATGGCCATGTGATTTGAAAAAAAGCTTGCAACAAGTAGACATGTGATGGCATGTGAAATTGCCTATTTTTAAATCCCTTCAATTGGAATGAATGCAAAGCATTAATACCACCAATTGAAATTTCATTAAAAATAGATTAAGTTGACATGCCTCCTGCTCTTCCTTTTCTCTTTGCTTCTTATCTCTTGTCCACCTTCACCCTTAGACTTGGACATTGCAGCTTATCTTCATTAACTAACCTCCTTCCCTGTGCATCTAGATGCCAGAATTGTTGGCATTCTATTTCTCCATGATCTAAAGCATAATTAGCCAAGTGATCTGCCAACTTGTTGCCCTCCCTATGAATATGAGTAACTATGTAATTGCCCCCATTCATTAGTTACATCATTTCCTTTACCTGCTCAGATATGATCCATGGTGGTTTCCAGATCCCATCCATTATCTTTTTTAATAACATTGAGTCAGTTTGAAGCCATACATGAGAGTATTGTTGAAATCTGTAGAACCTTAGTGCTTCTACCATGGCCTTCGCTTCAGCTACTGTGTTTGTTGTCTCCTCAATCTCCTTCCCTACTGACTTGACTATGTCACCATTTTCATTTCTTATACAAAAACCTATTGAGCTCCTGCCTGGATTTCCCCTCGATGCACCATCCGTATTAACTTTTAGCCATCCTGCACTTGGAAATTCCCACATGATAGCTAATAGATTTTTCCATTTGTGAGGTACTATGTCCATCCCAGGTTTTCTCACTTTCACCAATGCCTGCAGATTTGATGAAACTTGATAAATCACCCTGCTAGTTGTCACAACATCACCATACTTCATACTATTTCTTATTTTCCAGAGTTCCCAGACTACACATGAGGGGAGTGCTTGCATTACTGGTTTGAGACTTAAGCACACATTTGTAGTCCAACATTTTATGATTGCTTGGTGCAATGTTAATCCCTCCACAGCTATTTCTACCCTTGATAGAAAATACTTCCAAGTTGTCTTTACAGTTTCTGATCTAAAAAACAAGTGCTGAAGAGATTCCTCGTCAGGTTGTACACAACACCAACATTTTGATGGCATGCAGTAGCCTACCCTTTTCATGAAATCATCTAAAGGTAACTTTGCTTTCCACACTTTCCATATGAAAATTCTATTTTAAAAGGCAGTCCCTTTACCCAAATCATGCTATAAGTTGTTCTTGGTTCGTCTCTTCTTCTCAGATAATCCCATGCTAACTTAACACTGAAATATCCTCTTGTTTCCAGCATCCAACAAGGCATGTCAAGAACCTGCTGAGGTGAAGGTGGTTTGATTTTCTCCAGAATGTGTACTGCTAAGTCTTCAGGAAGCATTTCAAATAGCCTGTCCACATCCCACTCACCATCTAAGGTAACATCATATACATTATGTACAGTTTTATCAATGCCAAAGTCCTGAGGAACTAAAAAATATAGTGCCCCAAGACATGTCCAGTTTTCAAACCAAAATAGTGAGGATACCCTTTTTGGTTGCCAAAAGATTTGATGTTCAATCAGATCTCTGCATTCTAACATTTTTCTTCAAATGTGAGACCCCCTTTTCCATGGAACAATTACAAAATTCAATTTCTTACAGTATTTCTGACATACGAAAGAGCTCTTTAGGCTTAGTTTTGTTCTGAAATTCCATCACAACTTGCTGAATAATGCCTTTGCTACATCATGCAGTAACCTGAAACCTATTCCTCCTTCCTCAATTGGCATGCATAAGGTATTCCATGAAGCCCAATGCCTACTAGTTCCTCCTACAGAGCTGCTCCAGAAAAACTGAGCAAACAATTTGTGCAACCTATTTATCACATAATTTGGAGGGTTTACAGCTGATAATAGATGCATAGGCATGCTTTGCAGTACATGGGATATGAGAACTGCCCTGCCCCTACTGATAATAACTTACCCTGCCATGATTGCAGTTTGTCCATTACCTTAGTAATTAGGGGCTGATAGTATTCTAGCTTTCTCCTTGCATAAAATATAGGACAACCTAGATATATGATAGGAAAATCATTCCTATGAATGCCTGTATCCTTTACACCTTGCTGACCACTTCCATGTCTGTTAAATGATACAGGTACACAGCTGATTTGGTTTTGTTAACAAGCTGCCCAGATGCAACTTCATATGCATTCAGCACTTGCATAATTAGCATCAGAGATGTTTCATCTGAGGATGAGAAAATAATCATGTCATCTACATACGCCAAATGATTGATATTTGGACTCCACTTTGGCACCCCAAATCCACAAAAATACAGGTTAGTATGTAGTGCATTGAGACCCCTAGATAATGCTTCTGCTGCTAAGATAAACAAAGTTGGAGATACAGGATCACCTTGTTTTACTCCCCTTGAGGACTTAAAGAACCCATGAGCTTGACCATTGATTAGAATAGAATACCAATTGTTTGAAACTAATCAAAAGACAATCCCTATCAAGATTTCTGTGAATCCCAACTTTCACAGTACCTTGGTTAGGAATAGCCAAGATAATCTATCATAAGCTTTGGTCATATCTAGCTTCAGGATGACATTAGGTCCAGCCTTAGTTCTAAGCCTAATGTCAGTCACTATCTCCTGAGTTAGAAGGATATTTTATACTATATTCCTGCCCTTAACAAAACCTGACTGTTCCACCGATATTAGACTTGGGAGAAATTTCACTAGCCTTTCATGTACCACCCTCGATATAACCTTATTTGAAAAGTTACTGAGGCTTATTGGTCTTAAATCAGAAAAAGTGGTAACTTCTTTTTTCTTTGGTAGCAGAACTAGGTTGGTGTGTGTTACACATTTGGATAGCTCATGACCATTGAAAAAAGCCCTCACCATGTCATACAGGTCATCCCGTATTATGTCCCAACAAGAATGATAGAATTTGCCTGTCATACCATCTGGGCCCCCAGCACTATCACCATTAAGTCCAAGTACTGCCAATTTAACTTCCTCTTTTGTTGGCTGCTTAATCAATTCTGCATTCTGATCAGTGTTAATAAAATTAGGAACATGCTGTATGATATCAAATGATGAAGGAATAACTACTTCTGTGAACTGTTCCTCGTAGAATTTGATAGCCTCTTCTGCAATTTCTTGTTCTTCTTCAATCCAGGTTCCTCCACTATTTTGAATTCTGTTAAGCTGAAGTCTCTTCCTCCTACCTCTCACTTTTGAATGGAATAACTTAGTGTTCCTATCCCCTTCCTTGAACCAAGTCATGCATGCCTTTTGTTGCCAATATTTCTCCTCTTGTGCAAGACATTTGATCAATTCTGCTTGAACCTTTTGTAGCCTTTCCATGTTCATCCCTGTAGGATTTGCTTCAAATTCTGCTTCATGAACCAGCACCACCTCCTCCATGCTTGCTATCTTTTGGAAAATATCTCCAAATGTAGACTTACTCCATAATGAAAGGGTCTTCTTTAATTTTTTTAACTTGTGACTAAAAAGAATATAAGGATTTGCACTGAAATCAGCTGTCCAATTCTTTTTCACCACATCTTTAAAAGTCGCATGTTCCACCCAAAAGTTCAAGAACTTAAAAGGCTTTTTCATTGGTGGAATCTCAATATCACACTTCAGATATATTGGACTATGATCAAAACCAGTCTTTGACAAATGTTGCACCTCTATTCCTGGAAATGTTTGTTGGAACTCAACATTGGCCAAGCATCTGTCTAGTCTTTTGAATATACAGTCTTCCTCTACTCTCCCATTCCACCATGTAAATATGTTGCCTTTAAATCCAAGGTCGAAGAGATTGCAAGTGTTGACACAGTGTCGAAAGTCATCAATTTCATTCAATAACACAGGTAACCCACCAAACTTCTCTTCTTCGTCCCATATTACATTGAAATCTTTTCCTACAAGCCATGGTGCATCCATATCCCTTGCCATTGCATATAATGAATCCCATAATTCTATCCCCTCAATTGCATCATATTTAGCATATATCAATGTTAGGACAAACTCCACATACGATTCAGCATGAAACAATCGTAGTGTTAATTGTTGCACCATATTGTACATAACAGTTACCTCAAATACCTCATCTATGAAAGCCCAAATCTTGTTGGAAACATTTGAAATTGCTTGTGCAAGTCCTATCTTATTTTTGTACCTTACCAATTTTTTTGCTTGTTGCTTTGGCTCCATTAATCCTACAATTTCATAGTGATTTTGCCTGTGCATTTTTGTCAACCTTTCAAAGGCCTGTTATGTGTTGACTGACCTTATATTCCAAATGAGAGCATTCATCACTGATTGTTGGATTTAGTTAGCGTTCTCCTTGTGTGCACCCCAGCTTTTGGGGCTGCAAAATTATCTTTTTGTTGTTTCTTCTTACCTTTTGCAGCTGATTTTGCCTTTTCCACTTGCGTAGGTGATAAGTCACCTTGCCTTGCAGCATTCATAAGGTGTTGGGTAGTTGATTCTTGATCCATGTCGTATCCTGATCTACCAGGTTCTTCTCCTTCTTCATTGTCTTCCTTCCCACCTGATGTAGCTCCAAATGCATTTTTTAGGGACCAAGGCCTTCTCTTCTCCTCTTTTTAACAGCTGCAACTGCTTTTTCTCCAATGTAACAGTAACATTTACTATTTTTGTTTTTTGTTTTGGTTGTTTCTCCTTCTCTATTGTGTTGTGTCCTTGTGGGTCTTCTTGTGATTTCTGAAGTTTATCATCTTCTGTTCCTCTAGGATCATTTACCTCTGGACCTCTTCCTTCATAGTTTTCAATTTTTGTGACTTCTACTATCTGATAATTATTGTTGTGCTCAACATTTTCTGATCCTCCCTTTATTAAAAATTACCAGTTGTATTGTTGTCATTGGCATGGGGCTCTCCATTTACACTTTGCTCATCTTCTTCTTTGTCCTTCTCATTTGGTTCCTCATCAACTTGTGCTCCTAATGGTACTTTGTTCACCTCTGAATCATATTCCCTTTGTGCATACCATAGCCTGCCTCTACAGCCTTGTACTCTTTCTTTAAATGTAGAAGATTTTGACCCTTCTGCTTGAGAATTTGGAGTTTTATTAAGTTCCTTGTTCACTAATCTATCTTGTAATGGGATTTCCTGGCATGATGTATTGATCTTCACTATTCCATCTCCTGTTTTATCCTTGAAACTTCTTTCTACCCATTGTGCGGTATCTTTTTTTGCTTTTGATGCCTCCTTTCGATTAACTAGACCATTAGTCGAACCAATCCCCGATGAGTTAAGATGAAAAGCTTGTGTTGCTGGATTTAGCTTTCCCTCATTATTGATCATATGTTTTGGTTTTTGCTTTGTAGATTCTTGGTTATGAACTGCTAGACTATTTGTTGCTACATTAGTTGCCACCATTGCCAATTGATTAACAGGTTCTTCCTCTTCATCCATCCCTTGTAATATTGCAAACTTGTTAGCTACTTGAACATGATTATTATCTTCATTGTCTACTGCCACCAATTCCTTACCACTGTTACTTTGTGCTCCTGCCTGTCTATCTACAGTACGTGTACCCTCCTTGTTCTGATTGTTTTCAAGCTACTTAGCTGGTGCCATCTCCATTCCATTATTATTGAGACTAGTATTTTGATTTACTACATTTCTAACTCTGTTGTCCTTCACTTCCTTCCATTGCTCTTTTGTTGTAACATTCACATTACCCACGACCTTTCCACTAGAATCATTATAGGCTGTGAGTTCCCTATGTCCTGCTTCTTAGTTGTATCTGCTTGGTTAGCATGCTCCTTCTCCACATATAGTTCAGGGTGTATCCTCCAACATTCAAATTGATCATGCCCTTGAAGTTTACAATGTCTGCAATATTTAGGCAGCATGTCATATTGAATTCTCACCCATTCAGTTCTTGTTGTTCCTTTAGCTTCATTGAATATGTCCATCCTCACCTTTTTAGGTAATCTGCAAGTAGATCAACTAGTACCTTCACCCTAGCACAACTAGGTCTAGTTTTATTAATTGTTGCCATGTCTAGATGCATAGGTTTACCTACTGCTGTAGCTAGAGAAAATAGACATTCCTTCACAAAAAGGTTGGCAATAGACCTGGGAATGAAATCCAAGCCATTGCCGTGGGTGTTTCTTCATCTGCTCTAAACTTTGAGTCATAAATCAACGGCCTAAGTTGATATTGATAGTCATCCATGTCCTTTATGTAATGAATTTTTGATGAGAAATGAAGATAGTCCTGCTTTAACGTCATTCTAATCAAAATGTGACTATCCCTTAGAAATCCAATGTTACACTCACCTTTAATTCCGCATTGAATTGGTATTAACTTACGCAGTTGTTGAATTTCTAGACTGCCATAAGAACATTTACCAACTATTGCATATTGTAATCCTTCGATGATATCCATCCTTTCTACTTCTGTTTCTGTGAACTGAATAACATGTTCTCCATTAAATATTGTAGGTGGACGAATGGGAATTGGCTCAACTTCATGTTGCTCATGCATTGCAGCATTTTAAGTGCAAGGTTTCATAATTTTGGAGTAATCCATCAGTTGTTTGTTGTTATTTGTTTTCCCTGATGTTTGTGCAATGTTTGGAGGAGGTTGGGTAGGCGGAGCAGGCACAAAGGTGGTTGGCCACCTACCTGTGTGCCCATTACAGTTGTAATTCTTTAGCACTTTAATTACATGACAAAGGTGCAACAACTTTGCAAGAAAACGATGCTACTGTAATTCGAATTAGCTTCACGTTACTTACTACTTATGGTTGTGAATCCAATTTTACAGTCCAAACTGTAAAAAACAGTAATTTTGAATTGAAATGAAGTTTAGAATTCAAACCAATCTTAGAAGAGAAGAGAACACTTTCACGTTATCAAAATAAGCCGGTGTGCTAAAAAGTAGCGCTGGAATTAGCTGAATCGCTGAAATTGAATGAAGAACATTGTCTGCTACAGTAACTCGTGAAAATGAAATTAAGATCTACAAAAATTGACTATAGATCTGAAGTTGAAACCAACTGGTATTATTCGTAAGGAAATTATGTATCTTTTGACACCAAGTTTGGCTAGTTCCACCACCGGATGCCGGAGTTATGACCGGAAAATGATGACGAAATTACTATTCCTTCTCTTCCTAGAGAGAAGACAGAGAATTCTTTTGGTTTAGGGTTTTCTAAACAATCCAATTTCAATACCTAATTATAGCTTTTTAATCATTCTTCCCAAAAATCCAAAAATTGATCTCGGGCCCACTTAGTCAAAAACACGAGGTTCGAACCAAAATCCGATCACCCATTCACCCACGAGCCTGAATATATAATTAGTTCTAGAATTCGACCCCAAAACGACATCTAAATCACAATTAATCAAAAAACCCAAACTCTACCCAAATCCCTAATTTTCACCCTTAATCTTATGTTTTAGGCCTAGAAATCTAGTGGGTGTTGATAAAAATGGAAGAAAATAAGTTAAAGATTACTTACCCAAGAGATTATGGTGAGGAAATGCTTCAAAAATTGCCTAAGAGCTTTGGAGAAGAAGAGGTTTGTGAAAATTTATGAAAATCCCGTAAGTGTTCTGTTTTTGAGACTTTAAAATAACTTGGCAAAAATGTTCTTCGCGTTCGCAACAGACTCATCGTGTTCGCGATGAGTCAGGCTTCAGAGACCTTCGCTTTCGCGTACTTGGGCTCGCGTTCGCGGAGAAGAACTCCTCGAGCCCTTGCGTTCGCGTCTAGTTGGTCGCGTTCACGTAGGGTAAATGCCCCACCCCCTGCCCAAGCTTAATTAGCCTTCACGTTCGCGTGGCTAGGACCGTGTTCGCGTAGAAGGAATTTCCTTCAGCAAAAATTAATACATCGCGTTCGCGAGGGTTCTCCCGCGAACGCAAAAAAGGACATGACAGAATTCCAACAACTGAAAACCTGCAACTTTTCCTAAGTCCGAAACCTTCTGAAACACACCCGAGCCCTCGGGGCTCCTAACCAAACATACGTACTAACTCAATGACATCATACGAACTTATCCGTGCGATCAAATCGCCAAAATAACCTCAATAACAACGAATTAAACCTCAAAATCAAAGAGTTTTTCTCAAACTTCATAAAACATCAATTTTTGCAATTTGGGTCCGAGTCACGTCAAATGACATCCATTTTTCACCAAATTTCACAGGATCGTCTTAAATTATATGCAAGACCTGTACCGGGTGCCGAAACCAAAATACGGGTCTGATACCATCTTGTTCTAATCAAATTTAATTTCAAATTCCTTTAAATAATTTCAGAAAATAATTTTCTTTAAAAAATTCATTTCTCGGGCTTGGGGCCTCAGAATTTAATTCCGGGCATACGCCCAAGTTCCATATTTTTCTACGGACCCTCCGATACCGTCAAATTACGGTTCCAGGTCCGTTTACCCAAAACGTTGATCGAAGTAAAATTTATTCATTTTGCAGTCAAAAATTATCATTTTTCGTAGATTTTCACATTTAAGCTTTCTGGCTACGCGCCTGGATTGCACACGCAAATCGCTAAATGAGGTTTTCAAGGATTCGAAAATACAGAATTCTATCTAAAAATAAGTGATGACCTTTTGGGTCATCACACAAGTCATTATGTTTTCATATCTTTTGATGTTTGGTTGGTGAGGGAAAAATATTTTAAAGAAAAAAATAGTAAAAATTAATAATAATATCAAACTTTTAAGTACTAATTACTAAAGAATAATCATCACGGTGGAGTGCTATCTGGAGCATGGAATATGTAATTAAAAATTAAAATAGTTGTAAATGCAAAATATTCTCTTCAAAAGTTACTTCCGTCTTATTCAAAACACAATGCCCTGTCAGCTTCTTTGCTTCAGTACATTCTTTAATTTTTTTTTCGACACTCCTCAATTTCCTCCCGACTCCATTCAAGATGGAAACCTGCCATATAAGAATTCTGTTAGAGTAGATGGTCTAAGATTCTGTCACGTATTTGTATTGAGGAAATATGATGATGACACATGGCAGCAATCTCAAGAACAACTTATGAGAGTGCTCCGTGATCCCCGTAATTTGATTAATTACCCGTGAGGAAAAGGAGATCATGTGGCCTCTCACCTGCACCTCATACACCGTATTCAAACTGGCCTCAGGCTTCCACTTGGCATAAAACTTATTTATCATGTTCACGTTCACCGACTAACCGAGACGGAACAAACTTTCAAAACCCAGGTATATGATATTATTGTATATCACCGAGTACTTCCCGGCTAACTTGCCATCATCAATGCCAATTTCTGGGTCAGGGCTCACTGCTAAAACAAAGGTCCTGTACCAATTTCTAGCATGATCTGGCGCAGCCCCAATACCGTACTTGCAACCTGGGACCACGCCCGCATCTCGATCAATGCGCCCTATTTCCTACTCCACTGAGGCAGGGGGGGGGGAGGGGAGGTGTTCGCCTACCTCCTCTACGATTACTAGGGGCAAACTCGGAAGAATCTGTGTTAGCACGTTTGCTAAGATGGCGAGGCATTGTACCTGCACGCGACGAATACAATTAGCCATAACACTTCAAACAAAAAGCAAGGACAAACGGGGTAACTATCCCACACTTATATTATTGGTATGCTCACAAGTACCGTGTATATCGGGGACTCAGACTACCCTATTGAACGCACTCCACAAGTAATTAACAATCCACACAACCACCAACATAACTACAGACTGCACTAGTATAAAATAGAAAATTAAGAAGCTAAACTAGTAACCAAAAAAAGAAAAATAAGAAGTTATACTACTTTACTACTAACAAAATTACGAAATTACAATACAACACTACACAAATACTTAGCATGAATCGGACACTCCAATTAGCAAGTAGCAACATATTAGCATGGGATGGTCAATCGATTAGCACTCAGGGCTAACACGTTAAAGTTTTACAACATAAGAACTTGACCGTCTGTCCCACACTTATCATCTATTTTCACATTAGCACCAAATAATTATCCTCCAATATATTGAGCGGCAAACTTCACAATTTGTTTCAATAAAGTATTTTATCAAACACATTAGTTCACCCCTTTATCTTTAACTCCACATGGTGAAGAACCACCGCACTTGTACACTACTCAACCACCTAAAAACAACTAAAATATCACCACATGTAACAACAGCAAAAAGTATTCTAAAATTCACACATTATTCACCTATTTTCGGCCCTATTGGAACCCCCACCAATTTCCATTTTATTCATAGTTCAATGCATAAAATTGGTTACTGTTTGTACATGTGAAAGTTTTAATATCTTTTCTTTTTTCTGATGAGCATGAATAACTAGTTTAATTCCTTTTCCTCGGCTCATAGATATTAGTGATGAATTTAGAATTGTAAAAGATATCATTAGATTCTTAGTTGCTTTTAAACTTTGATAAGTTATGGGATTTGAGATATTAAAGAACGAAGGATTTTTATAGAGTAAATATGTTGATGAAATATTGAGCTGACATGATTTTGAATCGTTGTTAGGATCTGATAGTGTGCTTTGAGTTGATATTGTTTATCGAAGGCTTAGTGTGAACATTTTATTTATTTGCAATTGAATAGAAAAGTTGTTGTAAGTTCATTTGATATTGGGCAATGGGATTTCTGTCTTTTTCTTTGAATAAAATAGGAAACCAGACCTTTAATATTTCTGACTAAAATAAATCATCTGTGAGGCCCACTTTCAATAGTTTCCATAAACTGTTGGCCTCACAATAATCTCAAAATTAGCTTTAAGAAATAATGACGAATATTTGTAGTTTGCTTTAGGTGCGATTAAGTAAATTTTCGTGACTATGGGTACAGTTCATGTGGAATAGTCATGGTACGTAATCCCCAATTCAGGTGTGCATTTCATGTGATCCGACCATAACTTCGAATAATAATAAAATAAACATGTTGTAAATCGCGGGTGCGCTTCACGTGGCACGGTTCATAATGTGTACAAAAACAACGAGTGTGCGACATCGCGGCTTGTTCAAATAAATTCCATAAATATTAAAAGCGGTTAGAAGATAAAAATACATAATAGGTTCAAATATGTATTAATCAAATAATTAGGCTAAATATTAATAGTTGAGCGTCTGTGCTAAAATCACGGAATTCGGAATGCCTCACACCTTCTCCCAGATTAACAGAATTCCTTACTCGGTCTTCTGGTTTTCACAGACTTTAAACAAAGTTAAATTTTCTCAATTTGGAATTTTAAAATAAACCGGTGACTTGGGACACCATAAATTATTCCAAGTGGCGACTCTGAAATTAAATAAATAATCTAATATTGATTAATGTTACTTTAATTGAAAAAACTCCCTATCCCATTAGGAAAAGGAGGTGTGACATTACTAAAAAAGATTTAAGTTGTAATACTTTAAATAAACCCATAATATATTATGGTCCAATTCAAACTCAGAAGTTTGGTGTCACAAGTACATGAGTAACTAGAAGTCTACAAATATAGTCAGAAATAAATACAACTATTCAAATTAGATAAGCAGTAAATATAGGAAATTGAAGGGGATTTCAAGGTCTATGAATGCCAGCAGATCTACCTCAAGTCTCCGAAACAATGTAGTCTGAGCTGACACGTCTCTAAGCACCACTAGGACCAATATTAGTATTTGCACAAAAAGTGCAGAAGTGTAGTATGAGTACAACTGACCCAATATACTCCATAAGTGTCAAGTCTAACTTCAACGAGATAGTGACGAGGCTGTGACAAGATACCTATGTAGAAACTCTGTACAAAAATATATAAATCAACAAAATAACAATAAGAACAATAAAATATTGACAAGGAAGGGACATGCAAAAGGAAAAATATCATTAAAATGGCAAGTACGAAATTACAGCAATTATCTTCCGAGATATGCACAGAATAAGCAAGTAAATCACCAAAATCGGAAATCAAATAAGGCAATGATAGGAAAATGTCACGGCATCACCCGGTGTGCATTTACTCTCGCCAATACCATGTAACATCATACATAAAATGGCATGACATCATCCTTCGTGCTTTTACTCACCAGCACGGCATCGCCCATCGTGCTTTTACTTACCGGCACAACATTACCCTTCGTGCTTTATTCTTAAATTGGCAAAACCGATCATGCTTTTCCTTTCTTCCTTACCAAGAAACAATACAAGTCCGAATAATAAATTAAGGGGGAACAATTTCACATCAATTATAGTGTCACAATATCACCTCAACTTTCAAATTATACAACATTTTTAAAATAAACAATAAATAGGAAATGAATAACTTAAAGAAGTAAGAATCTAACCTAAGCATGGATAACATAATTAACTAAACAATATAATACAAGGCAACAATTTTCACCCGTATGCTTTAACCCAATGACAACACATAGATAGTCGTCACCTTATATATACATTGTCCCCACACATAAAACACGTAGAAAATAGACCAACAAGTCTTAATTCCTCAAGTCAAGGTTAACCATGACACTTACCTCTCTTAGAAACCAAAATCAAAGCACAACCGCGAGTTTTCCTCAAGAATTAACCTCCAAACAAATCAAATCTAGCCAAATATAGTTCAAATACAACATAAGCTTTAAAGCTACCCATGAGTGAAATCAATCTAATAATTTTGGAAAAAGTCCACCCCAGGCCTACTTGGTCAAAACGCGAGATTCGGACCAAAACCCGATCACCCATTCACCCTCCCCCAGCCCAGTTCTGTAATTAGTTTCGAATCTGACCTCAATTTGAGGTCTAAGTGTCAAATTCTCAAAGTTCCCAATTTCTACATAAATCCCTAATTTCTACCATGAAAAAGCATAGACTAAAGGTTAGAATCAATGAGTGTTTGTTAAAATGTAAAAAACAAGTTAAAATCTACTAACCTATAAAGTTGGAATGAATAATCTCTTCAAAATCGTCTCTAGGCCGAGCTCAATCTTAAAAATGATTAAAAATGGGAAGAATCACGATTTGGACTATTTTAAATTACTGGAGCTGTCACACCTCCTTTTTCGCACCCGCAAGGGTACAAGGGAGTTTTTTAAATTAAAGGACAATCGAAACGGGATTTGTTTATTTAATTCAGAGTCGCCACTTGGGAGATTTATGGTGTCTCAAGTCACCGGTTTAATCCCGAATCGAGGAAAAGAATGACTCTGTTAACAGTCCGCGAACCAGAAATATGGATAAGGAATTCTGTTAACCTGGGAGAAGGTGTTAGGCATTCCCAAGTTCCGTGGTTCTAGCACGGTCGCTCAACTGTCATATTTGGCTTAAATATCTGATTTTATACAATTATGAACTTATGTGCAAATTTTAACTTTTAGCCGCTTTTATTATTATAAGTTTTTTTTTTAAGAATATGAACATCGTTTAAAACATGTCTTTGGATTGCGTCACATGAAATGCACCCGCAATCCGGAACACATTTTATTCAATGTTTTGGGATTTGGATTTGGGTCTCATGAAATGCACACTCGAGTTTAAGAAGGTAAAATTATTAGAATGCGTGCCTAAAACGACTAGCGCGTGGTTATTTTTGGAAAAAGCCGTGAATTTCGCTAAGCGGCCGATCCTGAATTCTAAGTAATTAATACATACATTTATGAGGGCCCCGCAATTTGCATTTTTATTTGGCGAGGCTCGTCTCATTATTTTTTTTTTTTAAAAAAAAGATAATCTTAGAATGACTACATTTTTTCTATTAAGTTTAGTCTCTAAAATAAAGAAAGAAAATCCTAATTAATTAGGAGTTAGAAAAAAATTAAGAACATGTAACATACTAATTGCTAGATTAGGACCAATATTAAATGAAAGAATTTTAAAGAAAAAATTCGAAATTATAAATAAAATAAGAAATTCGACAACTAATATTCAAAAGAAATCAAATATAGCTAGATTGAAGCTCGCATTGTTATATAAAAAAAACAACTATTGGAATTAATTATTCATAACCATTTGAAACTAGATTTAACCACAATTACTAAAGCTTATTAGAAAGATTATTAAACTTAAACATTATCTAGTCTTGTTTGGCTTTAACTAAATTTAACTATCCATTCATGATTGACCTACTGTTGACCATATTAAAACTTTCATAGCTAGTGAATTAACCCATTTTTGCCAAGCTGATTCACTAAACACCAACTTATGTTATTTTTCTCTTATTCCAATTATTAAACAGTAATACATGAAATAGCCTAAATACAATCAGTAAAAGAAACGAAGAAAAAGCGAAATTAAAACTTCAAAGTTCCATTCTTCATGTATTCATGCTTTCACATTTTTCAGCTTGCAATAGCTAGTATTACAGTCGTGTACCTGGTATTTGAATACAAGGAAAGGAAGAATAGGATCAGCAGCAGTAGAAACAGCGCAGCAACAACAAACAACCAGCAGTCAGAAAACCCAGCAGTAGACTTGAAAACCAAACAGAAATTCCAGCAACCACTCAATAAAGCAATAACAAAGAACCAACAGTTAACTCAAGAAGCCAATTGAAAATCCCGAAAGCAAACAGTAGGCAGAGATCACACTCAGTAATACACGGAAATAGTATTCGGATATTTTAGAAATCCTCTTCTTCAAAATTAAACGTATGTTCTTATCTCCTCTTTAGTTCTGAAATTTTTATCTCTCCCAAAATTCTCCTCCTTTTTAAGTGTCAAATGAGTCATCCTTTTATACCAAAACAAGACCCCTTTTACCTCTTTCCCCTTTATTAACCCAATCTTCTTCCACTATGTGCACCCTTTAACTTTTTATTATTACCTACACTTTTACTTTAGTAAAGGTAGTCAACATGGCCCACATGTTCCCTCTTTTTGAAAAGTAGTCAAAGTGGGTCCCTATGTTCGCTCTTTTCGAAAAGAAGACATCATTATCCACCTTTTCCTTTTTGCTTTTATCATTATGTCTGGTCCCCACCATAATTAAATAATCTATAATTGGTTAATTCCCGTTTTACCCCCTAAAACTACTGTTACACCCCGATTCCAAAATCTGTTCAACTTCAAAATTATTTAAGAACCTAAAATTAAATTACCAGCTATAACCAATCCTTAATCCAGTTCAATCAACGAATTCAAACTTAAACTATGAACAACAAATCAACAATCGGAATTATTTTGACTGAACGATATTCTTAACAACACATATTTGCAGATTTAACAATATTAACAAATTGAAAACAACCAACAAGTAGATTTGAATTTCAAAATTAAACTAAAATTAAACTAACAATTTCTTTCACATTAAAATTAAACTAACAATTTCAATTTGAATCTAACAACATTAAAATTAAACTAACAATTTTCTTTTTGAATCTAACAACATTAAAATTAAACTAACAATTTCTTTTTACAAAAAAAACATATGAAATAAACTGAAAAGTAATTAATTAAATTTCAATTAAAAATTAAACCAATAAAACACATGAACAAAACAAGAATCAAACATTTATCGATTTTAGAACCGGGAATATCAAAACGAAAATACGGACAAAATAAAACTCAAACCCACTAATCGGCTCGAAGCGACGACGAACTCGAACGAAAACAAATCTGTCCGGAAACAATTATTGCACTAAAATCACTCGAATCTGCCCGAAAACTTAAACAATGGACGAAGCTCGATGGAGGGGTGTTTGGCGATGACGTGAACTGAAGCAGCAGCAGCCCGCGAAGGAGAAGAAGAAGCAGGGACCAACAATGACGCGACCATGGCAGCATCAACTCGACGGAGAAGAAGCAACGAGCTGGAGTTTGTGATCGCAGCCATGGCAGCGAGGAGAAACAGTGACGATGTTGTTGCGTGCGACCGGCAGCAGTCTGTAAAGCTTGGAGAAAAAGAAGCAGCGACCAACAGGGAGAAGCTGAGACGCTGCCATGGCTGGGTGCGACGAGCAGCAGTCCGCGAAGGAGAAGAAGAAGCAGCGAGCAACGTGAACTTGAAGAAACAACCATGGATCTTGAAGCAGAAGCGACATCAACCACGATCTTGAAGAAGAAGAAGCACGGGCAGCAGCAATGGAGGTTGAAGAGTGGCCAGCAGCGATGGCGGACTGGGGTTCGATGGGTGTTGACGATGAGGGCTGTGTGTGTATGTGTTGCTATGTGTGTGCGTTGCTGTGTGCGTTGCTGTGTTTCTGTGTGCGTGTGTGTGCCGAAGGTGAAAGGCTGCCATGGGAGGAATAAGAAGAAGAGGAAGCAAGCAGCCATGGGAGGAGGGTTTGGAGAAGAAGGAGAGGAAGAAGAAGAGAGGGGGGCGGGTAGCTTAGGGTTTTTCTTGGTTTTTTTTTTGTTTTATGAAAAATGAAAGAAAAGGGGGTTTGGGTCTTTTGGGTTATGGACTGGGTCGACCCAGTTCGAAATGGACTGGGTCATTTGGGAAGATTGGGTCTCTTTGGGCCTATGACTTAAAATTGAAGAAAAAGCCCAATCCGATCTCTTCTATTTTTATCCTTTTCTATTTATTTAATTTCCTAAATAATAATAAAGCTAGAATGCTAAGATTAAATTATAAAACCCAAAAATTATCTAAAAATACTAATTGACTCTTAATAACAGTTAACACACAATTAAATAGCGACTAACGAGAAAATCACACAATTTGGACATTAAGTGCTAAAAATGCAGCGTACATTATTTTTATGATTTTTTCATTTTGTAAACAAACTTAATTAAATATTAAACGCAAATGCGACATATTTTTATATTTTTTATTAATCTAACAAATAAACATGCATAGACAAAAATGCAAATAATTACACAGAAATGCCACTAAGAACACAAAAATTGCACACAAAGGAAAATTGTTTTGTTTTGAAACACAAAGAGTTTTCGTGCAAAGATAAAGTGAGCGGATACGAGCGATTTTTGCCCGTTCGAGTACTCCGTGCGAAGCATTTTTTTTTTTTTTGAAAAGATTTGACCGAACCTTTGCTTCAAAGGTTTCCTACATATCCTGGGTTAAGCAGGAATCAGGTCAATGTAGTTCGGGAAGTTTTGGTAGCTGGGACTACCGTGGGACTGCAATGTTACTGCTGCTACATGATGTTTCTACTGCTTTTCGATCTCCTTATTACACCGTGCCAAAAGAAAATAAGAAGCTAGACTAAGCTAGGAATTACAAAATCTTATCTGTCTTCCCCTTGCTCTAGTTGCCTTGCTTTCTTGTCGACTTGTGTTTCCTCTGGTGCCCTTATTTCGAAAACTGTTGGGGATGACACTGGCCTTTTTCCTTTTTGAACATAAGTTTTATTATTTCGTTCTGTCTGCTGGGGACACTGCTTCCTACATTAAAGCTTGTTATGCTGGGGATCTTTGTTATACTCCCCCTCATTACTGACTTTTGTTCGATCTTGAAATGTACTCCTCTGTTCTGCAGGAGGGCTCCTGACATCAACAACTTCCTCAAAATTTTAACACCTTCATTCTCCAGGCGGGCTCCTGTCTTCAACAACAACTTAAAATAATTTAGCCTCCATTCTCCAGGCGGGCTCCTAACTTCTTCAACTTCGAAAAATAAATCAGCCTCCATTCTCCAGGCGGGCTCCTGACTTTAACAATTTCCAAAATAATTCAGCCTCCATTCTCCAGGCGGGCTCCTGACTTCTTCAACTTTGAAAAATAAATCAGCCTCCATTCTCCAGGCGGGCTCCTGACTTCTCCAACTTTCAAAATAATTCAGCCTCCATTCTCTAGGAGGGCTCCTGACTTCTTCAACTTCGAAAAATAAATCAGGCTCTATTCTCCAGGCGGGCTCCTGACTTTAACAATTTTCAAAATAATTCAGCCTCCATTTTCCAGGCGGGCTCCTAACTTCTTCAACTTCGAAAAATAAATCAGCCTCCATTCTCCAGGCGGGCTCCTGACTTCTTCAACTTCAAAAAACTGGTGTTTTATTCCTCTGAAAATTGTTGGGGATAACACCGACATTTTATTTCACCAATATGTCATTTTCCTTCTTCAAAGACTATTTCCTTTAAAGCTGGTGCTTTCGCTTCCTTGAAACCTGCCGGGAATAATACTGCTGGGGAATTATCTTCCTCCTTTTAACTATGGTGTGGATGATATTGGTTCAAAGGCCATTGTTTTTACAACTTTGGGTTATCTTGCTTCTTCCAAGATTGCTTTTATTTTAAAACTTATATCTCCCTTCTTGTATACTGATGGGGATTTTATTTTCTTCAAAACTTGTGTTATCTTCTCTCTTTCCCAAATGGCTATCTGATTTTAAGAAATTTTTTGTAATGAGAGAAAATTTTCTGCCCCAGTTTGATAATCTTCTTTGTGACCCTGTCTTCCTGCGGTCAATAATATTTCCTTTCCCTATTTCAAATCAAAGAAAAATTTATTAGTTTAGAACGGGGCGAGTGGTCGTGCCACTTCTGCTGAGGATGGTTTTTCCCTTTTCTTTTCCTTGCATTGCTATAAAACTTGCTGGGGAGAATGTTGATTGTTGGGGCTGGTATTCCTGCTGGGGATGGTTTTCGTTTCTCTTCCTTCCCCGCTCCGTGTTGTCCGACCATTGTGGAGCTTGGTAGAGAATCTGTCGGAGTTGTTCCTGTATCTCGCAAATGTACTGGGGATCCTCTTGGAATTTGATCCATAACTTCCCTTGGAATTTTGGGTCTCTTAGGATCTTGACCCATTCATTATTTGGTCTTGCGACAAACTTCTTTTCGCTTTGTCGCCTTATCTTTGGCTTGTCCTTTTCGCATTTTGCCTTGCACCATTTTGGCAACTGGTAGTAAGCTCTGAAAATTCTTTTCAAAAATAAACTGTTGGGGAAATAAAATCTTTTAAAAAGAGTGATAATTTTAAAGATAGAAAAAGAAGTCTTTCTGAACAAACGCTGGGGAAAAAGAAAAGAAAAGAACTTATCTGAATGATATAACCAATCCCAACGATCATGTCGTGCATTCCGGATTGATCAACCCAGTCTATTTGTATCAATCAATCTTTCGGATGGCCTCATCTCGCTGGGGATAAATAAATACTCATCTTCTGCCAAAGGTGGACCTTTTCCGCCAAAGGTGGACCTTTTCCGCCAATCTCGCCTTGTCGCCTCATAGTGCCCTTCGAGGGGTTTTCACTAATAAGACTCTCTCATTTCTCTCAACTCCCGTCGCCTCATGGTGCCTGTGAAGGTTTTCACCGATAAGACTCTCTCATTTTATTTTATTTTTCAACTAGGGAATGGAGCGTTGTCGATATGACGCTCTTTGTTGGGGATCCTTTCGGGTATCAATTCATTTCCAGTTTATGATCCTCTTCTCTGTTGGGGATCAGAGTGTTGTTCCCGACTTCCACGTGCATGAACTTGGCACTTCTCGAATACTGATCGGGAGGTCTTTTTTGGACATCAATATGTTTTTTTGTGTATGGCTAAAAAGAAAAGGAGTATCCAAAGTTTAAAATAATTTGGAGGGGTGAAACAGTACAACTCTTGGAATCAAACTTTCTTTTCACAACTTCTGCCCCAGTTCTTCTTGCTTGGAGATTTTTATTTTTTGGTTACACTATGACCGAGCCGTGAGGTGCCTACGTATCCTTCTTTGAGGAATCAGGTCAAACGTAGTTCCCACTTTCTTTGTTTTTCTTGTGACTTTTCTTTTGTCTTTATTATTGTTTTTCTCTCTTTTTATCTTTTATTTTACTTAATGACTCCAAAAGAGGGATATGAAAGAATAAATAAGGCTCAAAAGGGTAAGCAAAGGTTAAAGTGTTTTGATAGAAGAAGGAATTGCCTCCGTCATTTCATTCTCCGATAAATGCCAACCACAAACAAATGACAATTACAATCAAAAGAGATCATACATAATATCTCTTAACTGCGTCGGAATTGATAGCCATGTCGACGCATTTTCCTTCGATATCTGTTAAACATAAATCGCCATTGGACAATACTCTGGTTACAATGAATGAACCTTGCCAATTCGGGGCGAACTTGCCCTTTGCTTCTGCTTGGTGTGGCAGGATTCGTTTCAACACTTGTTGCCCCACTTCAAATTTTTTGGGGCGCACCCTCTTGTTGTAGGCTCTTGCCATTCTCCTTTGATATAACTGGCCATGACACACAGCTGCCAATCTCTTTTCATCAATCAAGTTCAACTGCTCCAAACGGGTTTTGACCCATTCGTCATCATCAATCTCAGCCTCAGCGACAATCCGAAGAGATGGAATTATAATTTCCGCCGGTATTACTGCTTCAGTTCCATATACCAACAAATAAGGGGTTGCACCTACTGAAGTCTGGACGGTAGTGCGATAACCCAACAATGCAAATGGTAATTTTTCATGTCATTGCCTGGATCCTTCTACCATCTTCCTCAGTATCTTCTTGATGTTCTTGTTGGCTGCTTCAACAGCTCCATTTGCCTTGGGACGATATGGTGTGGTTTACGGTGTATAATCTTAAATTGTTCACATACTTCTCTCATCAAATTGTTGTTAAGATTAGCACCATTGTCCGTGATTATCACTTTCGGGATCCCAAATCTACAGATGATATGGTAATGGACAAAATCCACCACAGCCTTCTTGGTTACTGACTTGAAAGTTTTGGCTTCAACCCACTTAGTGAAATAATCGATGGCCACCAGAATGAACCTGTGACCGTTCGAAGCTGCCGGCTCAATAGGCCCAATGACATCCATGCCCCATGCCACAAATGGCCATGGTGCTGACATTGTGTGCAATTCCGTTGGTGGAGAATGAATCAGATCTCCGTGTATCTGACACTGATGGCATTTTCGTACGAAACTGATACAATCATGCTCCATAGTGAGCCAATAATATCCTGCTCGAAGAATCTTCTTCGCTAATACATATCCGCTCATATGTGGCCTACAAACTCCAGCATGTACCTCTGTCATAACTGTCTTGGCTTGACTGGCATCTATACATCTCAGCAATCCCAAATCTGGGGTTCTTTTGTATTACACTCCTCCACTGAGAAAGAAACCATTTGACAATCGCCGAATGGCTCTTTTTTGATCTCCGGTGGCCTGCTCCGGGTATATCCCCATCCTGAGGTACTCTTTGACGTCATAAAACCATGGCTCGCCATCCACTTCTTCCTCTATCATGTTGCAATAGGCATGCTTGATCGCGAACCTGGATGTGCAACGGGTCAATATGAATTTTGTCTGGGTGGTGCAACATTGATGCTAAAGTGGCCAATGCATCGGCAACCTCATTGTGAACTCTTGGGATGTGTCTGAACTCCACTGATCGAAATCGCTTGCTCAGATCGTGCAAACATTGTCGATATGGTATGAGCTTCAAATCCCGTGTTTCCCATTCACCCTGAATTTGATGCACCAGGAGGTCCGAGTCCCCCAAGACCAAGACGTCCTGGACATCCATGTCTGCAGCTAATCGCAAACCCAAAATGCATGCCTCATACTCAGCCATGTTGTTGGTACAATAGAAACGCAGTTGAGTTGTAACAGGATAATGATGTCCTGTTTCAGAAATAAGCCCTGCTCCTATTCCAACTCCCTTCGCATTTGCGGCTCCATCAAAGAAAAGCTTCCAACCGGGTTCCTCAAGTAACTCCAACTTATCTATATGCATTACTTCCTCGTCAAGAAAATACGTCCTCAACGGCTCGTATTCTTCATCAACAGGATTCTCAACCAAGTGATCTGCCAACGCTTGGGCCTTCATGGCTGTCCTTGTCACATAGACGATGCCAAACTCTGTGAGTAATATTTTCCATTTTGCTAACCTTCCTGTGGGCATAGGTTTTTGGAAAATATACTTTAATGGATCCAAACGGGAAATGAGATAAGTAGTATATGAGAATAAATAATGTTTCAATTTCTGGGCCACCCAGGTTAGGGCGCAACATGTCTTCTCGAATTGAGTGTACTTAACCTCATATACTGTAAACTTCTTGCTGAGATAATAGATGGCTTGCTCTTTTCTTCCTGTAATGTCATGTTGCCCCAACACGCAGCCAAATGAATTCTCCAAGACCGTTAGATAAAGAATTAACAGTCTCCCCAGCTCAGGTGGAACCAATACGGGTGGATTTGATAAATATTCTTTGATCTGGTCTAATGCCTCATGGCATTCCGCCATCCATCCTACCGCGACATCCTTCTTCAACAGTCGAAAAATGGGTTCACAGGTTGCTGTGAGTTAAGCAATAAATCTGCTGATGTAATTCAACCTTCCCAACAGACTCATTACTTCTGTCTTGTTCTTCGGCGATGGCAAATCTTGGATAGATTTGATCTTTGACGGATCAAGTTCAATACCTCGCCGACTGACGATGAATCCCAAAAGCTTCCCAGATGGAACACCAAATGCACATTTGGCCGGGTTGAGCTTAATATCATACCTTCGAAGTCTTTGAAAGAACTTCCTTAGGTCTGCTACGTGATCTTCCTGATGCTTGGACTTTATGATTACATCGTCTACGTACACTTCAATTTCTTTGTGGATCATGTCATGAAACACAATGGTCATTGCTCTCATGTACGTTGCCCCAGCATTCTTCAAACCAAATGGCATTACCCGATAGCAATAAGTTCCCCACGGCATAATGAAGGCTGTCTTTTCCGCATCTTCCTCATCCATTAGAATCTGATGATACCCAGCATAGCAATCCACAAAAGATCTGATCTCACGTCCGGCACAATTGTCGATCAAGATATGGATGTTGGGTAAAGGAAAGTTGTCTTTAGGGCTTGCCCTATTCAGATTGCGGTAATCGAGACACACCCTGATCTTTCCATCTTTCTTTGTACCGGCACCACATTAGCCAACCAATCAGGATATCGAGTGACATGAATAACCTTTGCTTGCAGCTGCTTGGTTACTTCTTCTTTAATCTTCACACTCATATCCGTTTTGAACTTCCTCAATTTTTGCTTAACGGGAGGGCATGCCGGGTCAGTGGGCAATTTATGAACCACTAAATCTGTGCTTAACCCCGGCATGTCATCATACGACCATGCAAAAACATCTTTGAAATCAATAAGTGTTTTGATCAATTCCTCCCTGATATTTGGTGCAATGTGGATGCTTATTTTAGTTTCTCTGATATCGTCGGCATCCCCTAAATTGATGGCTTCTGTGTCATTTAAGCTGGGTTTGTATTTTTCTTCAAACTGGCTTAACTCCATGTTTATCTCCTCGAATGCTTCATCCTCATCGTATTCTGATTCATTATCATAATCAACCTCTTGTATGGTTAGCTCGGAATCAGATTGATCTTTTAGACTAGGTTGAAGATCCGTTGTGCATGCCATGTCATTAGAACCAGTATGAAAAGAACTTGTTCAGAAAAAGAAACGAAAGAAACAAAATTAAAAATAATAACTTATAAAATAAAAAATAAAGAATAAAAATAAAGAAGAAACTTTTCATTTTATTGAATTATGGTATAACAAGGTTTCACACTTTATTGAACACAATAAGAAGGAATCTGTATTACAACCCTGGAATAATCTAGAAAACAAACAAGGAAAATCAGAGCCAACTACCAGGACTCCCTCCAAGTAGGAAGAGGAGTAGCTATCCAATTGTTGACCTTGACCTTAGGACCCACAAACTGTACGTCTGCCTTATTGGAACCCTCTCCAGCTTCTATCATGTTGATATCGGCAAACACTCTTTCAAAGCTTTCATTCAAATCTCCATCTGGCCCCATCAGAGGTCCAAGAACTTTCGGGACCGACAACTTTCTGAACCCTGCTTTGACAAATGATCTGGACAGGCATGGGACTGGCTTAGGAAGGACCCAGACTCTTTTCTTCAATTTGCGGGCCCATTTCACATCCGATGCGGTAGGTTTGAATCCCAACCCAAAAGTTTCCAGGTTCTTGGGCAAAGAAACTGGCTGGATCATTCCTTGCAGATCAACCCCCAGACCTTTCCCTGGTACAAACCCATTATTCAACATTTCTGAGGCTATCATGAAGGTTGAAGCTGTGATTCTGGGAAGTGGAAGGCCCCCGCCCTCAGGAATTTTGTCTACTGAGACTGCGTCGAAAACCTGATAAACCCATGGGCCCTTATCATCGTCGGTTTCTATGAAGGGCACAATAGCATCACTGACGGCGTGTGTGTCGTCATCCCCGTGTACCACAATCTCTTGTCTATCCCATTCAAGTTTGACCACTTGATGCAGTGTAGAAGGCACTACTTTAGCTGCATGGATCCAGGGTCATCCTAATAAAAGATTGTACGACACCGCCACATCTATTACTTGAAATTCCATGGTGAACTCGACTGGACCAATGGTTAATTCCAGTACGATATCACCCACTGTGTCAGTGCCACCCCCATCAAAACCTCGGACGCATACACTGTTCTTGTGGATCTTATCATCAGCAACCTTTAGCTTGTTCAGAGTGGCCAAAGGACAGATATTGGCACTTGACCCATTATCAATTAATGCTCGAGTGACCACCGATTCTTCGCATTTTACCGTCAAGTAGAGTGCTCTGTTATGTTCAGTACCCTCTACCGGTAACTCATCGTCAGAAAATGTCACTCGGTTTACTTCGAAGATCTTGTGCGCTACTTTCTCCAAATGGTTCACTGAGAGCTTGTCCGGGACATAGGCTTCATTCAGAATCTTCATTAAGGCCTGACAATGATCGTTCGAATGGATTAACAAAGATAGCAACGAAATCTGGGCTGGGGTCTTTCTCAATTGCTCTATAATTGAGTAATCCTGCGCCTTCATCTTCTTCAAAAATTCCTCTGCTTCTTCCTCTGTCACTGGTTTCTTTATTGTTTCAGGATTGACCCTTCTCAATTCTGCGGGAGCAAAACACCTTCCCGATCGAGTTAACCCCTGTACCTCGCATACGTCTTCCACAACCTCCTTCCCCTTATATCTCACTGTAACGTGACTATAGCTCCACGGCACAGCTTTTTTCTCACTTGTTATCGGCAACTGTATGACCGGCTTGATAACAACCGGTTCCACGTGGACCCCTTTTACTACCAACATTGGCTTGTTTGCTACTCCCTGCAACACTGCTCTGACTGACTCTGGCTTCTTCGCAGCAACAGACGATCCCTTCCCTGCTACCACAAATGGCTTGTCATATACCTTTCCCGACTGTACCACTGCCTTTCCACTGGTCGACTCTTCATTAGAACTGGCACGAATCATCATTACCGTTTGTGAGGGTGTTTTTGGTTTCCCTCCTTCGTGCACTAGTTCGATCATGTGGGCTTCATGGTGCACCGGTAACAAATTTTCATTGATGTTGGGTGCCTCTAGTGCCTGAACCTCGATCCTATTTGTGTCAATAAGATCTTGTATGGTAGTCTTCAACTTCCAACATTTCTCAGTATCATGCCCGGGAGCACCCGAACAATATTCGCAGCTTACTGAATGGTCCAGATTTCTGGGAAGGGGATTTGGCAATTTGGTTTCAACAGGACTTAGTAGGCCTATCTGCTTCAACTTGTGAAACAGAGTAGTATAGGTTTCTCCCAACGGAGTGAATGTTCTTGGCTTCTGCATCCTTTTGTTCCTGAAAGCCTGATTTCCGCGGAAGCTTGGCCCTGAAGGATTCCTGTAGGCCCTCGGTGGTGGATATGTGTTTTGTAAAGGTGGATATGTGTTTTGTGGAGGTAGATATGTATGTTGGGGAGCCGGTACATGCCATTGCGGACGAGCCGGAGGCTGGGTGTAAGTTTGGGTGTGATGGACGGAAAAATGTTGTTCTTGTGGTGGGTAGTAGGGTTGTGGAGGGTAATTTGGAATGTGTAAGTAGTTTAGATGATGGGGTCTGGGTTGGTAATGAGGGGAAGGACCTCTAGATCTGGACCAATTGCCTGCCTCTATTGTCGTGACCTCTTCTCTCCTTTTCTTTCCGAGCGCACCTCCCGTGCCGCTCTGAATGGCCTGAGTTGTTGCCTTAATTGCCGAGTAACTCAGGATCTTATTAGACTTAAGTCCCTCTTCTATCATACCTCCCATTTTCACCACTTCATTGAAGGATTTTCCAACTGACGTCACCAAGTGACCGAAGTAAGTCGGCTCTAGAGTTTGTAGAAAGTAGTCTACCATTTCTCCCTCTCTCATTGGAGGATCAACTCTGGCTGCCTATTCTCTCCATCGGAACCCAAATTCCCTGAAGCTCTCTCCGGGTTTCTTCTCAAGCTTTAGAAATGTGAGACGGTCTGGGACTATCTCAAGATTGTATTGGAAGTGTCCTGCGAAAGCCTGTGCCAAATCATCACAAGTGTACCACCTGCTCGGATCTTGTCTTGTATACCACTCCAGTGCCGACCCGCTCAAACTCTGGCCAAAGTAAGCTATCAGTAGCTCATCTTTTCCCCATGCTCCCCTCATTTTGCTACAAAAGCCTCGTAGATGTGCCATAGGATCGTCATGCCCTTCGTACAAATCGAACTTGGGCATCTTGAACCCTGTTGGTAATTGAACGTCAGGAAAAGGGTATAGATCCTTGTAGGCCACGCTGACCTGGTTGCCTAACCCGTGTATGTTTCTGAAGGACTGCTCCAGGCTTTTAAATTTTCGCATCACCTCGTCCTACTCTGGGTTCTTAGCCGGCTTTTCAATCTCCGTTGGGACCTCAAAGTGGGGATTATAGGTATGTGGCTTGGGTGCTTTGAATGTGAGTTCAGGGGGGTAATATTGTGTGTCGCGAGCCTGAAACAGCGGCTCACTGGATGATCTGTGCAATGGGGCTGGGGGAGGTGCCACAAAGATGGGAACATTTGGTGGAGGAGGGTTTTGACTGGGTGGTGGAGCTTGGGGATCATAGGCCTCTCTTCCCTGATAGTAGTGATGGCTTGGGAAACTCGTTGAAGGACCGGGAGAGGGGTATTCTGACGTGTGTCCTGGTTGGAGAGTAGGAGTAACAGGTAGTTCCTTCCCCTTTTGGGCTCTAGCTAAGGCTATCTGCATTTCATTCATTTCCAGCCTCATCTTTTCCATTTTTTCCATGGCTTCCTTCAGCATCTGATTTGCCGTCTTTTCCGACTCAACACTGTTGTCCTGAACCAGTCATGCTTTCTGGTATGGGCCCTTTTGATCTTGTTTGATAATGGTACGGTGCCAGTACGCTTTAACAAACTAACTGGTATTGATTGGAAAAACAACAAACTTGTCAGTATTAGAGTCTTAACAGATATTGTAACTGCACATTGGGGGATGCAATGTTCTTAGGCAGTTAACCATTTCTAACATGCTTTTGCTCTGACCGCATGCATCATCCCTGCTTATTTTATTTGTGCCTCTTTCGAGCGTTTCAGGGACCTCTCTTTTCTTCTTCTCTCTTTTTCCTTTTTTTTCCAAATTTTTTTTTTTTAATTATGGTCGAATCCTATAAAGATTGCCTACGTATCGTGACCCCGCACGAATCAGACCAAGCGTAGTTCGTGCCATAAGTAAAATAAAGACCCAATTTTACTTTTTATTACCCCAATATGCTATTACAAGTTATTATTTTAAAAAAACAAATGAAATATAGACTCCATACTATTAGCAATGTTTGAAGAGAACATAAGGGTAGATAACAGACTCTGAAAAATAAACAAGTGCAAGATTGAACTAGGGATACATTAAAGCCTTGAATTTTGGTGCCCGCGAGGCATCGTTCGGCCTTTCCGCGGGCTTTGGTGCCAGGCCTCTTTGCAAGCTTTTTAATTCCTCCATGATTCGGTGGACATAACCCATGACTGAGGCAAAAAGGATATCACGGGGCATTTCTTCACATGTTAGGCACTTCGTGGTGATGTAGCGCCCAATCTCATTGATCCTACCCCTGATTCTATCCCTTTCTATGCACAGTTGTTCTATTCGTTGATTCTTTAGTCCCAATATTCGAGTATTGTCAATGAGCTGATCTTGGAACCTCTCCATTTGTTCTTCCATTCGGGCTACTGACTCATAGCAGTGTTCCCTATTTGTTCTAGCATCCCGGGCTTGTTTAAGGATCCGATCACTGAGAGTGGAATTTATTTCTCTCAATGTTGTAACACTCATTTCGTAATCCCTTTTCACTTGCCATAGGTGCTTTCTCCGTGCTGCTGTAACTTTTGCCCACCTGACCCGCATTCTTGCTATACAAGCCTCGGATCTCTCCAAGTCTTCTCGGCTTTTGCTGACTTGATTTCTCAATTCTGCTATCAACCTTTCATCAGAGCGACATTTCTGTCGGTCGCTATTACTCTTACTGACTTGGCGAATTCGGGCTTTCAGTGCCTGGTTTTCTTTGGCTAATTTGTTCTTTTCACCCTGCTCCGAGGCTACTTGCACGTTGTTTTCAAACATAAGCCTTTCAACTTGTCGCTTCAGCTTTCCGATTTCAGCTCGGTAGCCTTCCTCTCTCACTAACCAGCCCCACTGTTCCTGCGAATCATCCGTAAATTGTTGGACGTGAGCTCTTTTAGCAGGTCTCTGACGAATCTGGAACCTTTTCCTGAACCAAACATCGTACTTTGGGTCTACCTCACCCTTAGCTAGTTCCGGAACCATAGTCTTGGGCTCAAGGAATCTACATTCGTGCCACAACTTTCTAATTTTTCCTTCGGGGAACACGACTCCTGGACTCAACTCAATGGCGTGCTTGCTTAGATCCTCATCAGTGGGAATTACCTGAAATCTTCCTAGTTGGCGCAGTACCCGATGAGGAGCATATGGTTGGATACTGCGAACTCCCATCAAAAGAATATGACATTCCTCGGCCGCCATGTATATTACCTCAGTATCAGGCAACCACCCAAATGCCCATTCAATTTGGTCAGCTGTTGTTGTCCTTAATCGTGCAAGCCACGCTTCGACACCTTCAGGGAATACAACGCCTGTCATCCGTTTCTCAAAACCACTAATACAATTTTGTTCGGTCAACCCGTGATTCATGTATCCTACTCGGTGACAAAGGTGTTCTTGCATCCACAGCTGGAGTAACAGATTACATCCTTGGAAGAAATTGCCTCCTTCTCGGCATATAGTTAAGGCTCGGTAGATTTCGGACAAAACCAAAGGGACCATAGTACTGTTAGTTTTCTTGATTGCAACATCAGCCATCCCTACAAGGCCTATCTCTATTTTCTTAACTTTGCGTGGACAAACCACGACCCCCAGAAATGCTGTTATGAATGCCAAAGTACGTCTCACCTCCCACTTGTTCCTGTTTCCAGCATGAGTTAATCCGAGATTCGGCTCTTCAAAACCTCGAGGAACACCATACCGTTGATATAAGAATTGGAGAGCACAACACCCTTTCGACAAGTCATCATTTTGCACCTTCCGACTAATATTTAGCAAATCCAAAAACCCATGCGGAGATACCGGTCTTGGTGAAAGCAAATATTGCCCCCTTAATTTTCCATTCATTCCCGCATATCCTGCGATTTCTTCTAGTGTAGGTGAAAGTTCAAAGTCGACAAAACGGAATACATTGCGGGTTGGGTCCCAGAACGGTATTAGAGCCTCGATGATATCTGTCCTTGGCTTGATATTCAACAGATCGACAAAACCTCCCAAAACTCTTTCCACTATCTTTTTACTATCATTTCCCATATCATTTCACCACATGTGGAGTTGCAAAGGGACCTCGCTACAGACTGAGAACGGTTCATTTTGACTTGTGCTCATCCTGCACATTTATTATGGTGATTAAAGAAGGAAAAACTTTTATTTGACTCAAAAACTATCTATATTCCAAATGACTCGGCTTTCAAATACGGCCTTTGAGGACGAAGATTTTTTATTTTTTTTTTGAAAAGTAAGACGACTAAAGAAATATTTTTGAATTTTAACTTCTATTTTTTTTTTTTTTTTTGAAATTTCGGAAAAACTTTTAAAGAATAAAGGAAATATTTTTGGACTATTATTCTGAATTTATGAAAGAAATACTACAAAAGAAAAAAAATATTTTTGAATTTTTAAACAAATAATTTGGATTTTGAGAGAGATTAAAAGGAAATATTTTTGTATTATATATTTTTTTTGAAAAAAAAAATTGAGGTCTAAAAGAAAGACTTTCTAAAGAAGCGAGTAATGTTAAATATTTTTGGATTTTTTTTTGAATATGGTGGGCCGAAACCAAAGAGGTTTGCCTACGTATCTCACATCCGGTGAGAATCAGACCCGCGTTGTTTGGGCATAAACTGAACTTTGTAAACAATATTCCTTTCTTTCCCAATAAATCAAACTAAAAAATTCAAAATTTTGGCAGGGTTTTGACACTTCTTGCCATTGTTTTATATTATTATTATTATTGAAAGAAATAAGTAGTTATCTCCATATATTGCTATAAAAAAAAATTCAAAAATTCCCTATTTCAGAAGTCGGTCAGCATGCAGATCTGAGGCAAATAAATGTGCAAAACAAATGAGATGCAGTAGGATGGTCTTTTTCATTTCAGGTTGCTTGTCCTAGACGGACCCAACCCCTGTGTTGAGTACCCTAATCCAAATGCAACATGATGCAAATAAACGTTCCTTCTAGGGATCCGGCATGAAGTCAAGTTATTCTAGGTTCAGAACTGGGTGTTTGTTCAAGACCTGGCTTACCCGAGCGGACAGCTCGAGCCGAGGGGGAGGCAGCGTACCGGAAATACAGAAGCTTCACCGGCTTTGCAACTTATCCAACCTCGTTCTAAATTGGGAATTAGACACTATACAGAAAAGAAGTCACACAAAGTGCACCCTTCTTCATGATTTAGAAGACTCAGAGAGGAGATGGGTTTCGGCACAGTTTATATACAGTTCACATAATATCAAAGCGGTAAGAGCAGCATTTAGCACATTAGGCTCAACATGTAAAAATCAGATAATAGACAAAGCCAAATACAACAATTATTCTAAGCTCGAATTCTTGAACCCTGAACCAGTGGTTCTGGGTTATATTCCCCAGCAGAGTCGCCAGAGCTGTCACACCTCCTTTTTCCGCACCCGCAAGGGTATAAGGGAGTTTTTCCAATTAAAGGACAATCGAAACGGGATTTGTTTACTTAATTCAGAGTCTCCACTTGGGAGATTTATGGTGTCCCAAGTCACCGGTTTAATCCCGAATCGAGGAAAAGAATGACTCTGTTAACATTCTGCAAACCAGAAATCCGGATAAGGAATTTTGTTAACCTGGGAGAAGGTGTTAGGGATTCCCAAGTTCCGTAGTTCTAGCACGGTCGCTCAACTGTCATATTTGGCTTAAATATCTGATTTTATACAATTATGAACTTATGTGCAAATTTTAACTTTTAGCCGCTTTTATTATTATACGTTTTTTTTAAGAATGTGAACATCGTTTAAAACATGTCTTTGGATTGCATCACATGAAATGCACCCGCAATCCGGAACACATTTTATTCAATGTTTTGGGATTTGGATTTGGGTCGCATGAAATGCACGCCCGAGTTTAAGAAGGTAAAATTATTAGAATGCGTGCCTAAAACGACTAGTGCGTGGTTATTTTTGGAAAAAGCCGTGAATTTCGCTAAGCGGCCGATCCCGAATTCTAAGTAATTAATACATACATTTATGAGGGTCCCGCAATTTGCATTTTTATTTGGCGAGACTCGTCTCATTATTTTTTTATTTTTATTTTTTTAAAAAAAAAGATAATCTTAGAATGACTACATTTTTTCTATTAAGTTTAGTCTCTAAAATAAAGAAAGAAAATCCTAATTAATTAGGAGTTAGAAAAAAAATTAAGAACATGTAACATACTAGTTGCTAGATTAGGACCAATATTAAATAAAGAATTTTAAAGAAAAAAATTCGAATATAAATAAAATAAGAAATTCGACAACTAATATTCAAAAGAAATCAAATATAGCTAGATTGAAGCTCGTATTGTTATATAAAAAAAACAACTATTGGAATTAATTATTCATAACCATTTGAAACTAGATTTAACCACAATTACTAAAGCTTATTAGAAAGATTATTAAACTTAAACATTATCTAGTCTTGTTTGGCTTTAACTAAATTTAACTATCCATTCATGTTTGACCAACTGTTGACCATACTAAAACTTTCATAGCTAGTGAATTAACCCATTTTTGCCAAGCTGATTCACTAAACACCAACTTATGTTATTTTTCTCTTATTCCAATTATTAAACAGTAATACATGAAATAGCCTAAATACAATCAGTAAAAGGAACGAAGAAAAAAGCGAAATTAAAACTTTAAAGTTCCATTCTTCATGTATTCATGCTTTCACATTTTTCAGCTTGCAACAGCTAGTATTACAGTCGTGTACCTGGTATTTGAATACAAGGAAAAGAAGAATAGGATCAGCAGCAGTAGAAACAGCACAGCAACAACAAACAACCAGCAGTCAGAAAACCCAGCAGTAGACTTGAAAACCAAACAAAAAGTCCAGCAACCACTCAATAAAGCAATAACAAAGAACCAACAGTTAACTCAAGAAGCCAATTGAAAATCCCGGAAGCAAACAGTAGGCAGAGATCACACTCAGGAATACACGGAAATAGTATTCGGATATTTTAGAAATCCTCTTCTTCAAAATTAAAAGTATGTTCTTATCTCCTCTTTAGTTCTGAAATTTTTATCTCTCCCAAAATTCTCCTCCTTTTTAAGTGTCAAATGAGTCATCCTTTTATACCAAAACAAGACCCCTTTTACCTCTTTCCCCTTTATTAACTCAATCTTCTTCCACTATGTGCACCCTTTAACTTTTTATTATTACCTACACTTTTACTTTAGTAAAGGTAGTCAACATGGGCCCCCATGTTCCCTCTTTTTGAAAAGTAGTCAAAGTGGGTCCCCATGTTCCCTCTTTTGAAAAAAAGACATCATTATCCACATTTTCCTTTTTGCTTTTATCATTATGTCTGGTCCCCACCATAATTAAATAATCTGTAATTGGTTAATTCCCGTTTTACCCCCTAAAACTACTGTTACGCCCCGATTCAAAAATCTGTTCAACTTCAAAATTATTTAAGAACCTAAAATTAAATTACCAGCTATAACCAATCCTTAATCCAGTTCAATCAACGAATTCAAACTTAAACTATGAACAACAAATCAACAATCGAAATTATTTTGACTGAACGATATTCTTAACAACACATATATTTGCAGATTTAACAATATTAACAAATTGAACACAACCAACAAGTAGATTTGAATTTCTAAATTCAATAACCAATTAATCTTTAAACTAAATCCAACAACATTACAACCAAGATGAATATTCAAATTAAATCAAGCATTTAAAACATAAATTCACATTAAATCACTGGATTAAGAACGAACTTCAACCAAAAGATGAACACGAATTTAATCTAAACTAATCAACAAAAGACGGATGATTCGAGCGATTAAACTAAATCCAACAATATTAAAAGTAAACTAACAATTCCTCTTTTTTTTACAAATTTAATCTAAAATTAAACTCACAATTTCTTTATATTAAAATTAAACTAACAGTTTCAATTTGAATCTAACAACATTAAAATTAAACTAACAATTTTTAATTTTTTTTTTTACAAAAAATAAATAAAAACACATGAAACAAACTGAAAAATAATTAATTAAATTTCAATTCGAATCTAACATCATTAAAATTAAGCCAACAGTTTCTTTTACAAATTAAACTAACAATTTCTTTCACATTAAAATTAAACTAACAATTTCAATTTGAATCTAACAACATTAAAGTTAAACTAACAATTTTCTTTTTGAATCTAACAACATTAAAATTAAACTAACAATTTCTTTTTACAAAAAAAACATATGAAATAAACTGAAAAGTAATTAATTAAATTTCAATTAAAAATTAAACCAATAAAACACATAAACAAAACAAGAATCAAACATTTATCGATTTTAGATCCGGTAATATCAAAACAAAAATACGGACAAAATAAAACTCAAACCCACTAACCGGCTCGAAGCGACGACGAACTCGAACGGAAACAAATCTGTCCGGAAATAATTATTGCACCAAAATCACTCGAATCTGCCCGAAAACTTAAACAATGGACGAAGCTCGATGGAGGGGTGTTTGGCGATGATGTGAACTGAAGCAGCAGCAGCCCGCGAAGGAGAAGAAGAAGCAGGGACCAACAGTGACGCGACCATGGCAGCATCAACTCGACGGAGAAGAAGCAACGAGCTGGAGTTTGTGATCGCAGCCATGGCAGCGAGGAGAAACAGTGACGATGTTGTTGCGTGCGAGCGGCAGCAGTCCGCAAAGCTTGGAGAAAAAGAAGCAGCGACCAACAGAGAGAAGCTGAGACGCTGCCATGGCTGGGTGCGACGGGCAGCAGTCCGCGAAGGAGAAGAAGAAGCAGCGAGCAACGTGAACTTGAAGAAACAACCATGGATCTTGAATCAGAAGCAACATCAACCACGATCTTGAAGAAGAAGAAGCACGGTCAGCAGCAATGGAGGTTGAAGAGTGGCCAGCAGCGATGGCGGACTGGGGTTCGAGGGGTGTTGACGATGAGGGATGTGTGTGTATGTGTTGCTATGTGTGTGCGTTGCTGTGTTGCTTTGTTGCTATGTGCGTGTGTGTGTCGAAGGTGAAAGGCTGCCATGGGAGGACGAAGAAGAAGAGGAAGCAAGCAGCCATGGGAGGAGGGTTTGGAGAAGAAGGAGAGGAAGAAGAAGAGGGGGGCAGGTAGCTTAGGGTTTTTCTTGGTTTTTTTTTTTTTGTTTTGTTTTATGAAAAATGAAAGAAAAGGGGGTTTGGGTCTTTTGGGTTATGGACTGGGTCGACCCAGTTCGAAATGGACTGGGTCGTTTGGGAAGATTGGGTCTCTTTGGGCCTATGACTTAAAATTGAAGAAAAGGCCCAATCCGATCTCTTCTATTTTTATCCTTTTCTATTTATTTAATTTCCTAAATAATAATAAAGCTAGAATGCTTAGATTAAATTATAAAACCCAAAAATTATCTGGAAATACTAATTAACTCTTAATAATAGTTAACACACAATTAAATAGCGACTAACGAGAAAATCACACAATTTGGACATTAAGTGCTAAAAATGCAGCGTACATTATTTTTATGATTTTTTCATTTTGTAAAAAAAATTAATTAAATATTAAACGCAAATGAGACATATTTTTATATTTTTTATTAATCTAACAAATAAACATGCATAGACAAAAATGCAAATAATTACACAGAAATGCCACGAAGAACACAAAAATTCCACACAACGGAAAATTGTTTTGTTTTGAAATTTTGGGAGTAATTCTCATATAGGGCAAAAATCACGTGCTCACAGGAGTCAGGTCTTCTTTGCGTACGTGAAGGACCTAATGAGTTCGCGAAGAACACTGGCCATTTGGCCTATGTGTTCGCGAAGAACAGTGGCCATTTGGCATAATCGTATTACTTTTTGGGAGATAATGTAATGACTCGATCAGTCGTTTTGAGTTCTATCGCGTCGTTCGGTGGTTTGTATCTCCAATTCATATATTATGACTTGTACATATGGTCGGAATTGAATTCCGGGAAGTTCAGAGTTGATTCGAAAAGAAATTCTCAATTTAGAAGCTTTAAGTTGGAAGAGTTGACTAGGGGTTGACTATTGAGTTAACAATCTCGGAATCAGGATTTAAAGGTTCCAATAGGTTTGTATGGTAAATTCGGACTCAGGTGCATGTTCGGGTTGAGTATCGAGTTGCCCGAGAGCATTTCGGCGCTTATTAAGGAAAGTTTGCATTTTTAAAGTTTTAGAAATTCCTATGTATGACTTGAAGTGGAATTTGGCATCATCGATATTCGTTTAGGATTCCGATCCTTGGAATAGGTTCGTATTGTCATTTATAACTTGCACGTAAAGTTTGGCGTCATTCTGGGATGTTTAAGTGTAATTCGCACCCCTGCATCAAAGTTTGAAAGTTTGAAAATTGAAAGAAAGGTTTTGGCCATCGATTTGTAAATTTTAATGTTGTTTGACATGGATGAATTTTCATCATCTATATCAAGGTAAATAACTTTTGCATATTGTAAGTTAAATATATGGATTCTATAAAGATTTAAACATGAAGATGTAGAGATTTGTGAGACTTTTGAAGAAAACCTAGAATTTGGTATTTTTTTTATTTTGACCACGAAATCGGATATAGAATTGAGAATAAATTATATATTAGAGTTCGTAATGTTATGGATAATATTCTCGAAATTTTTGAAATTCCGGCATGTGGGCTCAAGGGTTAACCTTGTTGACTTTTATAGCAGAGTTGGGAATTATCATAAATTTATTAATTATGATGTTGGAGTTATTTTTAATGGTTTTCCTGATTGTTTGACTAGTTCGGATCGATGTGTATTGGTTTGAGGTATTAAAGAGGTGTTGAAGCCGGTTATGGAACTTCAGAGCGAGGTAAGTCTTCTGTCTAACCTTGCGAGGAGGAAAGTACCTCCTAGGTGTTATTTTTATTATGTTATAGATGTCGTGGGGGCTATGCACGTATGAGGTGACGAGTGCTCGTGCGTATACGAGAATTTCTTATTATGTCTGGGTAGACTAGGATTCACGCTATGGTTTAATTATGCTATTTGAGTTATTCTTGCATGTTTAATTATATTAACTCGCACTATGACCCGAGACTAGACTCGCGTAGAGTAATGGACTCGCTATTTTAGATATTCGACGACCGCTGAATTTGCCGCAGAAAATTTAAGCTTCCTTATGCATTTCTCCCGTGTTGTGCGTTTTCATTGAAAAGCTTCTTTATATTTCATAACTAATATGTATATTCATGAGTGGGGTCAAGGACTCGTTAAAACTTATTATTCTAATAGTATCAGGTTGTTCGCCTCGGCCGGATTATGTATCACACTCTTATGGGACCGGGTCGTTCGCCTCGGCAGGATATTGTAACACACTCTTATGGGACCGGGCCGTTCGCCTTGACAAGATATTGTAACAATCACTCTTATAGGATTGGAATGTTTGCCTCAGCAGTATCATGTATCATATTCTTATGGGATTGGGTCGTTCGTCTCAACATTTCTATTGAACACTCTTATGGGATCGGGGCTCACCTCAGCAAAATCGTGTGAAATACTTGATAAGGAGACTGCATACTCATAAATTTCCTAATTTGAGATGTGACCGTTGATTAGGTATTGATCATTACATATTCCATTTGAGGAAGTATCCGATAATTGAGGAAATTGTGTTCGTTGTTCATCGATAAACTATATTATTTGCTTATATCTGTACTCATTGTTTACTTACTGTTGATACCCAATTTTTCTATAAATATTTTTAATATGCAAAATACTTTCAAAATAGCATATATATGCATGTATAAGTATGTTCAAATTTTATCATTTTTTCTTAATTTTTAAAGATTTTTAAACCAATTTATTCCCCAATTTTATTCATAAAAACCCAATAATAATTTCCAAAGTTATCATTTTAGTGATTCATTTACTGGATTCTCATATTTATACTAAAATATAGCTAAAATATTTCTTGCATATTTTTATAAATAATTTTAGTATTTTTAAAGCTAAATTACATATAATTGCAATATTAGCCTCTTTTAGATTTAATTGTGTTTATATCTATAAAATCAAGTCCAATATTTTAATTTGATAATTATATACTATAAATCATTTTAGCGCTTTTACTTTATTTACATAAATTATTTTATTATTGTTTATAAATCAAATAGGGAAAATTGGCTATTTAAATGTTAGCCCCATTTTATTTAAATTATAGCTTGATTTGAACCCCAATTGAACCCAATTTGAAGCCCAATTACCCCGACCCAATTGCAATTTGAACCGATCCAAACCCTATCCCATTAAACCACCCCACTTACTCATTTTAATCCAGGCCGTTGATCCTTCAAATCAACGGCCAATAATCACCCTTTACTTTTTTTAGCACAAACGACCCCTTCACCCTAACTCATTCCTCACAACACGCTGCCTCTGAAACCCTTCCTCTCCCAAATCCTCTCTACAACACCCTCAAACGCTAGTCGTCGCCACCCTAATTCGCCCTAATCCATGGCCTTCCAAGGTCATCAGAGACCTATATCAGCCTCACATGGCTTCTACGTGTTAGTTTCTGTTGTCTCATGACCAGATCCTGAACGGGCTTGGTCCAGACTTTGCTCGATGACTGTTCTCCGATCGTCTCTGATCTTTCTCCGGCCAGCCATGGCCATTCGAGTCAGACCTTTGGCTCTCCTTCTTAGATCAATGGCTTTCAAGAACTTTCTCGTCACTTGGGGTTCTTTTGAAACCCTAATCTCTAAGGTTTTCTCGATTTCTTTCAGATCTGCTTCAGATCTATGTTTGCTTTGAACTTCTAAGAATTTTTCTCGAAGTTTCTTTTAAAACTTTACTTTCAAAACTCTTTAAATTTTCCGATTAGGGTTTTCTTGTTAAGTTATTTCAAAACTTTTCTCTGATTTTTGACATGTTTTACTATGTTTGCTCGTATTGTCCTTCTATATGAGTTTGCATGATAAAAGTCCTGATTTCTTTTGGGGTTTCTGAGACTATTTGTTTGTTTGATTTACTTGTTTAACTTCTCTAGACTCGATTGGTGTTGAAAACCCTAATTTCTTTTGGGTTCATTCGAGTCTCTGAAGCAGTCTGCTAAGTACTTGTGTAATCTATTTGTTTGTCATCTTTAAACTCGATTGGTTTCAAAAACCCTAATTTCTTTGGGGTCTATTCGAGTTTCTGAAACTGCTTGTGCAATTCATTTGTGTGAAATTGCTCGACTTGATTTGAAATTCCTTTGTTTCAGCATCTCTTTTCTTTATGTGATTCCTTTGATTCTGGGTTCTTACTATCTTTGAAACTCGACTATGCTTTTTAGAAGGGTTTTTCACTTGGCCCTTTGCATGCTTCTGATACTCTATCTTTTTCTCTACTACTAAGTCAATGAAACTTGACCTACGTGACTATCATGTTTCGAATGTTGGTTGTCTACTAACTTTGTGCTATTATTGCATGTTGTTCCCTTTTGCCAATAGTTTGGCCTCGCATGTCCAGTGTTTGTGCACTCTATTTATATGCTGAGTTTCCTTCTTTCATTGATCTTCAACTGTGTGACTAATTTCAAACTTTTCTTTTGTGAAAATCTGATTTCACTCGCCTGCTAAGGTTAATTGATTTCTTTCCTTGTTTTGCCTTACTGAATCCTTTCCAAAACAAGTATATTCCTGTACTTAGACTTAATCACTTACTCAATTTTTTTACTACTTCTTTTATGGCAATAATCAGTCTGCCTATAAATTGATTTCTTTCCTTATTTTGAACCTGTCACTGCCAATTAAGCAAGTTATCCCTTAATCAAAGGCAATCACTTGTGTAATTGATTTTGAATAGTGATTGTTTCCATGTTTGTGGCTTATTACTTCTCTTTCACTCGTTTTCAAAAGGCTATAAATATCATGTACTTCTCTTCTTTCAAAGACACGAACACAAGGCATAAAATACTTGAGTTAAAACACACACTCCACTAAAAACTCTCTCTTTTCTTTGTTGCTACTTGTATTGCTGCCTTACCTAGCCGGGTGAAAGCCAAGGCTAGGCTGTGGGAAACATGCTTATTTTTCTCTGCATTTGCATTTTACTGGTATGTTCTAAATAAGCTTCTGTACCAACAACAACATGTTTCTTTACTGTCTCTTTCATCCTTGTTTGTCTCCTGTTTGTATTCAACCCAATACCATTATTAAATATACTTTAATCTGCCCTTTGCTGATTCTGAATTAATGTTTTGACATTATTTATTTATGACTTGTGAATCCTAAATCCCCACCCTAATGTGTTTAATACTTGTGGTTGGTTTGGGGCATGACAACATTGGACATTGTTGTGCATGACCCAAACCTGATCCCCTGTGATCATAACCTCCTCTAGATGTTGTGTATTCTGATTGGTTTATAGGCATGTCAGTATCTTTCTATTGTTGTGCATGCCTAAAGCTAATCCATGCCTAAGTACATGGGCTCCTTACAATGGATTTCCAACCCCTGACCCCTTTTTATGAAGTTGTTAACTTTGTGTGTTACTAATTGTTGTCTCCCTATCACCATTTCCCCTCTCATTTATCCCCTCAATTCTAAAACTCTTCTCCTGCACTTTCACTATCTTCTCAGAACTTAAGTTCTGCCCCCTATGTGAGCCTTGCCTTGTGACCCATGAGCTCCCTCTGAACTTGGACACATAAGGGTTGGCACTTCCACACTACACTCATCTCTATTCTGATTATGCAACTTGGGTGTGAGCACTGCCATGGGTCCTCCTGAGACCTTAAGAGGACTTTGACACACTCAAGTCTGAGAAAGGCTTTGAATCAATAGCATTTGAGGTGGTTTATTCCATAACTCAGAGAGGAAGTCAAGAATCAGGCTTCCTCTAGTTGTAACTTTTCCTTTGTACTTTTCTAATGTAATTCATTATTTCTGGTTTGTAATAATTTGTAATAAACACTTGGCACTGGCTAGTGAAATGGGTTGGGTAATTATGCATGTTCAAGGGTAGAAAACATGCCTATAGGACTGGTTTTAAATCCTGCGTGTTCAATTCTGCATGTCTGTAGGATTTATTTTAAAATTTTGCACGTTCAACTTCGCATCTAGATAACTTGCCTATAGGACTTATTTTATAATTCTGCCTATTTGTTGTCACTTAGATATCATGCTTTGATTCTAAATGGCTATAAGCAAGTATACTGTTCATAAGGTTGAAATCAGTATAATATATAGAAATCATGCCTATAGGGATTCCCAAGAAATTCCTGTTCGTTTCTGTTAACATTCAATGATAGATAGCATGCGTATAGGGATTAAAATCAGCAATATTAGACACCATGGTCTACAGAATACGAAACTAGTTCAATTTCAAATCAGTTCGATTCTGAACAAGTTTTAAACAACTTTCCTTCTTTATTTAACGAGGTTTAGCAAGCATGCATATAGGATCCCAGACCATTCGTTTTAAGTTGGTACTGCTTTGCCACACTTTGAATCAGTAAATATATACCATAATCCTAAGAGCTCACCCAAACACTTAGGCAAGCCTTAGGTAATAACAACAATAAAATTTGAATCCGCTTTTGTTAATTGCTACAACCAGCAGGTAGGCCTGATTCGGACTCCTTATCTGAGTTATGTAATAAACTGACCTGCCTCAATAATGAAACTCCCCTCGTCTTTAGTATTTTAATAAGACCTAAAAGTATGTGCAAGTCATGCTATTTATGTGTTTTTTTGTTTGAGGAGGAATACGTGGGTCTTTATCTATTTATATGTTTCCCCAACATGCAGTATTAAGTGTTTTATATGTCGCCTTAGTTTGTACCTTTTGAAACTAAAATCAGCCTAATATCCCTCCCTTTTAGGAATAGTAGTCCTAAGCTCCTCGGGGACTGATAGGAATGGGACGGGCAATAGCATACAATAGTTCTCGACACCTATTCGTGCTTTAAATACCTTAACGGGGTGGGAAGGGTAGATATAGATATAATGATCGGTGCACTAATACCACGTGTGTCCCCTCTTTTGAGGAGTGTCATATCGGGTATCGCATTGATGTGATCCATATTAAATACAAACCTAGGACCTCTTTACATTCATCAACATGCTTAGTTATAATTCTTTCAAAACTTTGCTTTATTTTATCATTTCTAAACACTTATGTATTTAAAATCCCCTCTTATGTGAGCCTTGTTTGTTTGCTTGTTAATTGCACAAATTCACAATCAATTGTCTGGCCAAGAACCACACTAGTGGATCCTGAGGGGTGCCTAACACCTTCCCCGTAGGATAATTTCAAGCTCTTATTCTATCTCTGGTTATTCAAACGAACGTAGAATTAATCCTTATTGGTGACCTAATGCATCCTAAATCATTAGGTGGCGACTCTTCAAATTGCAAAACCCAGTTCCCAAAAGGAACGAGTTGTCCCAACCAATTGTCATAAACCCGATTTCGCGAGAAAAAGGGGTGCGATAGCATGGCGACTCTGCTGGGGATATTTAGGCTTTTACCATTTCAGACTATTATTGGGAATTTATACCTCTTTATGTGCAATTACTTGTTTAATTCCTTTAAGCATTCAATTCCCTTTTCAATTGCAAAAGTGACTGGTCTTTTTGTTTCTTTCCTTACTACTGCTTTAAATTATGAAACTGTTGTATTTACTGCAAATTATGAAACTGTTGTATTTACTGCTTTCTTAACGTGAAAATACGTGCCAACATGCTTTTAATTATTACATAATCATGCTCAACATCATATTCCATTCGTGCCAAACAAATACCATAGCAACGCCTATAATGAGTGGTTGCGCTCTTCCTATATTATTACCCCCTAAATTCGGAAAAGACATATTTGCGGTAAAACCAGTCGATCAACGGTGTAGTCGACGGTTCCGTACCTTTCCCCCTTGAGTTGTCCGCTCAAGGGTATTAATCTAAAACCCCATAGAAACCTTACTCGGTTTAAATTGTGCATGCATCATGGTCAAACCTAGTTAGGTCAGTTATGTTATCCACATAATGATCCTTTAAGATAAGCCTTGTCCAAAGTCCACTGGGTTTCCCTAAACCCAAATGGACATCATCACGTTTTGTGCATTTATTTGGAGAACTAAATGCTTTATGCTAATTGTTGATATTAAATAGTCGAGTCTGGTGGAGGTAAGGGTATAACCCCTTTGTTTTACAGAAAATGAGGCACGAGGTCCCCAGTTTTTTTATGATTAGCACGCCCACACTCTTGCTAGACTGGTGGAGGAGTCTTCCATCAAATGAACAAATCAACAAGTAGATAGAGAGGGCCGCCAAAGCTAGCGAAAAGTTGGAATATCTGAAGTTCAATCTGCTGGAATTGGAAGGGAAAGTGAGGAAGAGAGTCACCGACTGCCAGAATGCCGAGGGAAACGAAGGAGAACACCTGGCATAGGCATTTTTATTAGGGAACCTACACGAACTGGAGGATTTGATTAATGAGAGCATTCAACCTGAGGAGGGTCCTTCTAGGACCAAGTAGATAGGAGTTTATCTTTTCCGCTTTATAAATTGTAATGAGGCCAATGACCATTAGTGATTTTCATTTCCTGTTTGTTTATTGTCAATTTGGGATTCGTCTACTTTTTATCAATGAAATGAGGCATTTAGCATCCTAAGTTCTCCAAATCAATTTATCTCTAGGCCTACCTCGGGCACAAAGAGGTCCCCAAGGTAGGAAACGATTTACATTCTCGCACTATGTGTTTAAATATTGCAATGTTTCTTATAATCCTCACTAACCTAGTTACCTTTTGTTTTTATTTTTGTTTTGCTTTATTATTCCCCTTTCCAAAGGTTAGTTCGTTCACTTTGGCAACATCATCCTATTTCACGAGATCCAGGGGCCCTCCACCCACTCCTCCTCTTAGTCTATTCAAAAACAAGAACAAAGGCAAGATGGAAGATTTGAATAACGTCAGAAAGGAGAATGCAATGAACGGGTAGAGTCCCCTAATGGTCATGGAACTCAGGTTCCAAGGGAAAATGCATCTCAACTTGAACAAAAGCTGCTGAAATTCCAAGAAGAGCTTGATCAGGTTCAAAATCTAGCAAATCTTTCATTTTCCCTCATCACTCCAGATATTAATTTCTCAAATGCTCAGAACCCTTCGCAGAATATCCCAAAGCAACAAAACCATCCCGCTCCTCACCACCACTGCAACACCTGCCATACCCCAAACAACACCTCGTTACTCATGCCAGAACCCCAAAACTCCAAAAATGACCACTTCCACACCCACCATAACACCCCCATCTACGTGGAAATCATGCCACACTCCGCCCAACCCATTTAAAGCATACCCGAGTCTGATGATAAAGACCTGCTCATCAAGAACCTGGTGAAGAACTTAGGAAATTGACTAGCCGAATTCAAGGCGTCGAGGAAAGCAAGGAAATTGAAGGTCTGAAATATGAAGATCTTTCCATACATCCCGATGTCGAGCTGCCCAAAAGGTACAAACCTCCGAAGTTTGAAATATTTGATGGTACAGGGGATCCAAGGGTCCATTTGAGAACGTACTGTGACAAGCTGATTGGAGTAGGGAAAGACGAAAGAATCTGCATGAAGTTTTTCATGAGGAGCTTGAAAGGAGATGTCTTGTCCTAGTACATTAGCCAAGATCCAAAGAAATGGTCCAGCTGGGTAGGCATGGCGTCCGACTTTATGGACAGGTTTAGGTTCAACACTGAAAATGCGCCAGATGTGTTGTACATTCAAAATCTAAAGAAGAAACCTACGGAAACATTCCGCGAGTATGCTACTTGTTGGAGGTCCGAAGCTGCTAAGGTCAGACCTGCCTTAGAGGAGGAACAAATGAACAAATTCTTTGTCTAGGCTCAGGACACGCAGTATTATGAAAGGCTAATGATGATTGAGAACCACAAATTTTCTGACATTATCAAGCTGGGTGAAAGGATTGAAGAGGGCATCAAAAAGGGTATGTTTACAAACTTCGAAGCCTTATAAGCTACAAATAAAGCCTTACAGTTCGGTGGTGTGTCCAAGAAAAGGGACGTAGGAGCCATAATGGTTGCACAGAGAACCAAATCTCCTATCAAATACCAAGTTTACCCAACATATCCCCTCACATATTAGCCTACTCCAAGCTACCAAGCACCCTCACCCTCTTACCAAACTTCACCACCCACTTATCAATCACCTCCACCTCCCACATATCAGCCTACTTCACCCAAATATTCCCCAACCCGCACATGTTTACCAAACCTACAATGCTTAACCATCCCACTATCAATCACCTCCTACACACCAAAACTTCCCTAGACCTCGACCAAATTTTGACCGCAGACCTCCGAAACAATACACAGCCATTGCTGAACCTATTGACCAGTTGTACAAGAGACTCAAAACAACTGGTTATGCCACACCCATCCCTGCTTCAACCCCTGAGAACCTCTCTCAGTGGGTTAACCTGAACAAATCCTGTGCATACCATTCCGGCATGAAGAGACACACCATTGACGAATGTCGTTCTCTGAAAGACAAGATCTAGACTTTAATTGATAACAATATTATTGTGGCAAAGAAACCCGCTTCGAATGTCCGCAATAACCCAGGCGTTCAAATGATTGAAATACAGGATGATTGGGATCCCGAGGGATCGATCGGGTTGATTGCAGAAGGTGATAACCCAAAGAAGCCAATAGTTACTCTTAATCCTATCATAGTCCAGATTCAGCCATCTGGGGACTCTGAGGTAAATATGTATGTGCCACTTGAGTTTGAAACAACGGCATCTACAAAGACACCAGCACCAATCGAGGTCAAATTTGTGTCTCCAATAAATGCACCCACACCATTTGAAGTTACAGTTTTACCACCCAAAGAACAGGCTCCATTTGGAATAAAGATAGCCATACCAATCCCAGTGGCGATGTCGACCATGATACCATTCCATACAAAGGCTATACCATAGGACTATACAACTGAGGCAAGGAGGAAAGGCAAGGTCAGGTTCGAACAAACTATTGTGGCACAGGGTATGACAAAAACTGGTAGAGTTTATATCCCTGAATATTTAGCTGAGTCAAGCAAGCAGACCTCCAATCGGCCGCCAATCGTTGAGACAGGTCCAGACGATCTTTGGAGAAAGATATAGGCCAAGGAATTTTTGGTCATCGACCAGTTGAACAAAACACCGGTGCAAATCTCCATTCTTGATTTGCTACAAAATTTTAAGGCGCACAAAAACGCTCAATTGAGGGTGTTGAGTGAAGCATTCATGCCAAGCAACATCACTGGCGGGGAAATGGCTAACATGGTAGGACAAGTGTTGGAGAGCCATAAGATCACCTTTCATGAGGACGAGCTACCACCTGAAGGTTTGGGGCACAACAAGGCACTACACATCACCGTGCAATGCGAGGACTATTTTATCACCAGAATCCTGATCGATGGAGGTTCCAGTCTCAATATTTGTCTGCTGGTAACACTCAAGAAGTTGGGTAAGGGACTACACGAGATAAAAGATAGAGCTATCAATGTGAAAGCTTTCGACTGCTCCCAGAGGTCCACTATTGGGGAAATTAGTCTATGCTTGCAAATGGGGCCAACCTAGTTCGATGTTGATTTCCAGGTGATAGATGTGTCAGCATCTTACAATCTTCTATTGGGACGGCCGTGGATTCATGTTTCTGGGGCCGTAGCATCAACACTCCATTAGGTAGTAAAATTTGAATGGAATCATCAAGAGGTGATCATTCACGGCGACGGGAGTAACCATATATACAGTCGCTAGACCATTCCAGCAATCGAAAGGAGAAGGAATCTAGGCGGAGAGACTTACCATCACATTAAATGGGTAAATGTTGTTGACAAAGATAAATAGTGGGATAACAAGATCGAGAGTATACTGAATTGGAGTGGGCACAAACCTGGCAAGGGATTCGGAAAGAACCTTCAGGGAATCGCTAAACCCATAAAGCTCAAGAAACATGGCACTACTTTCGGTCTGGGATATGAGTACACCTGGGAAGAATTCAACAACTGGTCGCCACCATAGCGCGGTCCTTACTATCCACTGGAGCAGCTGATACCACATCTGGAGCAGACCTTCCAACCGGCCGATATTATTTATGGGTCAGATGAAGAAGAAGCAGTGGCAGCGGTGAAAAACTTGTTCTTAGAAGATAATGATATGGACTGTTGTGTTGTTCTCGAGGAGGAGGGGGAGGAAGGCCCTTCCATATAGGCTGTAAGTAGAGGGGCACGCCTCAATAACTGGACCATCAGGACAACTAGAGTCTGACGAGCCTCGGGGTAGCAAGGCTAAAACAAGCACTATTTTCTTTACTAATAGATTTTATTTTTCGCATATTTTCAATTCCCGCAATAAGATCTCCAATGTTCAAAACGATTATGCAATTTATCAAAGCATTTTTCTTATGAATCGATGATCATTATTATTTTTCTCTCATTACTTTACTTATACAACATTATTATTACTTATCTTGATGAACCAACATGCAATGAGACAACACAGCAAATGGACATAGATTCAGAGAAAGATGAAATGCCGGAAGAGATTGTTAAGTAAGTTGAGAATTTTGAGAACAGACCTAAGTCCAACCTGGACGAGACAGAAGTTGTCAACATGGGAGATGCAGAAAACGTTAAGGAAACACGAATCAACATTCACTTATCTCCATCAGAAAAGAAGGAATACACAGAATTTCTAAGGGAATATGAGGACATATTCGCCTGGTCGTATGATGACATGACTAGTTTGAGTACGTCTACTGTGGATCACAAACTGCCAACCGATCCAACATGTCCACCGGTAAAGCAAAAGCTCAGAAAGTTCAAGCCTGATATAAGTTTGAAAATCAAGGAAGAGGTCACTAAGCAAGTCAAAGCCAAAGTTCTCAGGGTAGTAGAATACCCAACATGGTTAGACAATATTGTGCTAGTTCCAAAGAAGGATGGGAAGGTCAAAGTCTATGTCGACTATCGGGATCTCAATCGGGTCAGTCTGAAAGACGACTTCCCTTTGAATATCGCAATGTTCCTAGCAGTCACAATATCGCAATCTACTATCATCTAAGAAAGCTCTGTTACCGCTTGCCACTTTATTTCTTGCATAAGGCTACCATTCTGCTTTCCGAAACTAAACACTGTCTCCATCTGCATTTCTGCATTGCATAAGGCTACCATTTTGCCTTCCGAGATTAAACATTGTCTCCATCTGCATTTTTGCATTGCATAAGGCTACCATTTTGCCTTCTAAGACTAAACGCTATCTCCATCTGCATTTTTGCATTGCATAGGGCTACTATTCTGACTTCCAAGACTAAACACTGTTTCCATCTACATTTCTGCATTGCATAAGGCTACCGTTCTACCTTACGAAACTAAACACTGTCTTCATCTGCATTTTTGCATTGCATAAGGCTTCCATTCTGCCCTCCGAGACTAAACGCTGTCTCCATCTATATTTTCTACATTATATGGTTGAAAGATCACCACCTTATCTACATTTACATGGCTGAAAGATCGCCACCTACTACATTGCATGGTTGAAATATCGCCACCTTATCTACGTCGCATGACTGAAAGATCGCCACCTACTGTATTGCATGGCCGAAATATCGCCACCTTAGCTATATTTGCATGGCCGAAAGATCGCCACCTTAGCTATATTTGCATGGCTGAAAGATCGCCACCTATTGCATTGCATGGCTGAAAGATCGCCACTTTATCTACATTTGCATGGATGAAAGATCGCCACCTACTGCATTTCATGGCTGAAAGATCGCCACTTTATCTACATTTGCATGGCTGAAAGATCACCCCTACTGCATTTGCATGGGCTAAAAGATCGACAAATACTGCACCTCATGGGCTGAAAGATCGTCAAATTATCCAAAGGCGTCATCATTCGGAGGTACCATTTTCATAGCCAGAGAACACCATGTCATGGCTTGAGGACCCCTTTTAATTTTTTTCATATCATTATTCAAAGGCATCATGGTTCGGAGGCATCATCCTCATAGCCCGAGAGCAACATTTCATGGCCTGCGAATCCTTTATTATACGCTTCATAGCCCAGGACATCATGGCCTAAGGATGTCATCCTAACTGTCCAAAGACAACATTCATGGTCCCGCAGCCCTATCAGACCTTCACCTTTCACCCCGCCCTGGATATTGCGTCCGCTCTCGAAAGTCTCCACGGCCTAAACCACGTCGAACCGTTCTGCTCGGTCAAAATTGGCCATCATATCTTTACCCGACAACTCTTTCATCCTTCTCGGGTAAAGAGAGGCAGCTGTTGATACCCAATTTTTCCCTATATATTTTAAATATGCAAAATACTTTCAAAATAGCATATATATGCATGTATAAGTATGTTCAAATGTTTTTTCATTTTTCCTTAATTTTTAAACCAATTTATTCCCCTATTTTATTCATAAAAACCTAATAATAATTCCCAAATTATCATTTTGGTGATTCATTTACTGGATTCTCATATTTATAATAAAATATAGCTAATATATTTCTTGCATATTTTAATAAATTGATTTAGTATTTTTAAAGTTAAATTGCATATAATTGCAATTTGAGCCTCTTTTAGATTTAATTGCATTTATATCTATAAAATGAAGTCCATTATTTTTAATTTGATAATTATGTACTATAAATTATTTAGCACCTTTAATTTATTTACAGAAATTATTTTATTATTATTTATAAATCAAATAGGCAAAATTGGCTATTTAAATGCTAGCCCCATTTTATTTCAATTATAGCCTGATTTGAACCCAATTTGAAGCCCAATTACCCCGACCCAATTGCAATTTGAACCGATCCAAACCCTATCCCATTAAACCACCCCACTTACTCATTTTAAACCAGGCCGTTGATCCTTCAAATCAACGGCCAATAATCACCCTTTCCTTATTTAACCCAAATGACCCATTCACCCTAACTCATTCCTCACAACACGCCACCTCTGAAACCCCTCCTCTCCCAAATCCTCTCTACAACACCCTCAAATGCTAGCCACCGCCACCCTAATCCGCACTAATCCATGGCTTTCCAAGGTCATCGGAGACCTGTATCAGCCTCTCATGGCTTCTACGTGTTCGTTTCTGTGGTCTCATGACTAGATCCTGAAGGGGCTTGGTCCAGACTTTGCTCGATGACTATTCTCCGGTCATCTCTGATCTTTCTCCGGCCAGCCATGGCCATTCGAGTCAGACCTTTGGCTCTCTTTCTTAGATCAATGGCTTTCAAGGCCTTTCTCGTCACTTGGCATTCTTCTGAAACCTAATCTCTAAGGTTCTTTCGATTTCTTTCAGATCTGCTTCATATCTATGTTTGCTTTGAACTTCTAAGCATTTTTCTCAGAGTTTCTTTTAAAACTTTGCTTTCAAAGCTCTTTATCTTTTCCGATTAGGGTTTTCTTGTTAAGTTATTTCAAAACCTTTCTCAGATTTTTGACATGTTTTGCTATGTTTGCTCGTATTGTCCTTCTATCTGAGTTTGCATGATAAAAGTCCTAATTTCTTTTGGGGGTTTTGAGACTATTTTTTTGTTTGATTTACTTGTTTATCATCTCTAGACTCGATAGTTGTTGAAACCCCTAATTTCTTTTGGGTTCATTTGAGTCTCTGAAGCAGTCTGCTAAGTACTTGTGTAATCTATTTGTTCATCATCTTTAAACTCGATTGGTTTCAAAAACCCTAATTTTTTGGGGGTCTATTCGAGTTTCTGAAACTGCTTGTGCAATTCATTTGTGTGAAATTGCTCGACTTGATTTGAAATTCCTTTGTTTCAACATCTCTTTTCTTTATGTGATTTCTTTGATTCTGAGTTTTTACTATCTTTGAAACTCGACTATGCTTTTCAGAAGGGTTTTTCACTTGATCCTTTGCATGCTTCTGATACTCTATCTTTTTCTCTACTACTAAGTCAATGAAACTTGACCTACGTGACTATCATGTTTCGAATGTTGGCTGTCTACTAACTTTGTGCTATTATTGCATGTTGTTCCCTTTTGCCAATAGTTTGGCCTCGCATGTCCAGTGTTTGTGCACTCTATTTATATGCTTAGTTTCCTTCTTTGATTGATCTTCAATTGTGTGACTAATTTCAAACTTTTCTTTTGTAAAAATCTGATTTCACTAGCTTGTTAAGGTTAATTGATTTCTTTCCTTTTTTTTTTGTCTTACTGAATCCTTTCCAAAAAAGGTATATTCCTGTACTTAGACTTAATCACTTACTCAATTATTTTACTACTTCTTTTATGCCAATAATCAGTCTACCTATAAATTGATTTCTTTCTTTATTTTGAACATGTCACTGCCCGTTAAGTAAGTGATCCCTTAATCAAAGGCAATCACTTGTGTAATTGATTTTGAATAGTGATTGTTTCCATGTTTGTGGCTTATTACTTATCTTTCACCAGTTTTCAAAAGTCTATAAATAACTTGTACTTCTCTTCTTTCAAAGACACGAACACAAGGCATAAAATACTTGAGTTCAGACACACACTCCACTAAAATCTCTCTTTTTTCTCTGTTGCTACTTGTATTGCTGCCTTACCTAGCCGATTGAAAGTCAAGGCTAGGTTCTGGGAAACTTGCTTATTTTTCTCTGCATTTGCATTTTACTGGTATGTTCTAATTAAGCTCTTGCACTAACAACAACATGTTTCTTTATTGTCTCTTTTATCCTTGTTTGTCTCCTGTTTGTATTTAACCCAGTACCATTATTAAACATGCTTTAATCTGTCCTTTCCTGATTTTGAATTAATATTTTGCCATTACTTATTATGACTTCTGAATCCTAAATCCTCACCCCAATGTGTTTAATACTTGTGGTTGGTTTGGGGCATGACAGCATTGGACATTGTTGTGCATGACCCAAACCTGATCCCCTATGATCATAACCTCCTCAAGATGTTGTGTATTCTGAGTGGTTTATAGGCATGTCAGCACCTTCTATTGATGTGCATGCCCAAAGCTAATCTATGTCTAAGTACATGGGCTCCTTTCAATGGATTTCCAACCCCTGACCCTTTTGTATGAGGTTGTTAACTCTGTATGTTACTAATTGTTGTCTCCCTATCACCCTTTCCCCTCTCCATTATCCCCTCAGTTTTAAAACCCTGCTCCTACACTTTCACTATCTTCTTAGAACTTAAGTTCTTCCCCCTGTGTGAGCCTTGCCTTGTGACCCATGAGCTCCCTCTGAACTTGGACACATAAGGGTTGGCACTTCTACATTGCACTCATCCCTATTCTGAATATGCAACTTGAGTGTGAGCACTGCCCCGGGCCCTCTTGAGACCCTTAGGGGACTTTGACACACTCAAGCCTGAGAAAAGCTTGGATCAATGGCATTTGAGGTGGTTTATTCCATAACTCAGAGAGGAAGTCAAGAATCAAGCTTCCTCTAGTTGTAACTTTTCTTTGTACTTTTCTGATGTAATTCATTATTCCTGATTTGTAATAATTTTTAATAAATACTTGGGGCTGGCTAGTGAAAAGGGTTGGGTAATTATGCATGTTTAAGGGTATAAAACATGCCTATAGGACTGGTTTTAAATCTTGCACGTACAATTCTGCATGTCTGTAGGATTTATTTTTAAATTCTGCATGTTCAACTTCGCATCTAGATAACTTGCCTATAGGACTTATTTTATAATTCTACCTATTTGTTGTCACTTAGATATCATGCTTTATGTTCTAAACGGCTATAAGCAAGTATACTGTTCATAAGGTTGAAATCAGTATAATATATAGAAACCATGCCTATAGGGATTCCCTAGAAAATCATGTTCATTTTCGTTAACATTCAATGATAGATATCATACCTATAGGGATTAAAATTAGAAATATTAGACACCATCGCCAACAGAATCTGAAACTAGTTCAATTTCAAATCAGTTCGATTCTGAACCAGTTTTAAACAACTTTCCTTCTTTATTTAACGAGGTTTAGCAAGCATACATATAGGATCCTAGACCATTCGTTTTAAGTTATTACTGCTTTGCCACACTTTGAATCAGTAAATAGATACCATGTTCCTAAGAGCTCACCCAAACACTTAGGCAAGTCTTAGGTAATAACAACAATGAAATATGAATCCGCTTTTGTTAATTGCTACAACCAGCGGGCAGGCCTGATTCGGACTCCTTATCTAAGTTATGTAACAAACTGACCTACCTCAATAATTAAACTCCCCTCCTCTTTAGAATTTTAATTAGACCTAAAAAGTATGTGCAAGTCATATTATTTATTTGTTTTTTTTTTTTTGTTTGAGGAGGAATACATGGGCCTTTATCTGTTTATATTCTTCCCCAACATGCAGTATTATGTGTTTTGTATGTCGCCTTAGGTTTTTACCTTTTGAAACCAAAATCAACCTAATATCCCTCCCTTTTAGGAATAGTAGTCCTAAGCTCCTCCGAGACTAATAGGAATATGACGGGTAATAGCATGCAATAGTGATCGAGACTAATCCGCTCTTTAAATACCTTAACGGGGCGGGAAGGGTAGATATGGATATGATGACCCATGCGTTAATACCACGTGTATCCCCTCTTTTGAGGAGTGTCATACCGGGTATCATATTGATGTAATCCATATTAAATACAAACCTAGGACCCCTTTACATTCATCAACATGCTTAGATATAATTATTTCAAAACTTTGCTTTATTTTATCATTTCTAAACACCTGTATATTTAAAATCCCCTCTTATGTGAGCCTTGTTTGTTTACTTATTAATTGCACAAATTCACAATAAACTGTCTGGCCGGGAACCACACTAGTGGATCCTGAGGGGTGCGTAACACCTTCCCCTTAGGATAATTTCAAGCTCTTACCCTATCTCTAGTTATTCAAACGAACTTAGAATTAAACCCTATTGGTGTCGTGATGCACCCTAAATCATTAGGTGGCGACTCTTCAAATTGCAAAACCCAGTTCCCAAAAGGAACGAGTTGTCCCAACCAAATGTCATAAACCCGATTTCGCGAAAAAAAGGGGGCGCGACACTTACCATATTTCATACTTGCCTACTTTATTTTATTTGATTTATTGGACCACTAGTAAGTGTCAATGTCGACCCCTCGTTACTACTTCTTCGGGGTTAGGCTCGACACTTACTAAATACGTGTTGATTTTCGTACTCATGTTGCACTTCTACACTAAATTTGCACGATTTGATAGGTCCATTTGGTGATTATTTGGTCGCGTAGGCACAGCTGCCGAGGGAACTCTACGATGAGCTATATTCCATACCACGACTCGCAGCACACAGAGTTTCCATCATGATTATTTACTTTATCCTATCTACCTTGTATTCCACACAGGTGATGTATTGTTGTTGTATATACTTCCTAATAGATGCTTATGCACTTGTGATATTGGGTTTTGGAGTGTTTTAGAATTTGTGTACAGTTGCTTTACATTGGCACGCTTTTACTTTATATTTCATTTAAACTATACATATCTATGATTTTTAATGGATTGATTTCCCTACCTAATAAGATTTATGATTTCAAAAATAATAAAATGAATAATTAAGTTGATAGTTCACCGTTGGCTTGCCTAACGGTAACGTTGTACGCCATCATAACCTATAATTATTTTTGGATCATGACAGATAAGAATAAGAAAATCACGTTTTTAATGCTCGAATTAGGGTACTCGATAATCCGGCATAACTTTAGAGACGATAACTAAGTAGCAAACAAGATAGCTAGTTTAAAATCCTACCGCTAGACTAATCCTCCGGGATTGTGGCTTTTCATGTTAGTATTAAGATACCTTCATATATTGTTAATATATGTTAATACGAGGTGATATATTATCTAATTATAAATTGTCTTTTATTTGTAAGAATACAAATAATTTGTAGTTATACCCCGTTGTCTGTTGCGAGTATGAGTTGTACTTAAGTCAGCTCTCCATCTTTTTTAGATTTAATTTGTCTCCGTGTAAATCAAAAGGCCACCACTAATTACAAACAACACAAAAGACAAGTATTCTAAATTCTTTTTTTTAATGATAAAATAGTTATAAGTTATGGAAGTATAATTGTCATTATTATGCAGAGAGATGCATCAACCTGACCTTGCATTTAAGTGATGTACCCCATGGCCCAATTAATTAAACATTCTTAGTTTATCTTGAATGATTATTTCAAGAAAGATTAAAATGTTAAACTCTTAAACCAAGTAAATATTGTACATATGAAATCATTTTTAATTCTTTATCTTTTATTAAATAAATAAAAGTATTCTTTCATAAACTTTAATAAGAGAAAACCCACCTAATCCCATATTGTCACCTAACAAAAAGAGGTCATGAGTTTGAATTTCTAGCAATTTTGTTTACGTACTTACCCTGCTAACGATCACAAGCTCACCCAAAAGTAATATGACTAGTAATATTTATGTATATTAATTACTGTTTCAATTTATATTGCACTATTTTTTGTTTAGTATTCTCTACAAAATATATTTCATATTTATTAAGCTATTTGATTTTAAATTTTCAAGTTTTAATCTTAATTGTGATGACCCAAAAGGTCATCACTTGTTTTAAAACGAAACTTCCGTATTCTGAGGCCTTGAAAACCTCATTTAGAGTCACCTCGATTTGTGTGCGCAGTCTGAGCGCGTAGCCGGAAAGCTTAAATATGAAATTTTATGAAAAATGATAAGTTTTGACTGTAAAATGAATAAATTTGACTTCGGTCAATATTTTGGGTAAACGGATCCGGATCCGTGATTTGACGGGCCCGGAAGGTCCGTAGGAAAATATGGAACTTGGGTATATGCCCGGAATCGAATTCCGATGTCCCGAGCCCGAGAAATGAATTTTTTAAAGGAAATTATTTTCTGAAAAATTTTAAGAAAATTTGAAATGAAGTTTGATTAGAAAGAGATGGTGTCAAGCCCGTATTTTGGTTCTGCCGCCCGATACAGGTCTTATATATGGTTTAAGTCATTTCTGTAAAGTTTGGTTGAAAATGGACGTCGTTTGACGTGATTCAGACCTAAATTGCTAAATTTGATACTTGATGAAGTTTGAGAAAAAGTTCTTGATTTTTGAGGTATGATTCATTGTTATTGAGGTTATTTTGGCGATTTGATCGCACGGATAAGTTCGTAAGATGTTGTTGAGTTAGTACGTGTGTTTGGTTAGGAGCCCGAGGGCTCGAGTGTGTTTCGGATGTGTTTCGGCAAGTTTTGAACTTAGGAAAAAGTTGCAGATTCAGAGAAGTTGCAGGTCTCTGAAGTCAGGTCCGCGGTAGAAACTTCGCGGCCGTGGTGGGGGCTCCGCGACCGTGGTGGGATTCGTGCGGTCCACGTTGAGCAAGGCGAAGCCTCCGCGGCCGCGCTCGATTACTTGCGGTCAGAGGTGGAGCTCCGCGACCGCAGTCCTTTTTATGCGGTCCGCGGAGAGGGTCTGAGAGGGGTATAAATAGATGGGATTTCCAGTTATTTTCATTTTTTCAAAACCCCAAAAACATAAAAGACGATTTTTCAAACAATCTTTTTTCTCCAAATCAATTGTAAGTAATTTTTAACTAGTTTTCTTCAATCATTAACATCTTTTAACATGATTTCAACTTCAAATCAATTATTTTCATGGTGGAATTGGGAATTTTGGGTAAAACCTAAGAAAATATTGAAATTTGGGGATTTAGACCTCAAATTGAGGTCGGCTTCCAAAACCAATTATATATTCGGGCTCGGGGGTTAATGGGTAATCGGGTTTTGGTCCGAATTTCGGGTTTAGACCAAGCGGACCCGTGGTCAATTTTTGCTTTTTTGGGGAAATCTTTATAAAACCTATTTTCATGCATTAGAATTGATTCATTTAGCATTTATTGATATCGTTAAGCAAATTATGGCTAGATACAAGCGAGTTGGTGGTGGAAACATGAGGTAAAGCGGTAGTTGAGGCTTGAATTGTGTTAGTTGCATCGAGGTAAGTGTTTGGTCTAACTTTAGCTTGAGGGATTAGGAGTTGTGTCATGTTTTCTATTTGCTTCTTGTCGAGTACGACGTATAAGCATGGTGATGAGTATCTATACGTTGGTGTCAAGCATGACCGTGGGTCTTATATTGTGGTTTTCATGATTTCGTTGTATTATTCATGCCTTGGTGAAGATTTCTAATTGTTGTATAAAGCTTGTGGAAAGAATTGTGGCCTATGAACATTAAGGAGCGTTGGCTCAAGTTGCATAGTAAAATTATGAAAGTACAAGTGACAATTGAACTTTTAGAGCATTGGCTCGAGTTGTGAAATGAGTTGTGAAAGAATAAGTGATAATCGAACCTCTAGAGCATTGGCTCGAGTTATGAAGTGAATTGTGAGGTAAAATTGAGAAAGAGTTATTAAATTTTTCCCTTGCCGGGATATTGTTGCTTTGTTAATTATCTCCCTTGCTGGGATGTTGAGATTATTGATGTTGTTCCCTTGCCGAAATTTAATTGTTTAATTGTGTTCCCTTGCCGGAATTTCTATTATTATTTTGTTTATTCCCTTGCCCCTTTGTTTGTGATTGTTATTTGGGTGAGGAAGAGTGTTAGAGCACGAAGGGTGATGCCGTGCATTGTTTGTTATTGTGAGGAAAGAGTGTAAAGCACGAAGGGTGATGTCGTGCATTGTTTGTTATTGTGAGGAAAGAGTGTAAAGCACGAAGGGTGATGTTGTGCCGCACAACGTACCATTCCGTGCCGATTCTATTGATTATATGGTGAGGAAAGAGAGTAAAAGCACGAAGGATGATGTCGTGCACATTTTGATTATATTATTGTTTTGGTGAGAACGAGAGTAAAAGCATGAAGGGTGATGTCGTGCAAATTGTTGATTTCTGCTTCCTTGTTGATATTCTAGTTATGTTGTTTCATTCCTTACTCGATGCCTTTCTATTCGGAACTATTATCTCCCCCACAGCTTGTTTTCCCCTCCCACATTGACTAGTTATTTTTGTATTTTTTTCCATTGTATATATATATGAACTGTACAGGTTTATTTGGTAGTCTAGTCCTAGCCTCGTTACTACTTCGCCGAGGTTAGGCTAGACACTTACCAGCACATGGGGTCGTTTGTGCTGATACTACACTCTGCACTGTGTGCAGATCCAGGAGCAGCCTTCGGACAGTAGTTGGAGGGCTTCCTTCAGTCCACTCGGAGACCCAAGGTAGACCTGCAGGCGTCCGCAGGTCCTGGCATCTCCCTCTAGCTCTATTTCCTATTTCATTTCCTTTTGTTCAAAAACAGTGTATTGTATTTCTTCAGACCTTGTATGTAGTAACTCTTAGACAGTCTATGACACTGTGACACCAGGTTTTGGGGTATTTGAAGTTTTAAGAGTTGTAATAGACGTAGCCTTAAGATATATAATTGTTGACTTCCGCTTATTTATTTAAAATTTCGCTTTTATCATATTATCGACTTGTGTTGTTAAAAAAACAAAGATGGAAGTGTGGTAAGTAGTTAAGGTTTGGCTTGCCTAGCTCCCAGTAGTAGGCGCCATCACGACTCCCGAGGATAGGAGATCCGAATCGTGACATTAATATACGCTTATAGTCATGATAACAATGTCATAACATATTAGGACCACAAATTTTAGAAACTCTGAGCCCGTATAAAACGAAACGGAGCCACTTCTATCATCACCAATGATTCTAATTTTTGTCAATTAAGTGATAAAACATGATGGTAACATATGGGGTACTAATTAATTATCGTTATGTGATAAAAATTCATGTACATACACTTGTCTTACATTTAGGACGTGTTTGATTTGCTGTATTAGCTAAAACAATCATGGTATAAGAACATGCATTGTTTTATCAGTTAATACTATCTATTTATTTATTCTCTTTTTTCGCACATATAAAACCTGGTGTGACCATGGCTCTTGCCAGTCTTTTTTCAATCTTGCTCATGGACAATTATTGATCCCTGAAGCAGTGGTGGAAGCACTGATTTCATCAAGAGAGTTTAACAAAAAAAACACGCAAAAATGCTAAGGAGTGATTTAGCATCTACAATATATACATAAAAAAGAAAACCGAGATACATAGTGAAATTTCACTGAAGGGGGACCGAACCCCTTTCTGGCCACCTAGCTTCGCCCCTGCCTAGAAATTGTTAAAATTCATAAGCAATGAATAAAATAGTTCCAAAAAAGAAAAGCCCAAAAGATGTTTAAAGGACCTTAATTTCTTTTACCAAAAAGAAAAAAAAAACTCATCCAAATATAATTACAAATATCTATTCATATAGAATAGGAGAAGCAAAAGCACTACATTAAGACAAGTGTCTTAACCACAAAAAGCCAAGTGGCATTGCTAAGACAAAATCTAATTTTATTTTGAATTTTAAATTTTGATTTAATTAGTTACACTACTTGAATTAATAAATATAGATATCTTATAATTATCAATAAAAAATAAAAATACAAAAAAAATATTCTACTCATTCAAATTGGAGTTTTAAAATTATTTTATAATAAATAAAAAATAACAAAAAATAAAAAACTACCAATTCAAATTAGAGAGTAATTTCTTCCTAGTAGAGTATATATGGGAGTAGTTATTATAATCAATTGGTAATTTATTATAATTCATATGCCAATTTAACAATATTAAGTAATGGATAATATAATTACATAAACAAGAAACAAATAATTGATAATACAATTAGACTTATAAAAATAATTAGAATTATTATGAGAAAAGTAGATATACACATAACTAAAATTATAATAAAGAAATAGTCATAAATGAAGAATACTAAATAAATAAGTAAATTAAATGATATCGTAAAAATATATATATATATATATATATATATATATATATATATATATATATATATATATATATATATATATATATATATATATATACTAATTAAATTTCTCATGTAGAAAATTTTAGTTAATAAATAGAACTCATAATTTAATAATGAAAAATACAAAAATATAAAGAAACTATTAGGATATTATACATAAGATAATATATTATATATATAACATATTTTATTAATTATTAAAAATATTAGTACTTTTTTCATAAAAATAAAAGGCTTATCTCTTTATACTTTTGATGAATTCAAAATTATAATTTCGTAAAAGAATGATATTATTTAAATTTTTAGTAAATATAAAATAAGAAAACTAATCAAATATTATAGTAGAAATGAATGTCGAAAAGAGGTGGATTAATTTTATAATAATTAATAAACAAAATATTAATAAATAACACTTCAAAAAATTATTGATAAATTTAGACAATTATAGAATTTTAAACAGAATAACATAAGTATATAAATACATATTTCTAGAAAAAAGAAAATATATATATATATATATATATATATATATATATATATATATATATATATATGTATATTCTACTAGAAGAGAAGTAGTATCAAAATATTAAGACAATTGAAAAATTAATAAAAAAATCACATTAGTAAATGTATAGTACTACGTACTTGCTAATTTAATAAAGAATAAACAAGAAATAAACAATTTATGTGATACTATAATGCTTTGTATATTTAATTTTGTATAGATTTTATTATACTTATGTATACTACATTAAATAATAAAATAGTAACTATTATTTATTAAAATAATATGATATATTAGATCATAATTTTATAAGATTAATATTCCGTCAAATTATCCGCATATCGCGCGAGTTCTAATACTAATTACTAAGAATAATAAAGGCAAATTCCAAAAACTAAAATATAACAACACAATCAAATACAAGAAAGGAAAGGAGAAAAAAAGAAAATACGGAAAGAGGCGAAATCAAAGACTTAACTTTATTACTAAGCACGACAAGCAACATCTGAGAAGACCAAATCTTATCAATTGGAGAGGGGTTAATTAATAATCATACGGTGAAGCAAACAAGTGCAAATTATTTTTCCTTGCAACGGCAGCACCAAAAGTTTCAGTCATATCTAATTCCTCGGGATTTATACCATTAGGAAGTTTCCAATCAAAATGGTAGAGTAATCTAGCCAGAGTAAGCTCAAGGTTTGCTATAGCAAATGACATTCCTGGACAAGCTCTTCTCCCAAATCCAAATCCGAAGAACTCAGGAGGAATTGATCTGTTGATATCATCTATAAAGTTGAATCTCTCGGGCTCAAATTTCTCTGGATCACGCCAATATTGGGGATCCCTTCCCATTGCCCACATATTCACTAGGGCTATTGTTTTATTCGGTATAACGTATCCATTAATCTCGCACTCCTCTCTTGATTCCCTAGGTACAGACAAGGGACCAGGAGGATGAAACCTTAGAGTTTCCTTAACTACCAATTTCAGGTATTTCAAATTCTGAATATCACTATGATCCACTATTTTCTTTCCTTTCAAAGTTTCTCTTACTTCAGCTTGAGCTTTTTTCATGATTGTCGGATTCTTCATTAATTCGGACATGGTCCATTCTAATGTAGTTGCTGTGGTATCAGTTCCGGCAATGAGCATATCCTGTAGGTGCATGCCTAATCGATAAGCAATTTTAGGGCTTATTTGCAGCATATAATGAGTAACTAATAATTAAGAAGGAAAAAAAAAAGAGATGTAGAGGAAGAGAATTACAAGAAGATCTAGCTAGATACATACCAAGATTATGGCCTTTATGTTATCTCTTGTTATAGGGATTTGAAATTTGTGTCTCTCCTTTTCCCCAAGCCTTAGAAGAACGTGCAAAAGATCTTCTTCATCAATTGGTTCACCGTTACTTCTTTGTATGCTATCTTCATGTTCACGAACAATTTCTTCAAGAAGACGATCACATACTTGATGCATTTTAACTAGTTTTTGCTTGGATCCTGTGATATACGGAAGAAACTTGAGGGAAGGGAACAAATCTGGGATATTTAAGAGTCCTCCGATAGTTGTTGCTTCTTTTGCTGCCAAAATCAATGAGTCGGAATCTTTATTAGCCATTCCAACTGAAGCTCTGCAAACAATAGCACAAGTGAGCGTTTTAAAACATTCAGACATATTAATTGGGGTACATGCGCCTGAGGCCTTGATAGATTTAACTAAGCGCGAAATCTCTTCCTCCATTAGAGGATAAGTCGACCGAACCCTTCTTGGACTTAGGAGCTCTAAAATGCAAATTTTGCGCATTTGTTTCCAGTAATCACCGTAGGGAGCAAAACCGATGTCTCCACCATCGTACATCATAGTTGAGAGAAGGAGATCCGGCCTATTTGCAAACACGATATCACTTGTTCTTATCACTTCTTTCAGCATTTCATACGATGATATGACAATAGTTGAACATTCACCTAGTTTTAGGTGCATCAAAGGTCCATATTTCTCAGCTAATTCCTTGAGAGCAACATGGGGGGAGCTAATTCCCAGCTGATGCAAGTTCCCAATGAGTGGGAGCTTCCATGGTCCCGGAGGCAAGTTTTTTCGCCCTCTTTTGTGATCCTTGATGAATATGAACATCATTGGTAGGAAAAAGAGGAAGATGATAATGAAGAAAGAAGCTTCCATTATTATGTTGACTAGACAAATCACAGATCTAGATTGGTATGACAAATTTACTAGCATCTCTTTCTAATTTATCAGCTTCTTGGCAAGACCAACTAATATAAAATAGAGTAGCTTTCCTATGCGAGAGATATTAATTAGTCTATATATGCATTGATTAATATTATATCCCATGCTTTCATGTGTCTAATAATGTATCAGCTGGCTACTACATTATTATATGTAGTCTGAAAATGCTATTTTTTCTCATGATATATTAAGTATTAATCTTGTTTACTGGTTCTTTCCATTCTCGATCCTTCAAAAGTTCAATTAAAATTTGATCAACTGCGGTGTCAAGCAAGTATTGTAGTGGTTTCCACAGATGAAAAGTATATTTTTATCTCTAAACCATAGCTAATTAATACACTATCTCACTTATTTATAATTTAACCATGAAAATTAATACCATTTCGATGTAAATATTTGGTACGGGTAAGTTTTTATCTTCACTCTTTCGTCTGTTTTTTAATGAAACGCACGTGGTGTTGTTTACAAATCCTAAGACATCTAACTAATTAAACAATTATAGTGGTACGTTTTGAAATTACAAGAGGAGAGTGAATAATAGTCATTTTAAATTTTGTAGTCAACTGAACTAAGCAGGGAGTCGTCTTTATATAAGCTCTAAATAGAATAGGTAATACTACTAGAAATTCAAGAAAAATCGTCCGCAAAAACCGACCAAAGTAGGTCGGTAATGGGCAATAATATAACCATCCAAAACGCGACCATTAACGTGTGATCGGTATTTTGATGATCGGAAGAGCATACCGACCAAAGTAGGTCGGTGTTTTCCGACCGATTTTGGTCGGTCAATTAAATTCAAAAAAATTACCGAAAAAACCAAGCGAAGTTTGTCAGTTTTTTTCGACCAAAGTCGATCGGTATTTTGTTTATGTAGTACTATGGCAAGATATTATTCTACCACTAGACCATTGGTGCATTTTATTTTAAGACTGTCTTTTATTTCATTTATATTCTTTAATTGTATTTTCTCACCAAAATAATCGACCGATGTCAGTCGGTTTTATTAAAAAATAAAAAACCAACCGAATTCGGTCAGTTTTTTAAAATGACCGGCCAAATTAACCGACTGATTTCAGTCGTTTTTTTTAATATTAACTTATTTTATTTTAAATGAAAAACCGATCAAAGTTGGTCAGTTTTTTGAAAAATAAATTTTGCGGGACTCAAATATAGTTTCGCGCATTTTTGCGCCAAAGAAAACCGATCACAGTTGATCGGTTTCGTAAAAAAAATAAAATATAAAATATTTTGAAAAATTAACCAGACTTTCGTTGGTTATTTGGCTGATTTTTTGACCAACTAAAATTGATCGGTCGACCGCGGCCGATTTTTGCTGGATTTCTAATAGTGCAAGGGACTGAGAGTAAATGTCATAAATGAAACTGAGATGCGATAATCTTATGCCGGTCATTGAATCTTAATATAGTCCTCTTTGAATTGCAAAAGGGTAATCTCTGTAAGTTCTTGGTAACTTGAGTACAACTTGATTAGTGAGTTTCCTACCCACACACCAACTTTATACTTTTGGAGAGTTGCAAATGTTTCCCTCGTGTGGTTCAAATGATCTGCTCCTTGAATAGACTTTACCTGCACATCACCAATATAAACTTTTATTGTCTTTCCAATGTAGTTCTTGAATATTTGGGTCATTCAACCGTTGATATGTGGTTACTGCATTTTTAAGTCCGAATGACATCACGTAGTAGCAATAAGTCCACCAATTTGTGACAAAGGAAAATAGTCTTTGGGGCATTCCTTATTTAAGCCATTGTAGTCGATATATGCTCTCTACTTATCAATCATTTTTAAGACCTCTACCAAGTTAGCTAACCAGTCCAAATATTTGACTTCCTGGATTGATCAAATTTTCAAAAGTTTAGAAACCTCATCTTCTATGATTTGATTTCAGAATGGCCTGTATTTCCTCTTCTTCTACTTGATCGGTGAGTGTCGGGGTCAATATTGAGTTTGAGGGTTATTACCTCCAAAGGGCTACCTGTCATGCCAGTGTGTGAACAAGCAAAATAATATTTATTAGTCCTTAAAAATTCAATTAACTCACTTCTGAGGTCGAGGTCAAGCCTCGAACCAATAAACCTTTCTTTCCAAGAAGTCTATGAAGAGTATGACTACCTCTAATTCTTTGGTAGTTGATTTTATGGCATCCGTCTCGTCCCGCTCATCGACCGCACTATTTGAAGTAACTATCTGATTGTTCATTTCAGCTTGAGGGCCGTGGCTCCCTACGATCCCTACTATTTTGGTTGTTGTTTAGTACGTTCATCTTTGCCGCGCCTACTTGCAATGGCGATCAAGTTACACCCCGAGCTTCTCTTTGTTCTCCTATGATATTTCTAGTTTTCCATTTAGATGGAACTTGATGCCTTGGTGCAAAGTGGACAGTACTACATCCATGTCGTGAATCCATGACCTTCTCATGATGATGTTGTGAGCCATATCCCTGTCTACTACCTGAAATGGGGTGTTTGTCTACTCCCTCTACAAAAGTAGTTAGAGTAATCTCACAACATGTCGTCTCGCTGGAGTTATTAAATTCGAAGAGCAAAAATGCTTTTAGAACGATATGATCAGTTACTTCATCTTTTTTTACGACTTACAATTAGATGACATTCACTGAACTTCTTGGGTCAATTAAAACCCGCTTAATATAAATATCTAAAATATGTAATATAATTACCAGTGCATTATTATGCGGCACTATTAGCCCATTTGTGTTTTCATTATCAAAAGTGATGCTCTCCTTGGTTAATGTTTCCTTGCTGTGTTTCTCATGCTTAATCGAGTTCTTAGCAAATTTCTTTGCAGCAGTGAATGTAACTCATTGACCTTTACAACTTCAAAGATAACACTGATTATTCACATGGGTGATGGGGCTCGAGAAGGCGGCTCCTCACTTCGATTATTCATGTAATATTTTTTTCTTTTTCACTTAAAATCTCTGTGAGGTACCTGTTCTTCTGGAGATGAGCTACCTCATTTTGTAAAATACTATAGTCTGCGATCTTATGTCCGTGATCGTTGTGAAACTTGCAGCAGAATTCTCGGCTTCTCTTATTGAGATCCAACCTCATCTCTTTGGGCCATCTTACCTTATCTCCCATCTCCTTTAATATTGTTACTAGTTCGGAGATGCTAACATTGAAATTGTAGTCTCTAAGCTTTGGTAGATCCATTTTTTACCTATTTGTGAGGGGGCCATGTTGTTTCTCATATTGGCATTGTACCATCTCAGATGGATTCTTATCTTATGTCGACATTTCTGCCGAAATGGCCCATCTCAGAGAGTGCATTGCCAAGAAGGAAGTCGGGCTCAAATATGTGAAGTCTCATGAACAAGTTGCAGATATCTTCACAAAACCTCTTAAGTTTGAAGATTTTCAAAGATTGAGATCAAGACTTGGAATAAATAAGAAAAATCAAAATTAAGGGAGAGATTTGTAGGACCCATAAAAGGAAAAAAAGAAATAAAGAAAAAGTTAAAAAAGTTGGTGAAGTCAAATTAGGGTGGCTGAAATTTTTTCAATAAGGGCGGCTGAAATCTGGACTTTACAAATTGAGGAATCAATCAGATTGGTTGGGTTGGTGAAAATGTGCCTATAAATATGAGCTTCATTCGTTCAGTTTAAGTACACCAAAATAACAAGAGAAACATAAAGCAGTGAGAGTAATCCACAGATTGTGGTCTATGAGATAACTAGTGAGTGGTAGTAATATTGTAGTGAAGTGTTTTAAATAAAGAGTGTTATTTCTTTCAAAGTTGTAGTAGTCTCTTGACACTACTGAGTTGTAATATTATAGTGGTAATATTGCTTCACTCGGGTATTGTATTTTATCCCGCTAAAATATTTGGTATCATTGTTGCTCTCTTGTGTTATTATTATTTACTGTAGATATTATTCCTGGGCGAGATTATTTTTGATCCCAACAAGTATATCTATTTTCCATCTTATAATCAGTGGTAGTTCGGGATATCGTATCTTTTTCTATCGGAGCTCGGTACTTTACCAATTTTAACATTGTTCTTGGTTATTGGGGGAACTCCCCTAGGCTCTCTTTCAGTGTACTTGTGACTTCCAAGCTCCTCGTTAAGTCTTTCATAAAGGCTATCGCGACTCAATTATTCGAAACAGGACGCAGTATCTTTTCCTGTGAAATTGATCTACAAACTCCTTAGAGCAATTTCTTGTATCCTTTTGGATTTTGAAAATGTCTTCTATTTAATTGTCCACCTTCCATGCTTAGGTATTTTCCTTAACAAGAGCATCTACAAGTTCAGCAAATGAACCGATTCAATTTTCAGGAAGAAGTGGATATATGGTCAACGCCCCTTTCGTGAGTGTTTCTACGAGCTTCTTAACGAGCACCGACTCGATATCCTTCTTGGTTGGGTTGTTTCCTTTGATTCCCGTTGTGAAATTTATAACATGATCCCCGAGGGTATGACGTCTCATCGTATTTTGGGATGTTTGTATCTTAAACTTTTTAGGTAACGGCAGCGGGGTAGCACATGGTTTCTAAGATTGTTGGTAGTAATTGTCCATGTCAATTCCCTTGATAACAGTTGGTACTCTCGAAATTTGATCAATTCATTCATTCTATTCCTTAATATGTTTCAACATAATTTCTTAAAAGAGCTTTGTAAAACTATTTTACTAGGGGTACTTGGACCCCCTACTCTCGAGTATCTGGGTAGTCCTCGGTACCAGAAATTCTCGGCATGAAACTTTAAGTCCTATCAACTGGTTATAATCTCGATGGGGGTACTGCTGGTGTTCAAGCACTTGCGTTTCTAGTCAACGCCATCAACACTTTCTCGATCTAGTTGTTCTATGCCTTCTGCTGGGTTATGAAACATCTCGTGGTTTCTTCCTATTTGATCGTGTTGCTCTCCGCCCATGCTAGAAGATCTCTCTTGGAATTCTCCCTAGATGGACGTGGGGAGTTCTAAGGGGTCGGATCATTTGGAGTTTGTCATACCCGGAATTCCTACCTTCGGAACCGTGATGGCGCCTAACATTTCACTTGCTAGGCAAGCCAACGTTAGAGAATCTTTAAGCCAATTTTAATAAATTCAATAAGTAACACCAATTAAGCTAAAATGAAACTAAAACAAAGTACGAAGCGGTATAATAACCAATAATATCTAAGTACAACCCAGATCTGGAGTCACAAGTAAAGAGCTTCTAAAGTTTCTACAAATAGGGTTTGAAATAAATACAACTATCTCGAATGAAAGGAACAGTAAATAGGGAAAGAGAAAGGGGACTTCAAGGTCTGCGGACCTCAGCAAATCTACCTCGAGTCTCCAAATAAGCTAATCTGAGCTGATGCGCTTCATGGATAGTTGGGACCAGTACCAAAATCTACACAAGTAATGCAGAGTGTAGTATGAGTACAACCGACCCAATATACTACGTAAGTGTCGAGCCTAACCTCGATGAGGTAGTGACGAGGCAATCACAGGACACCCATGTAATTAAACCTATACAAACAAAAATATGCATACAACATAACAACAAATAAACAATTGACATGTACTATTGGGAAGGGACATGCGAAGGGGGGGGGGGTATAAGATATGGTACAGCAGGAAATGACAACATGAAATACTAAATAAACCTTCAACCAAAGAGACGGATAACATAATGAATAGAAACTGCACGGCATCACCCTTCGTGATTTTTCTCTCAGCCTCACCATGAAACAGTAATAATGGCACGGTATCACCCTTCGTGCTTTTACTCTCAATCTCTCCATAAATGATAAAATACGGTACGGCATCACACTTCATATTTTTACTCTCAATTTCATCATAAAATAATAGATAGGTGTCAAGGGCCCAAAATACAACTCGTGGTGATGGAACTTATCCCAACCCACTAGGTAAGCTCATTAACAACTAACCAATTCCAATAATAATTAATAAAGCATTTAAGTAAAGAAATGTCTAAATCTGACACATTTTCCAAGGACTGGTAGTACAAATTATGAGCTCCTAAGAATAGTGATGATAGGCTATAATTACGTATTTTAGTCGTTTATCGCACTCTAATTTACAGCACTTTAATTTAGTTTGAGCTTTAATCGCTAGTGTTTTTCACTAATTGTGTATGTTATGCCTTGTAGGAGTGATTCCAAGCTATGTAGATATTATAGAATAAATTCAAGTGATTTAGAGCTTTGAAGTCTGAGTAAAAACCCAAGGAATTAAGCAGGGATCGTGTTTGAGGATCAATGGATGATAGTTCAGAACGAAACGGAGAATCGAGCGAGCATACAGTGCATTGTCTAGTAAAATGAGTACATAATTTTTCGCTCAGAACTCCATTTGGGCTCCACAATATATCGTTGGAAAGTTATTCGAAAGGGATACAACTTTTATATTTTGCATTTTTGCGAATTCCCACTACCGCACCGCACAGTGCGGCACAGCGTGCGGCGCGCCTGTGAAATTTTCCAACACTCTATCAGAAACAGCTCTCTGAACTTCCCCACAAGCACTCCGCACTGTGCGGCGCAGTAGCGCAAATTTTACAGAGTAAGAGTCCTATTTCACGTGGGAGAAGGTGTTTTCGTCTTTACCTGACCCTACTTGGTATAAATACATGTAAACACGTTATTTTTGTGACTTTTGACACACTTTAGACCTATGGGGAAAACACCACGCTTAGAGGAGGTTTCTAACTAGTTTTTCTTCTTCTTCTCTTATTTTAATCTCATAGTTTATTTGTTCTAGAGTTTTGGGGTGCTACATGAATGTTGTAGTTTGAAGCTTGAATTCTTCTTATTATTTTATCATATTGGTTTATTTATTCAATCTTGCGCTTAATTATTTGATTGTTTAATCATCAATTGAATACTATCTACGAATCTAGGATTGAACTCGGGAGAGGGAATTGTAGATTGCATATAAGATTGAGTAGAGCAAGATCTTAACTCTAGGGGGAGGGGGCGGATTTGCGGTTAGGATAGTAATATACCTAATCCCCTTGCTTGGTTACTATACAGGAATTATTAATGTTTTCTTGTTAATTCTGATTCCATAGGAATATAGGCGTTAGATTAGCTTAAATAAACGAGTTGTACTTCGGGAGACGGCTACGAGCAATATTAACTCTGTCAACGAATAAACCAGATAAATTAATTAGGCGATTTCAGTGAAAAACTTAACGGGATTGTTAGCTAACCCATAGCTCTAGAATATTCACCCACATTGAATTCGTCGTTAAGGTTGTCATTGTTTTCTTTAATCTTCTTGTTTGCTACTCTAGATTAATTTTAGTTAAATATTCATATGTTAGGATTCTCTTGAATAGATTAATTTTGTTAGTTTAATTTAGTTTATAATTAATCACAAGTCCTTGTGGGTACGATATCTGGACTTATAATCCTATATTACTTGTCGATCACGTATACTTGCGTGTGCGTTTGGGAGCAATAAGTTTTTGGCGCCGTTGCCGGGGACTTAGAAATTAACTATTCAACTAGATTAGATTTTTACTTTTTGCCTATTCAAGTTTTTATGTTTTATTTTTAACTTAGTTTAATATTTTATTATCTTTGTTGACATGACATCTTGGAATGAGAATTGGTCGAATATGGGTTATTCTTATTATGGTGATCCTTGTCCATATTGTGAAGGACCACACTTGTGGAAAAATTGTGAATTTCAATCTTATGAATGGAATATTTGTAATGTGTGTGGTGGTAAAGGTGGTCATTGGGATGGTTGTCCTAATTCTTATTATCCTTCTCAGAGCTCTTATTATAATGCTTCCAATAATGTTTATGAGTTTGATAGGAGCAAGGAAGTGGAGGATATGGAATGTGTGGCTCGTATTATGGACATGATAAGGTAAGCAGCCGAGCAACAGAACATGATGAAGCAAATAATTGAGCAACAAAGTCTTGATGCCTTAACGATCAAAAGACTCCAGGCTAGAATAGACAAATTAATGGCCAATTTCCAAGAAGAACCTCAACTCGATGAAGAGAGCGAGTTCCCGCAAGAAGATAACTTAGAATAAGCAGATATAATAAGCGAATCTTAGCTAGAGGAACAAGCTCAACTGATAAAATCTCATGAGTTTCTCCTTGATGGTCTTTCAAATATGACAGAACAACTGATAGAAGCAAGAACTGAGCTCAGGCAAGAGATAGACCAATTTGGCTCAGATATCCATGACATGCAGGCTCAATTGAATAAAAGATTGCAGCGTCCGATGCCCTACAACCAATTTTTGTGAATACTGGCCAGCTTGTGGAGTGGAAAGAGGAACTTTAACTATTCGACCAAAATATTATTCATGATACCAAGGTTGATGAAGAGTGCAAAATTGAGGATGTCAAAAATAATGCAATTTTGGAGTTGGAGCGCATTGGACCTCATTCTAAGCACTTTTCAACATTGTGTTTGGTTGGTGACATGGGAATTGATCCAGTTGAGTATATGAAGGAGTCAATGGATAAGGAACAAAATGTTTATATTCCAAAATTTGTCATACCAAGGAGGCAAAACAACATTCCTCACTTAAATGCCAAGAAGTACAAGATGCGATATTTATTATTTGGTTCCTTTATTTTCACGCCACCTCCCCATGAACGTGACAGAAAAATTGATGTAAAATTGGAGGCGCAATTTATATCCTCAAAGTGGAAGGAAAAGTGGGGAAAGTGATGTCGTCGTGTCGTGACGTTAAATCAAGCGCTTGTTGGGAGGCAACCCAATTTTATTTTTTATTTTTTACTTTTGCTTATTTTTTTTATTGTGTGATTTCTTTTGTAGTGTTGTTTTTGTATTTTGTAGGAGCACAAGCATGGAGTCAAAGCCAATAGGCATGTGCAAAAATAAATTAGATGGTGAGAACTAAGTGTGGGGTGACCATACAAAGAACGATGCCTGGGAGATGTCTGAGTACCTCATGAGTCATTATTGCTTCGGCCTTTGGCCTACCAGGGAGTCTCTTTTACCCTATTGTTATTTTTAGTGTGCATTGAGGACATTGCACAATTTTAAGTGTAGGGTGAGGAGATTGTTTGGGCGATTTTCTATGCTATCTTAGTTGTAGTACTCGTTATTAGTGTAGTAATTTTTGGTAAAAAAAATTATAGAAAATTGAACTTTTTCCGACGATGGATTTCCTAGATAGTTTTCTTGAGGGATTTAAGTCTAAATAAAAAGAACAAAAAAAAATGTAGGTAGCGTAGTAATTTTCCCTTGGCTTTTCTTTGTGCCGCGGTTCTTTTCCAAGGGTTTTGTTTGAATCGGGTGTAGTTAGTTTTTATTTTGTTATAACTAGGAAAACTTGTGATGTGAATTAAATTGAAGCAATATCTTCTAATTTTGTCATGCCTTGAGAATAGTGAGTACTTTGGTTGTGACGCTTGGCCTCAGTTTTTGACTCTTGTATAAGTACCTTAAATTGTATGATCTTAACTTTGTGTAACTTCTATGACTAGAGTGTCTTGATGAGTCCAATCCTGAGTGAGTTATGTGCCATATGTGTGTAAGGTTTTGTGTTATTCTGTACATTGCATTTGATGTCTAGAACTTGCGCCGTATGTTTGAAAAGCGAAATAGTAGTTTTGTTCAGTCTTGGAAGTGATATATGCGTTTCTTTGTTGAGCCATATATATATTTTATCCGCCTAATTGTTATGTATCATAGTTAACCCCTTTGAGAATGTAATATTTCCTTGTCAACCATATTACAAGCCTTACCCATTTGTTTGAATTAACCATCTATTTGAACTTTTTCACCTCTCATGAGCACTTGAATTATTATGAACTTTGTAAAAGTTAAAGTGTAGAGTGGTTGGTTTGGCTTTTGAGTGGAACTAATGAAATAAGGAGAAAGGTGTAGTGTTTTGAAAAAAAGTAAGAGCCACTTGAAAAGAAAAAAAAAAGAAAAAAATAGTTGTATTGCTGTGAAAAATATTCTTTGATAGTGGTGACTCTTGATGTAATTGTGTTTAAAGAAGTGAGGAGCTAATATACATTGATGTGAAGGTGGAGTTTTGGTTTGACATAAGTGTAGTTTTCAATGTTAAAGTTTATGTATTAAAGTGTTTAGGGAGGTGTAGTCACTCTTACATCTAAATATATCCTACCTGTCTCGCAACCTACATTACAACCAAATAAAGTCCTACTTGATTTTAGACTGAATGAGCTCAATTAGTAGAGTAGTACACTACGGGCAAGCCTATGGTGCATCTTTTGTGGAATATGAATATTATTTCTGAGAGGTGAGTGAATTCTTTCTATCTTGAGTTCCTAATTGTTCTTAAATTTTATTGTGTGGAGCTACTCTCTTTTGCTGTGTAAGGGCACTCGATTCATGAAGGAAAGGTAATGTCAGTGACATCTATGTTAGAGTAAGTGGGTGAGTTGCGAATAATGCGTGGTACTTGTGAGTCAAATCTTGAGGCGAAGATGTTACACTCTTGTGCTCAGTCTATTTTAAATATTCTTGGTATGATGAATTAGGAGAGCTATTTAAAAAGGTCGTGTCTTTATAAAGTATAGTTTGATTGCTCAAGGACGAGCAATGGTTTAAGTGTGGGGTGTTGATGATAGGCTATAATTACGTATTTTAGTCGTTTATCGCACTTTAATTTAGTTTGAGCTTTAATCGCTAGTGTTTTTCACTAATTGTGTGTTATGCCTTGTAGGAGTGATTCCAACAACAACAACAACAACCGAGTATAATTCCACTTAGTGGGATCTGGGGAGGGTAGTGTGTACGCAGACCTTACCCCTACCTTGGGGTAGAGAGACCATTTCCAAATAGACCCCCGGCATCCTTCTCTCCAAGAACTTTCCACCTTGCTCTTGGGGAGACTCGATTTCACAACCTTTTAGTTGGAAGTGGAGGTTGCTTACCATCAGAGCAACCCCTCTTGTCTCTTAGTAGGAGTGATTCCAAGCTATGTAGACATTATAGAATAAATTCAAGTGATTTGGACCTTTGAAGTCTGAGTAAAAGCCCAAGGAATTAAGCCGGGATCATGTTCGGTAATCAATGGATGACAGTTAAGAACGAAACGGAGAATCGAGCGGGCATACGGTGCATTGTCTAGTAAAATACACATAACTTTTCGCTTAGAACTCCGTTTGGGTTCCATAATATATCATTGGAAAGCTATTCGAAAGAGCTACAACTTTAATGTTTTGTATTTTTGTGAATTCCTAATAGCAGCTTGCGGAGCGCCTATGAAATTTTCCAACACTCTGTTAGAAACAGCTCTCTGAACTTCCCCACAAGCACTCCGCACATTGCGGCGGAGCGTGCGACGCGGTAGTGCAAATTTTACAGAGTAAGAGTCCTATTTCGCGTGGGAGAAGGTGTTTTCGTCTGGGCCCGACCCTACTTGGTATAAATACATGTAAACACGTTATTTTTGTGACTTTTGACATACATTAAACCTAAGGAGAACACACCACGCTTAGATGAGGCTTCTAAATAGTTTTTCTTTTTCTTCTTCTCTTCTTTTAATCTCATAGTTTATTAGTTCTAGAGTTTTGGGGTGCTACATGAACGTTGTAGTTTGAAGCTTGAATTGTTCTTATTATTTTATCATATTGGTTTATTTATTCAATCTTGCGCTTAATTACTTGATTGCTTGATCACCAATTGAATATTATCTACGAATCTAGGATTGAACTCGGGAGAGTAGAGCAAGAACTTAACTCTGAGGGGGCGGATTTGCAGTTAGGATAGAAATATACCTAATCGCCTTGCTTGGTTACTATACAGGAATTATTAATGCATTCTTGTTAATTCTAATTCCATAGGAATATAGGCGTTAAATTAGCTTGAATATGCGAGTTGTACTTCGGGAGAAGGCTACGAGCAATATTAAACATGTCAACCAATAATCCAGATAAACAAATTAGACGATTTAAGTGGAAAAGTCAACGGGATTGTTAGCTAACCCATAGCTCTAGAATATTCACCCACATTGAATTCGTCGTAAACTTGTCGTTGATTTCTTTAATCTCCTTGTTTGCTACTCTAGATTAATTTTAGTTAAATATTCATACGTTAGGATTCTCTTGAATAGATTAATTGAGTTAGGATTGGTTGTGTGTTGATGCAGGAAAGTAGAGTTATAGCTTATGCTTCTCGTCAGTTGAAGCCCCATGAGAATACCCACCCCGTTCATGATTTGGAGTTGGCTGCCATAGTTCACGCATTGAAGATTTGGAGGCATTACCTGTATGGCGTATATTTTGAGGTGTTCACTGATCATCGCAGTCTTCAGCATTTGTTCAAGCAAAAGGATCTTAATTTGAGGCAGCGGAGATGGTTGGAGTTGCTTAAGGATTATGATATCACTATATTGTACCATCCGGGAAAGGCCAATGTGGTGGCCGATGCTTTGAGCCGATAGGCAGTGAGTATGGGGAGTTTGGCATGTATTCCAGTTGGAGAGAGACCTCTTGCAGTTGATGTTCAAGCCTTGGCCAATCGGTTTGTGAGTGTCACACCTCCTTTTTCGCCCGCGCCGCCCGCAAAGAGGCGCGGAAGGGAGTTTTTCCAATTAAGGGACAATCGAAACGGGATTTATTCATTTATTTCAGAGTCGCCACTTGGGAGATTTATGGTGTCCCAAGTCACCGGTTGAATCCCGAATCGAGGAAAAGAATGACTCTGTTTCACAGTCTGCGCACCAGAAATCCGGATAAGGAATTCTGTTAACCCGGGAGAAGGTGTTAGGTATTCCCGAGTTCCGTGGTTCTAGCACGGTCGCTCAACTGTCATATTCGGCTTGATTATTTGATTTTATACAATTATGAACCTACGTGCAAATTTTAACTGTTTACCGCTTTGTTATTATTTATTCAAAGAATTGCAACGTCGCGAGCATGCATCTCGAATTGCGCCACATAAATGTACCCGCAATTTTTGATACGTTCCAACTTTGTTGAGATTTGGATTTAGGTCACATAAATGCGCACCCGAGTTTAGAAAAATAACATTATTAAATACGCGCCCTAAGCGACTAGCGTAGTGTTATTTTGGGCGAGGCCATGAAATTTTGCTAAATGGCTCGTCCCGGAGTCTTAACAACTTTGCAAACACGTATAGAGGGCCCCGCAACTTATGCATTTTTTTTTGTCGAGGCTCGTCTCATTTGTTATTTTGTTTTAAAGAATTGCAACGTCATGGAAACGCATTTCGAACCACGTCACAATCAATGTACTCGTGATTGGTCGACGCATTTCGACTTCGTTGAGATTTGGATTTGGGCCACATAAATGTGCACCCGAATTTAAGAAGATAACACTATTAAATACGCGCCTAAAACGACTAGCGTATCATTATTTTTTGGTAGGGCCGTGAAATTGGCTAAACGGCTCGTCCCGGAATCTAAGTATTTAATACATACATTTAACGAGGGCCCCGCCACTTATGTGTTTATCCAGCGAGGCTTATCTCGTCCTTATTATTAAAAGGGCAATCCTTAAAGTGACTATGGTTTTCTATTAAATTTGTCTCTAAACATGACAGAAGATAGAGTCCTAATTAGTTTACATGCTTGAAAAGTACGGGCCTTTTAATAATTTTTGCATATTTGATTAGTCCCGAAATAACGGACGGGGATCCTGGCATGATTCGAGCCACAAGAAATCGTTAACTCACCAAATCATGCCTGCCTATCCTTACTTGTTACTTTGACTAACAACCTTAGACTCACAACTACGCTTCTTTTTCCTTAAAATATTGCAGTACTTTTTAAGTAACAATTGATGGTAAGATTAATACTAAGATCTAGTTGACCAAGGACTCAAACAATCATTCTATGATCCGAGATTAGTTAACAATCTACTAGCTATTTCAGGGATCAAACCACACGCTACAGAGATTGGGCTCAGCAGCCCTATTCCTTGGAGAGTCCAATGCGAGCAAAATTGGTTGGGCTGCCCTAATTTCAAATTAAGCTAAAGGCTCTTAAACAATTCACAACCACAACCAATACTAATCCCTTCGATGAAAGCAAGTCATGTAATGCAATATTTTTAACTAACTAAATTGTGAACTTTGAAACTACAATGCTTGGACAGGTTTGAACTAACAATTAATAGTAAAAATGGCAAATCCGTAGGATCAGATGGCCATGGTAAAGTCATGATCCCAGGGATGAGGCCACTGCACCTTTCCATTTAAACAATCACAGTTATTTTCTAATAGCCCTGATACATTTTGGCCTAACAGAACTATCATAGAATTGACGCCTAACAAAACTGGGCATCTAATATGACAAATCGCACTTGTAATTCACTTATCACTAATGAACACCTTGCATTTGATGGTTAACGCATGAACTTTGCTAAACTATTCCATGTCAGAATTAACCATTAGCAAAAGGAGTTTAATCAGTCCAGTGGTCTGTCCAGTTTATACACATCATACAAACTAGATTAACCAAAGCAAAATCCTAACTACAAGACAGGTCTGAAATCAAATCAAAACACACTAGGACAACATCATCAGAAGTATGATTTCCATTTATTCAAGCTTTCAACAGCACTAATACACCAACAGGGCTCGAAACATGTACCTGGTAGAGGAACAGAAACAGAGTAGAAAAGAAGTTAGCAGCAGTAGCAGTAGCACAACAGATTCAGCAACATAGCAACAACCAGTAATAGACACCCCGTGGCAGATTTAAAGAAAACCATGCAGAAAACCAAGATGTAACCCAATGGAACAGTGCTCAACCAATAGAAATCTAGGAGAGTACAAGCTGAAATCCAACAGTACCAAGAGAACACAGACAGATGCAAGAAACAGTAGTTTTCTGATTTGTCAAACACTCAAAGAAAAAGACAAGCTCAAGCTCTTTGATGTAAAGCTTAGCCTTATGGATCAACCAGCCTTAACACTCTTGTTTTTCTCTGGCTTCTGAGGATCAAAAAAAAACCACCCCTTATCTTGTTCTAAATGAGAACATTTATAGGCAAAATAGGCAAGCACCAGGCTGCCTTCTTAACTCTGCCCATACCCTTTAAAACTAATCAGAAATGCCTATATTCCTGACAGCCCCCACCCCATACCGCATGCGTTTCTCTTTTTAATCAAAGTTATGGGTATTTTAACTTATTTTAATCAACCTTCTCATGCCATTAAGTCTTGTTCCCCACTATTCTTAAACAATGTATCAGTTTAATGGTATTTTAATACCCTATTGACATCCCTCTTAAGTTAATTCTGATAACAACCCTGTCAAATGCCAATACTACCCTTAACCCCCTGAAGATTACTGTTATGCCCTAACTCTTAATAGCCAGTATATAAACTCTTCTAAATTCAAACTAATCACTGATTCCAGCTATGACCAATTCAATCCTGTCAAATACACAAAATGATTCCAGGCAGAAGGGATGAGGGAATGAGGTTCATGTGCCTCAATCACATAAGAACATAAAAGAGGCAGAAATGACAAACACTGAACAATTCGTGGTTCCCTAGTTTCTTTCAGTGAATTCAATTGACGACATTCATTTAGTTAACTATATGAGCTACAACAGATAGCTAACAATTAAAATATCTCAAGCGGGTTACCAAATCAGCTTCAGTGATTTTACCAGGGAACCTTGATACGAACTAGACTATTCTACGACTCTAAACAGGATGGACACACAAACTCACAATAACAATGAACAACAAACAAACAAAAGCTAATTTGAACCATACAAAAGGTCTTATGAAGCCGGAGAAAATTGAAAGAAAAATAACAGAAAAATCAAACAAATCAACTAGACATGCAGACAAACACAAATAGAACTCAAACAAGGGCAGAAGGGAAAGAACAACTTACCTTGGAAGCTCAAAAACAAACGACCCAGGCTCGAACTGGACTTGACCATTTGAGGTCGAACAGACTTTAATCGAAGTATCCTCAACTGAGAACACCTCGATTAAGGTCTATTAGACCCCAACTCCTCCTTTAAACTGGACAGACCCCCCACGGTTTTGAGTTCTAGGGTTTATACGGTCCGATTTGGGGCTCGAGGGTCTCCACCTAGATTCGAACCAAACCAAGCTTGGTTTAGTTACGAGTGAGGCCAGGGGAGTGAACGGTGTGAATATGGGGTCGGTTGGTGTGGATCGGGTTTTTGCTCGAACCTTCAAACGAAGATTCGAGACGTTCGGGGAAGATTTAAGGTATGCTGAGTGTGGATGTGGAGAGAGGGGATCATGGTGGCTCAGGGGTGTTAATTTCATAGCCAACGGCACCGTTGCCGCCGGCTTTCAGGCGAAGGGGTGGGGTGGCAACTAGGGTTTCCATGGTAACCTGCCTTTGAGCTTCAGAGAGACGAAGAGGGGGTTTGGTTTGGGGGGCGTGGGGTGAGGGATTGGGGTTTTTATACGGGGTGGGTGGTTTGATCCTGGCCGTTGGATCTAGTAAGATCAGTGGCCAGGATCTTTTCGTCAATGGGAACGACGTCGTGTGGTTTAATTGGGGGTCGGTTCGAACGGATGATGGGTCGGGTACAGGGAACGGGTAAGGGATGCGATCTTGAGCCGTTGGATTCATGGAGATGGATGGCTCGGATCTAAATGCTTAAAACGTCATTGTTTCTTTCGTCTGAGAGGCTGGGTCATGAACTGGGCACAAGGGCATTTGGACTGGGTCTAAGTATCGATTGGGCCTGATTCCTATTCAAATTTTTGGCCCAATCCGAGTTTTTATTTTTCAACTCTTCTGTTTTTCTTTTTCTACTTTTAATTAACAATCAATAACATTCTAAAAATAATCTATAAACCCAAAATTAGCCTACAAAATGTCAATTAAACCTTAACAATAGTTAACGCACAAGGTCTAACATTTAATTAAAAAATAAAATTGCACAACGGCACACATAAATGACAAAACGCAACAAATACATATTTTTGTGATTTTTTTTCTTTTAAAATAAAACATGGCTTAATTAATTTCAAAATGTACAATTAAATCTTAAATGTGCATGCAACATGTATTTTTGTATTTTTTAATTAATCACCACAAGGGAAAACATTTACGGACAAAATAATCACCAAAATGTCACGCAAATTCTCAAAATTGTACACAGATGAAATTTGTTTTATTTTTTGATTTCTTTTGGAGTAGTTTTCGTGAAGCAAAAATCAAGTGCTCACAACTGCCCCTCTTTGTCCGAAAACACAAAGAGTTTTCGTGCAAAGATAAAGTGAGCGAATACGAGCGATTTTTGCCCGTTGGAATACTCCGTGTGAAACATTTTTTGAAAAGATTTTAACTGAACCTTTGCTTCAAAGGTTTCCTACATATCCCTGGCTAAAAAGGGGAATCAGGTTAATGTAGTTCGGGAAGTTTTTGGTAGCTGGGACTATCATGGAGCTGTGGATTTACTGTTACCGTTGTTGCTGCTGCAGCCGCTACTTACTGACCTCCTTATTACACCATGCTGAAAGAAAACAAGAACCTAGACTAAACTATAGTCTATGCATTACAACATCTTATTTAGATCTTCAGTCTGGCTCTTGTGTCTCTTGTTGCCTTGTTGTCTTGTTGATTAATGTTTCCTCCGTTGTTTCTCTACTTCGGCTCGACTTGTGGTCTTCTTTCTGATTTCTGTTGGGATTCATGTTGGGGGTATTTTGTTGTAACCCTCCGCATTACTGGCTTCTGACTTGATCTTGAGATGCATTCCTCTGTTATTCAGGCGAGCTCCTGCAGCTAAAGTAAATAAAAATAAATGAAATTTTTGCCCTAGTTTGCACTAGGAGTATTTGTGAGTTGTTAGCCAAATTGTAAACCACTTCTACTATTGATGAAATAATGAAAGCGAACCAACTTAGGAGGAAATGCCTCTCCTATGGGTAAGACAAACTTAGGAGGAAATGCCTCTCCTATGGGTAGGACAAACTTAGGAGGAAATGCCTCTCCTATGGGTAAGACAGACTTAGGAGGAAATGCCTCTCCTATGGGTAAAAATGAACTTAGGAGGAAATGCCTCTCCTATGGGTAAGATAAACTTAGGAGGAAATGCCTCTCCTATGGGTAAAAATAAACTTAGGAGAAAATGCCTCTCCTATGGGTAAGATAAACTTTAGGAGGAAATGCTTCTCCTATGGGTAAAAATAAGCTTAGGAGGAAATGCCTCTCCTATGGGTAAAAATAAACTTAGGAGGAAATGCCTCTCCTATGGGTGAAACTACACTTAGGAGGAAATGCGTCTCCTATGGGTAAAACAAACTTAGGAGGAAATGCGTCTCCTATGGGTAAAACAAACTTAGGAGGAAATGCCTCTCCTATGGGTAAGATAAACTTAGGAGGAAATGCCTCTCCTATGGGTAAAAATAAACTTAGGAGAAAATGCCTCTCCTATGGGTAAGATAAACTTTAGGAGGAAATGCCTCTCCTATGGGTAAAAATAAGCTTAGGAGGAAATGCCTCTCCTATGGGTAAAAATAAACTTAGGAGGAAATGCCTCTCCTATGGGTGAAACTAAACTTAGGAGGAAATGCGTCTCCTATGGGTAAAACAAACTTAGGAGGAAATGCGTCTCCTATGGGTAAAACAAACTTAGGAGGAAATGCCTCTCCTATGGGTAACAGTAAACTTAGGAGGAAATGCCTCTTCTATGGGTGAAACTAAACTTAGGAGGAAATGCGTCTCCTATGGGTAAAACAAACTTAGGAGGAAATGTGTCTCCTATGGGTAACAGTAAACTTAGGAGGAAATGTCTCTCCTATGGGTGAAACTAAACTTAGGAGGAAATGCCTCTCCTATGGGTAAAACAAACTTTTAGGAGGAAATGCCTCTCCTATGGGTAAGACAAGCTTAGGAGGAAATGCCTCTCCTATGGGTAAAACTAAACTTAGGAGGAAATGCATCTCCTATGGGTAAAACTAAACTTAGGAGGAAATGCCTCTCTTATGGGTAAAAATAAACTTAGGAGGAAATTCCTCTCCTATGGGTAAAAATAAACTTAGGAGGAAATGCCTCTCCTATGGGGTAAAACTAAACTTAGGAGGAAATGCGTCTCCTATGGGTAAACTAAACTTAGGAGGAAATGCGTCTCCTATGGGTAAAACAAACTTAGGAGACCTAGCTTCAAATAGCCTTTTGCGTAAGCAGAATTGGGGCACTACACCTGAAAAATTCACCCTTCCTAGCTTTGATATGAACCTAGCTTCCATCCTTGTTTCAAACAAAGGAAACTTGTGAGTTTAAACATGGTGGTTGGTTGCGCTACTCCTGCTGGGGATGCTATCATCCCTTTTCCTTCTGTCTTGACTTATCTTTCTTCCAAACTACTTCCCTCAAACTTGTACTGTCTTCTATGCAAACTGCTGGGGATAATATTTTCTCAAAAATGTGTTATCTTACTCCTCCAAAGACTACTTCCCTTAATACTGATGTTTCATTCCTATGCAACTGTTTCTCTGTTTATATTCTTCCTTCAAAGACTATCTCCCTTAAAACTCGTGTTACCCTCCTTCTGACATTGCTTTCTTTAAAGCTTGTTTTACCTTCTCCCGAAAAACTGCTGGGGATGTCGCTTTTCCCAAAACTGTTTTAGACTTCTCGAAAAACTTCGAAATGAACGACAATTTTCTGCCCCAGTTCGATAATCTTCTTCGTGACCCTGTCTTTCTGCTGTCAGTAATATTCCCTTTCTCTGCTTCAAATCAAGGAAAAATTTGTTAGTTTAAAATGGGGCGAGTCGTTGTGCCCTTTATGCTGGGGATGGTTCCTCTTTTCTCTTTCTTGCTTTGCTATAAAACTTGTTGGGGCTGATATTCTTGTTGGGGATGGTTCTTCTTTTCTCTTCCTTCCCTGCTCTGTGTTATCCAACCATCGTGGAGCTTGGTCGAGAATCTGTTGGAGTTGTCCCTGTATCTTGCAGGTCTGCTGGGGATCCTCAGAACCTTTTAACTATCGCTTTTCCATTTTCTCCACCTTCCCATGGAAATTTTTCCCCCTTAGGGTCTAAAACCATTCATTATTTGTTCTTGAGACCAACCTCTTTTCGCCTTGCCGCCTTATCTTTTGGGCCTGTCCTATTTGCATTTTGTTTTGCGTTATTTTGGCAACTGGTAGTAAGCTCTAAAAATCCTTTTCAAAAACAACTGTCGGGGAAGTAAAGTCTTTAAACCAAGAAATAAAAAAGTGATGATCTCAAAATAGAAAAAGAAGAAATCTTTCTGAACAAATGTTGGGGGAAAGGAAAGAAAAGAACTTATCTGAATGATATAACCGATCCCAACAATCATGTCGCGCATTCCGGATTAATCAACCCAGTCTATTTATATCAATCAACCTTTCGGACGACCTCATGTTGCTGGGGATAAACAGGCACTCAACTCTTTGCCAAATGCGGATCCTTTCCGCCAATCTTGTCTTGTCGCCTCATAGTGCCCTTCGAGGGGTTTTCACTAATAAGACTCTCTCATTTCTCTCAACTACAGTCGCCTTACGGTGCCTGTGAAGGTTTTCACCGATAAGACTCTCTCATTTCATTCAACTCCCGTCGCCTTACGGTGCCTGTGAAGGTTTTCACTGATAAGACTCTCTCATTTCATTTTATTTTCCAGCTGGGGATCGGAGTGCTACCGATATGACTCTCTCTCTGTTGGGGGGGTTCTTTCGGCTATCAATTCGTTTCCAGCTTATGATCCTCTTCTTTTGCTGGGGATCAAAGTGTTATTCCCAACTTCCATTTGCATTGATTTAGCACTTCTCGGATACTGATCGGGAGGTCTTTTTTGGACATAAATATGGGTTTTTGTGTATGGTTAAAACAAAAGGGGTAACAAGAGGTTCAAAATAATTTTGATGGGCAAAACATTTACAACTCTTGGAATCAAAATATTTTTTGTTACACTATGACCGAGCCGTGAGGCGCCTACGTATCCTTCTTTGAGGAATCAGGTCAAACGTAGTTCCCAGTTCCTCTGTTTTTCTTGCGATTTTTCTTTTATCTTTATTATCATTGTTTTTTTTTTCTTTTTCTTTCATTTTAATTACTAATTCCAAAAGAGGGATATGAAAGAATAAATAAGGCTCAAAAGGGGAAGCAAAGGATAAAATGTTTGGATAGAAGAAAGAATTGTCTCCGTCATTTCATTCTCCAATAAATGCCAACCACAAACAACAATTACAAGCAAAAGAAATCATATATAATATCTCTTAACTGCATCAGAATTGACAGTCATGTCGACGCATTTCCCTTCGATATCTGTTAAACATAAAGCGCCATTGGACAATACTCTGGTTACAATGAACGGCCCTTGCCAATTCGGGGCGAACTTGCCCTTTGCCTCAGCCTGATGAGGGAGGATGCGTTTCAACACTTGCTGGACCACTTCAAACTTCCGGGGACGTACCTTTTTGTTGTATGCTCTTGTCATTCTCTTTTGATATAACTGGCCATGACACACAGCTGCCAGTCTCTTTTAATCAATCAAGCTTAACTGCTCCAAACGGGTTTTGACCCACTCATCATCATCAATCTCAGCTTCAGCGACAATCCAAAGGGATGGAATTTCGATTTCCGCCGGTATTACTGCTTCGGTTCCATACACCAACAAATAGAGAGTGGCCCCTACTGAAGTCCGAACAGTAGTGCGATAACCCAACAATGCAAATGGTAATTTCTCATGCCATTGTCTGGACCCTTCTACCATCTTCCTCAGTATCTTCTTGATGTTCTTGTTGGCTGTTTCAACTGCTCCATTCGCCTTGGGACGATATAGGGTGGAATTGCGGTGTGCAATCTTAAACTGTTGACATACCTCTTTCATCAAATTATTGTTAAGATTAGCACAATTATCCGTGATGATCACTTTTGGGACCCCAAATCTACAGATGATATGGGAGTGAACAAAATCCACCACTGCCTTCTTGGTTACCGACTTGAAAGTTTTAGCTTCAACCCACTTAGTGAAATAGTCGATGGTCACTAGAATGAACCTATGACCGTTGGTAGCTGCTGGCTCAATAGGTCCAATGACATCCATGCCCCATGAAACAAATGGCCATGGCGCTGACATTGTATGCAATTCTGTCGGCGGAGAATGAATCAAATCTCCGTGTATTTGACATAGATGGCATTTCCGCACGAAACTGATACAATTATGCTCCATAGTGAGCCAATAATACCCCGCTCGAAGAATCTTATTCGCCAATACATATCCACTCATATGTGTCCCACAAACTCCGGCATGCACCTCTGTCATAACTTTCGTGGCTTGACTGGCGTTTATACATCTCAGCAATCCCAAATCTGGGGTTCTTTTGTACAACACTCCTCCACTGAGGAAGAATCCACTTGACAATCGCCGAATGGCTCTTTTTTGATCTCCGGTGGCCTGCTCCGGGTATATACCCATCCTAAGGTACTCCTTTACGTCATAAAACCATGGCTCGCCATCCACTTCTTCCTCTACTATGTTGCAATAAGCATGCTGACCTGAATGTGCAATGGGTCAACATGAATTTTATCTGGGTGGTGCAACATCGATGCTAAAGTGGCCAATGCATCGGCGACCTCATTGTGAACTCTCGGGATGTGTCTGAACTCCACTGATCGAAATCGCTTGCTCAAATCGTGCAAACATTGTCGATATGGTATGAGTTTCAAATCCCGTGTTTCCCACTCACCCTGAATCTGATGCACCAGGAGGTCCGAGTCTCCCAAGACCAAAACGTCCTGGACATCCATGTATGCAGCTAGTCGCAGACCCAAAATGCATGCCTCATACTCAGCCATGTTGTTGGTATAATAGAATCGTAGTTGAGCTGTACCAGGATAATGACATCCTGTTTCAGAAATAAGTACCGCTCCTATTCCAACTCCCTTCGCATTTGCGGCTCTATCAAAGAAAAGCTTCCAACCTGGTTCCTCAGGTAATTCCAACTCATCTATATGTATTACTTCCTCGTCAGGAAAATATGTCCTCAATGACTCGTATTCTTCATCAACAGGATTTTTAGCCAAGTGATCGGCCAGCGCTTGGGCTTTCATGGCCGTCCTCGTCACATAGACGATATCAAACTCCGTGAGTAAAATTTGCCATTTTGCTAACCTACCTATAGGCATAGGCTTCTGGAAAATATACTTTAGTGGATCCAAGCGGGAAATGAGATAAGTAGTATATGAGGACAAATAGTGCTTCAATTTCTGAGCCACCCAAGTTAGGGCGCAACATGTCTTCTCGAGTTGAGTGTACTTGACCTCATATACTGTAAACTTCTTGCTAAGATAGTAGATGGCTTGCTCCTTCCTTCCTGTAACGTCGTGTTGCCCCAACATGCAGCCAAACGAATTCTCCAAGACCGTTAGATAAAGAATTAATGGTCTCCCCGGCTCAGGTGGGACCAACACAGGTGGGTTTGATAAATATCCTTTGATCTGTTCAAATGCCTCCTGACATTCCGCCGTCCATTCTATTGCAGCATCTTTCTTTAATAGTCGAAAGATGGGTTCACAAGTTGCTGTGAGTTGAGCAATAAATCTGCTGATGTAGTTCAATCTTCCCAACAGACTCATTACTTATGTCTTACTCTTCAGCGGTAGCAAATTTTGGATAGATTTGATCTTTGACGGGTCCAGTTCAATACCCCGCCGACTGACGATGAATCCCAACAGCTTTCCAGATGGAACACCAAAGGCACATTTAGCCGGGTTGAGCTTAATGTCATACCTTCGCAATCTTTGGAAAAACTTCCTTAGGTCTGCTACATGGTCTTCCTGATGCTTAGACTTTATGATGACATCGTCCACGTACACCTTGATTTCTTTGTGAATCATGTCATGAAACATAGTGGTCATTGCTCTCATGTACGTTGCCCCAGAATTCTTCAAACAAAATGGCATCACTCGGTAGCAATAAGTTCCCCATGGCATAATGAAGGCCGTCTTTTCTAAATCCTCCTCATCCATCAAAATCTGATGATACCCAGCATAGCAATCTACAAAAGATCCAATCTCACGCCCGGCACAATTGTCGATCAAGATATGTATGTTGGGTAAAGGAAAGTTGTCCTTTGGGCTTGCCTTGTTCATATTGCTGTAATCGACACACACCCTGATTTTCCCATCTTTCTTCGGCACCGGCACCACATTAGCCAACCAATCAGGATATCGAGTGACACGAATAACCTTTGCTTGCAGTTGCTTGGTTACTTCTTCTTTAATCTTCACACTCATATCTGTCTTGAACTTTCTCAACTGCTTGACGGGAGGGCATACCAGGTCGGTGGGCAATTTATGGACCACTATATCCGTGCTTAACCATGGCATGTCGTCATATGACCAGGCAAATACATCTTTGAATTCAATAAGTGTTTTGATCAATTTCTCCCTGATATTTGGTGCAATGTGAATGCTTATTTTAGTTTCTCTGATATCGCCTGCATCCCCTAAATTGATGTCTTCTGTGTCATTTAAGTTGGGCCTAGATTTTTCTTCAAACTGGCTTAACTCCCTATTTATTTCCTCGAAGGCTTTATCCTCATCGTATTCCGATTCATTATCATAATCGACCTCTTGTATGGTTAATTCAGAATCAGATTGATCTTTTAGACTAGGTTGAAGATCCGGCGTGCATGTCATGTCATTAAGACCAGTATGAAAAGAACTGTTCAGAAAAAAAAAGAAGCAAAAAATAAAAATAAAAATAAAATAAGGAATGAAAAAGAAACTTCTCATTTTATTGAATCATGGGATAACAAGGTTTCACAGTTTGTTGAGCAATACTAATAATAAAAGGGAATCCGGATTACAACCCTGGAATAATCCAGAAAACAAAAGGAAAATCAGAGCCAACTACCAGGACTCCCTCTAAGTAGGAAGAGGAGTAGCTGTCCAATTGTTGACATTGGCCCTAGGCCCAACAAACTGTATTTCTGCCTTATTGGAACCCTCTCCAGCCTCTATCATGTTGACATCTGCGAACATTCTCTCAAGGCCCTCATTCAAATCTCCATCCGGCCCGATCAAAGGTCCAAGAACTTCTGAGACTGGTAACTTTCTGCATCCTGCTTTGACAAATGATCTGGACAGTCGTGGGACTGGCTTAGGAAGGACCCAGACTCTTTTCTTCATCTTGCGGGCCCGTTTTACGTCCGCTGCGGTAGGCTTGAATCCCAACCCAAAAGTATCCAAGTTCTTGGTCAAAGAAACTGCCTCGACCATTCCCTGCAGATCAATCCCCAAACCTTTTCCTGGTACAAACCCGCCGTTCAACATCTCTGAGGCTATCATGAAGGTTGCAGCTGTGATTATGGGAAGTGGAAGGCCCCCACCCTCAGGAATTTTTTCCACTGAGACTGCGTCAAAAACCTGATAAACCCATGGGCCCTTGTCATTGTCGGTTTCTATGAAGGGCACAATAGCATCACTGACGGCATGTGTACCGTCATCCCCGTGTACCACAATCTCTTGTCTATCTCATTCAAATTTGACCATTTGATACAGCGTAGAAGGTACTGCTTTAGCTGCGTGGATCCAGGGTCGTCCCAACAAAAGATTGTACGATACCGCCACATCTATCACTTGAAATTCTATGGTGAACTCGACTGGACCAATGGTTAATTCCAGTACGATATCACCCACTGTGTCAGTACCGCTTCCATCAAAACCTCGGACGCAGACGCTGTTCTTGTGGATCCTATCATCAGCAACCCTTAGTTTGTTCAGAGTGGCCAAAGGACAGATATTTGCACTTGATCCATTATCAATTAGTACTCGAGTGATCACCGAGTCTTCGCATTTTACCGTCAAGTAGAGTGCCTTGTTGTGTTCTGTACCCTCTACCGGTAACTCATCGTCAAAGAATGTCACTCGGTTTACTTCGAAGATCTTGTGCACTATTTTCTCCAAATGGTTCAATGAGAGCTTGTCCGGGATATGGGCCTCGTTCAAAATCTTCATTAAGGCCTGACAATGATCGCTTGAATGGATCAACAAGGATAGAAATGAAATTTGGGCTGGGGTTTTTCTCAACTGCTTTATAATTGAGTAGTCATGGGCCTTCATCCTCTTCAAAAACTCTTCTGCTTCTTCCTCCGTTACTGGCTTTTTTTATTGTTACAGGATTGGTCCTTCTCAGTTCCGCGGGAGCAAAACACCTTCCTGAACGGGTTAAGCCCTGGGCCTCGCATATTTCTTCCACAACTTCCTTCCCCTTATGCATCATAGTCATTTGACTATAGCTCCATGGCACTGCTTTCTCATTTATTATCGGCAACTGCATTACTGGCCTGATAACGACTGGTTCGACGTGGGCCCCCTTCACTACCAACACTGGGGTGCTTGATACTCCCGGCAGTACTACCCCGACTGACTCTGGCTTCTTTGCAGCAATAGACAAACCTTTCCCTACTACCACAAATGGATTGTCGTCTACCTTTCCCAACTGTACCACTGCCCTTCCACTGGTCGACTTTTCGTTTGGGCTAGCACGAATCATCATTACTGTTTATGTGGGCTTTTTGGGTTTCCCTCCTTTGTGCACTAGTTCGATCATGTGGGCCTCATGGTGCACCGGTAATGGGTTTTCATTGATGTTGGGTGCCTCTGGTGCCTGGACCTCGATCCTATTTGTGTTAATAAGATCTTGTATGGCAGTCTTCAACTTCCAACACTTCTCGGTATCATGCCCGGGAGCCCCCGAACAATATGCGCAGCTCATTGAGTGGTCCAAATTTCTGGGAAGGGGATTTGGCAATTTGGGTTCGACAGGACTTAACAAACCTATCTGCCTCAACTTGTGGAACAGAGTAGTATAGGTTTCTCCCAACGGAGTGAATGTTCTCGTCCTCTGCATCCTTTCGTTCCGGAAAGCCTGATTTCTACGGAAGCTTGGCCCTGAAGGATTCCTGTATGCCCTTGGTGGTGGATATGTGTTTTGGGGAGGTGGATATGTATGTTGGGGAGCCGGTGCACGCCATTGCGGGCGAGCTGGAGGCTGGTTGTAGGTTTGGGCGTGATGGACGGAGAAATGTGGCTCATGTGGTGGATGATAGGGTTGTTGAGGGTTGTATGGAGTGTGTGGATAATTTGGGTAGTGGGGTCCGGGCTGGTATTGAGGGGAAAGACCTCTTGATCTGGACCAAGTGCCTGCTTCGACTGCTGCGACCTCCTCTTTCTTCTTTTTCCCGAGCGCACCCCCCGTGCCGCTCTGGATAGCCTGAGTTGTGGCCTTGATTGCCGAATAACTCATTATCTTATTGGACATGAGTCCCTCTTCAACCCTGCCGCCCATTTTTACTACTTCATTAAAAGATTTACCAACTGACGTCACCAAGTGACCAAAGTAAGTTGGCTCCAAAGTTTGTAAGAAGTAGTCCACCATTTCACCTTCCCTCATTGGCGGATCGACTCTTGCTGCTTGTTCCCTCCAACGAAATCTGAATTCCCTGAAGCTCTCTCCAGGCTTTTTCTCAAGTTTTAACAGTGTGAGACGGTCCGGGACGATCTCAAGGTTATACTAGAAGTGACCTGCAAATGTTTGTGCTAGATCATCCCAGGTATACCACCTGCTAGGATCTTGCCTCGTGTACCATTCAATTGCAGACCCGCTTAAACTTTGACCAAAATAAGCTATCAAGAGCTCATCCCTTCCACCTACTCCTCTCATCTTACTACAGAAACCTCGTAGATGTGCCATGGGGTCACCATGTCCCTCGTATAGATCAAATTTGGGCATCTTAAAACCCGCCGGCAACTGAACATCGGGGAAAAGACATAGATCTTTGTAGGCCACACTAACTTGGCTGCCCAATCCATGCATATTCCTGAAGGATTGCTCCAGGCTTTTCATTTTACGAAGCACTTTATCCTGCTCTGGATTCTTAGTCGGCCTCTCAGTTTCTGCCGGGAGTTGAAGGTGAGGGGTGTAAGTGTATGGATCGAGTGCTTTAAAGGTTGGTTCAGGGGGATAATACTGGTGATCGTGAGCCTGAAACAACGGCTCGCTGGAGGATCTTTGCAGTGTGGCTGGTGGAGGTGCCCCGAAGACAGGGACAGTTGGCGGAGGAGGGTTTTGTTTGGGTGGTGAAGCTTGGGGATTATAGGAAGTTTCCCCTTGATAGTATTGGGCAATGGGGAAGTTCGTTGATGGACCAGTGGGAGGGTGTTCCGGAGTTTGAGCTGGCAAGAGGGTAGGAGTAGGGGGAAGGGTTGGTGATGTTTGTCCCCTAGCCCAGGCTAGGTGCATCCCCGCGATCTCCTGTCTCAACCTGTCTACCTCTTCTTTCATTACTTGCATCTCTGTCTTTTCCTCCTCAACACTTTTGTCCGAACCAGACATACTTTTCAAAATGGGCCCTTTAGATCTTGTGTGATAGTGGTACTCTGCCAGAACGTTCTAACGAGCTAACTGTTTCGAAACTTCTTTCTCTGATATAAACAACAAACTTGTTAGCGTTAGAGTTTAACACATAGTGTAATTTCACATTGGGGAATGCAATGTTCCTAGACAGTTCCACCATTTCTAACATGTTTTTGCTCCAACCGCATGCGTCATCCCGGCTTGTTTTATTTATGCCTTTAAAGTGTTTTGGGAACCCTCCGCTTTTCTCTCTATTATTTTCTTTTCTTCTTCCTTTTCTTCTCTCTTTTTCTTTTTTCTTTTTTAGTGGTGGTCTAATCTTATGTGGATTGCCTACGTATCACGTCCCCGCGTGAATCAGACCAGGCGTAGTTCTGCCACATAACTGTGAAAACAAATTTTGGGAATCTTCCATTTTCTTTACTGAAACATTATAATACAAACTAAACATTTTTGGAAAGAACAAACCTAAGGTAAAGCCAAATAATAAAAAAAAGTACTAACATGTTTTGATGAAAAGAGAATGTACAGACAGACAACAGACTCTAAAACAAAACACTGACTCGAACTATAAATACATTAAGGCTCCAAAAGTTGGTGCCCGCGAGGCATAGTTCGGCCTTGCCGCGGGCTTAGGAGCGAGATCCCTTTCAAGTTGCTCCAGCTCGTACATTGTCCGCTTGACGAAAATCATTACTGCTGACATGAAAGTAGTGCGGGTCATTTCTTCACACTCTCGACATCTCCTGGTGATAGTACGAGCAATAGTCAGAGTCTTGTTTCTGGTTTGATATTTCTCTAGGTGTAGGCATTCTATCTGATCCCTTCTAACCTTCAAAACTCGAGAATCATCCAGATGTTGTTTCCGTAACTGCTGTATTTCGCCTTCCATTGAGGCCATCAGATTATAGCAATGTTTACTTTCGGTTTCAAAAGCCTTGGCTTTTTTAGCCGCCTTGCTCTCTAGGGTGGCCACCTTCCTTTTTAGGCTGACAATGGTTTTTTCATAATCTTTCCTTGCCTGTTGTAGGTACTGTGTGCGCTCTTTCGTTCTCTTTGCCCATTGTACCTGGAGTTGTGCTACGGTACCCTCAGATTTCTTCAAATCATCCTAGCACTCACTGATTTCCTTTTTTAGTCCGTAAATCAATCTTTCATCCGATCGGCTCCTTTGCTGATTGTCAGCATCTATCCTCATTTGTCGGATCTGAGCCTTGAGAGCCTCATTTGCTTGGGCTAACCTGTTCTTCTCTCCCTCATCGGCAGCAATTTGCACCTTGTTCTCAAATTTCAGATCCTTGATCTGTTGTTTCAGCTTGCCTACCTCGGCCCGGTATTTGTGCTCTTTGGCCAACCAGTCCCACGGTTCTTGTGACGCCTCAACGAACTCTTGAATGTGAGGTTTTTTGGTTGGCCTTTCATGCTCAAGTTCTCTCGTGTACCAAGAAAGGTATCCTGGCGCCACTTCGCCGTTGGCCTGATCCTGCACGCAAGTATCTGCTTTTAAATATTGGCATTCACTCCAGATCTGACGAACTCTTGCTTCAGGGAATTGTTCGTCAGGGCTAATCTCGATTACTTGAGCACTAAGATCTTCTTCCTGAGGCACTGTTTGGCACCTCCCGAGTTGTCTCAAGACCCGATATGGCGCGTAAGGCTGAATGCTTTTGAGCCCCATCAATAGAAAATGGGCCCTAGCTGCCGGCATA